>NW_015547673.1:233278-284346 GCF_001515605.1 Sinocyclocheilus anshuiensis | reverse complement strand
AACAAAGAGTGAAAAATTGAAGGGGGTCTGAATACTTTCCGTACTCACTGTATATCAGCATTAAACTTATCAAAAGTAAACACTTT
Organism: Sinocyclocheilus anshuiensis; assembly: GCF_001515605.1. Classification (NCBI taxonomy): domain Eukaryota; kingdom Metazoa; phylum Chordata; class Actinopteri; order Cypriniformes; family Cyprinidae; genus Sinocyclocheilus; species Sinocyclocheilus anshuiensis. Next base: position 284,260 of record NW_015547673.1, on the reverse strand, counting down.
TAGCAAAGAATGATTTTACAAAGTTGTAAATAAAGTTTAGTGGAAAATAAAGGCTTTACTCAAAAATGGCATATTTAACTCACTGTGTTTCATTCTTGTAAATTATTTGTGAAATTTACTAGCCATTTCTGAGATAAAATTGTTTCTATATATTTTGTATGCATATATATAGTTTAATACTTCTAAGATGTTATAATATTCCATTCTATTAATGTGATGTTCATTTAATTATTATTATCGTTATTATAGTATAATAATTAATTTGTTTTCTTTTTGTACATGTATACTAAGCTTTGGCAATATTGTATCATTTACAGTCATGCCAATAAAGCAATTTTTGAATTTGAATTTATATATGTATGTGTGTATATATATATATATACATACACGCAATACAACAATTATTTACATTATTGTTTTAAATAATATTTTACAATATTCATGTTTTACTGTGTTTTTGATGTTGGTGAGCATAAGAGACTTATATAGTCTCTTATATAAGAGAATAATGATAATTGTATATAATTAGACGTCTGATGACTCAGCATAGTGGATGTAATATAATTAAAATATTTTCGCAATGACAAAGACCCTCATGGCAATTAAAACAAATTAAATTTCTCACTTTTGCACACCCTGTATGTCAATAGATGCTGACGCTCACCTGCTGTAGTACACAGAGAAGACGTTCTGTTTCAGAACATGTTGAGACATGATGCGATCAAACACAGGTGTAATTCCATCAATGGCTACATCTGGATATCCCATCCCTAACACTCCATCAAACTTGGCAAAGATGAACGGGATCGCAGGAAGAGCTGTGGCCTCTGCAAAAACCTGCACCACCGGGATACCACCCACCTAAAGAAGTTAGAGGTCAAAGGTAAGACAGCTCAATCATGTACTATGTGCAATTACAGTTCTGGTCTTCCATATTGCAGTCAGTTTGTTTTAAAATCAATCAGTATTTTGCCTTATTGCATGTCAAATTTGGGCACAAGCATCTGGACTTGGTTATCCGTTGATGTTTTGCTGTGCTTGACTTTCTATGGTAACCTGGATGGCAAAAAATATTTTGCCTCGGTCATTAAAATACCGTTTCCATATGTTGGTAAAGATATTCTTTTTGAACTAATTTCTTAACATTCCCAGTGCTTTACATTCTAAAACAAATGGCGTTTTGCTACTCACTACAACCACATCCTCGCTCAGAAATCCCCGGACGTTTCCAGAAGCATACTGGATGGAGAATCCCGTGCCGTTGTAAATATGCGTGAGGGATTTGGAAGCATCGTACCTGTTGTGTGTGACTAAAGACACATATAGAGAAAGACAGACTGAGCTGTAGGAGAACATTTGTTTAGGACAAAATAGGTTTTGCTTTCTATTTAAAAAGGTATGTTCACATAATACAATGACTTTGTAATATAAATTGTTATGTGGTTTTTATATGATTGCATTTAGCAAATCACTCACAGCAGGCTGTGTATAAAGGAGAACAGCTGTGTGAAGGAACCCAGAGGTTGGCAGAACCCGTGTCAAAAACAACATTGAACATCTGAGCTGGTGAACCAATACTAATCTCACCAAAGTATTGAGTCTGGAAATCAACAGAGAAATAGACAATTAAAAATATTAAATTGTCTATATAAAACAACAGACTATTAAAAATATAAAATTGCTCATAATTGTGGTTCTTTTCCATTTTTAATACTGATTTACATCTAAGTAGTTGATCAAAGGTGTTGGAGCTGTGCCGTTTTTGGGTGATGGTTCATCATATTTGGGCATAATCTCAGAAAACACTTGAGCTGGTGTGACACCCATTTCCTTCAGGTTTTCTCGTATGGAGGGCATTTTCTTCAGTTTTACCCTAGCAACGAGAGAAATAACTCATTACATGTATTATTTGTTTGCACAACTGATAAAACAGCAACATTAGATGGCAGTGCATTTGATCTGATTTTAAAATGATTTTTCATCATTTTTCACGATTATCATTTATCTTCATTTCAAAATAAGACATAGATGCAATCCCCATATGGCAAAAATGGATATACATTTTGTAATAAATTTCAAAACTACTAAAATAGATTTTAGTATAAAAGTATTTTTGGTACATTTTAGTTACTTATAGTCTCTCTTATTTTTGGCCGTTTTTGAAATGTTTTCAGGATAAATAACCAATGGGCAAATATCGCAGACGATTATGCTTAAATCGAGAGAAGCAGAAATTGTGATCACAGTTACACTTCAGCCTTATCTGATCTGAACCAACACTGAACTGACTTGAGCTTAAAAACGGCACTATTGCCTTTTAGAGCTGCTTCACAGCAGAATCTGAAATTTCTCCATAGTTGCGTTTCCATAACTGATTCTGCTGTTTTTCTATTTATGTCTGTGAAGCTGCTTTGACACAATATATATTGTATAAAGCGCTACGGGATTAAAGGTGACTTGACTTTGCTAAAATATAAAGGAATTTATATATTTTCATGTATAAAGATGCATTTGTACTGTTAGGAAAAAAAAACATTGCATGATATTGTAAAGATAACATGTTTCTCAAATGAAATAATTGGCTTTTGTTGTTGTATTAAAGCCAGCAAAATTGTTCTCCACTGAGGAGTGTGTAGACTTACCTCCATAAGGCCTGTACACTTGTCGCTGAGAGTGACAAAACCAGAAGAGCCAGGCAGTGCACTTTCATTCTTACAGATGGATCGAAGCACTTAAACTACCCAATAACCAGTGTAACTATACGCGCCACACGTCTTATGCTCCGACTCACTACAAACTTCTCTTTTACTGTGCTTTTTTTTTGACAGACTCTCCTTCCTGTGATTTTATACTATCTCTCCTACGCTCTATTCTGACCTTGACCCAAACCCCTGGCTTTCTCTCTCCTCTCACCCCTCCCTCTTGATAAATGCTCCCTGAATAAAGTGACCTCTCGGTCAAGGGACACACATCACACACAGTGATTTAAGACCACTTCACTGAATAAAATCATCATTGTATGGGCCTGAAGGATGCAGATGTATCGGGAAAAAAAATTGACAGCAACTTGTGTAAATTGTTAAAGAATATAACACATAAATATTGAAATATTATCAACATATCAAATAGCAACACATATCATAAAATATCTGAAATTATACAGCAGATGTGTGTTGCTCTACAATATATATTACGGGACTGACATTCTTGCATGCAACTCTTAATGACCCTTGATCTTTAAACTTAGGGGCAGTGTGGATGCCTAGAACTGGGTTTCTCACAGTAATGGGCCAATCTCTTCCCCTGAAATTACCTCATGAGACTCTCCATACATAGACATCATCTTTTACGTCTATTTTGCTGTTTATCTTCCCTGGACTCATTTTTTAAAGGTGCTTCAGTAATTAAGCACTTTGTAAGATTGGTTGGTTGGTCTTTTTTTGAAGGACTAGCAGGTTTAGTCCTCAGACTCCTCACTGAAGAAGATAAGCTACACCTGCACAATAATATTTCACAGTATGATGACATTAAGTAGAGTTGGAGAGAAGCACCAACCAACCATGACGATTGGCATCATACTTGGGCTAGCAGCTGGCCTAGCAGATGCCTGTGAAACTTCCCCTGGTGGCTAAAACACACAGTAATACGATAATGCCCACTGGTTACATTATTTGACCTCAGAGTTAAAACTTGTACTGCAGCTGCCATACAGCAATTGGCAGTACTAACATTACATCTATTTATATAAAAAAATAAATAAAAGTGAACTTATAATCATCTGTTGGATGCCATTCTATGCACTTCTTGGCTAATATGATGGTGCCATCACAATTGGTTCTTGACACTTGCTGGCACTTTTCAGCCGAACATCTGCTCATTTTGGCCAGGCAGTGGTTGCACTTACCTTCCTCAACTACTACATATTAGTGTACTGGAAGATAGACACAGAGAGCATCAACTGATATCATCAATTATTTAATGCTCATAATATTCATTAAAACCTATTTTCTGGTTTAAAGTAATGGACAGCAAAGGTTGATTCAACACTGATCGAACTTCGCTGTAGACAGTAAATGTTATTTTTGTTTTCTTATTGTCTTTGCTCAGCACACACAATACATTCACAGTATAAGATAAACAGTGTCTATTGGGTTGTTGAATGAACAATGTATAAATAACATCTCATTTTTAGTCAGGCAGTTATTTGAGGAATGATGACAAAAAAGTGGGCCTACTATGCATTTGGGAACTTGCAGTTTTGAGAATATTCATAGTTTCCCCAAATGTTGTATATTATCTTTTGTATATGATAATTGGAGAGGCCATGAAAGACATTTGCTTCAAACTGGTTTTCATAAAACAGTTAAATCCAGAGATGTTCTTATTACCGCTTAAAGCAGCTTTGTTAAATCTATTTAGCAGTGTGTGTATTAGACTATAGAATATTAAAACCTATTTTCTGGTTTAAAGTAATGGACAGCAAAGGTTGATTCAACACTGATCGAACTTCGCTGTAGACAGCAAATGTTATTTTTGTTTTCTTATTGTCTTTGCTCAGCACACACAATACATTCACAGTATAAGATAAACAGTGTCTATTGGGTTGTTGAATGAACAATGTATAAATAACATCTCATTTTTAGTCAGGCAGTTATTTGAGGAATGATGACAAAAAAGTGGGCCTACTATGCATTTGGGAACTTGCAGTTTTGAGAATATTCATAGTTTCCCCAAATGTTGTATATTATCTTTTGTATATGATAATTGGAGAGGCCATGAAAGACATTTGCTTCAAACTGGTTTTCATAAAACAGTTAAATCCAGAGATGTTCTTATTACCGCTTAAAGCAGCTTTGTTAAATCTATTTAGCAGTGTGTGTATTAGACTATAGAATACCCAAGACGTGTCACTCGTATAGTTTTGAATGGGGTAAAATGCAATGGGAGTGGCACCGGCTGGTCTAGCCTGAAAAATAAGCTTTTTTAACAATATTTGAGCAAAAGAAACAACATTTATGAGGCCGTTGTTGTCAGATTTCACTGGTGATTTCAAATATGAAATTTAATAGTAAGCTTGGCGAACAGTTTTGTTGAATTTGATGTTTCCCCATTCAAAGAGATAGGAGCTGTGCTTGAATGCCCAGAGGCGTTTCAAAGATGGCCGCCGAGACTTGCCTTATATGGACAAATCAAATGGATGTAGTGTAGTGTATGCTCATTGGTAGAAACAATATGTATGTGGCCTTTTTTAGTAGGCTAGTTTATCGGTGGTAGGTTAGGTACAGTTCAGGTACATCCTTTGGTACTATAGATGCGTCCCAAATCATGTACTTATGCACTATGACGTTTTGTAGGATAAATAATGCGAGTAGTGCATTCACACTGAAAATTCCCAAAAGAAAAAGTGCACTTTAAATACCCGGATGATGCACTTAAACAACAACAACAACAACAACAAAAAAAACACGAACGTTGCAGCTTTAATTACGTAGCGAAGGGGGAGGGGCTATCAGATTCCGATAATGAATGACAAGATAACCTTATAATTCATACACTACATGGTTGAGTGCATAGTGCATAAGAATGAGCGCATAGTGTAGCGTCATTTGGGAGATGGGACGCAGCTTATGTTAATTCCTTTTCATGCAAATATTATTGTGCACATGATGTTTCGTGTGACAGTACTTAATTTAAGAAAAATCACATAAACGTAATCTTCAAATATTCGTTAAAACCTTTCACTTAATATCCAGCGATATCGTCGGCTTGATTGCACAGATACTATTTAAACTGAACTGAGCTGGATGATGGCATCACTGAATTCAATGAACTGCCTGTAACTGAAAACTGAGTGTTTACGATTATTGGCACACTATTTTCCTATTTAATACTGTAAAGTTGCTTTGACACAATCTGTATTGTTAAAAGCGCTATATAAATAAAGGTGACTTGACTTGACTTCCACTTTTGTATTGTACGTGACAGCTTAATCTTAATTGTATTCAGCGGCGGAACCACATCCGCTCGTGTTCACTGTTCACTGCAGCTGAGGCGGAAGTGGACGCGCGTCATTGGCTGCTGAGCTGAGCTGCTCTCCAGAGTTGAGCTCGTGCACTCATTCAAACGGCTGACTTCTGGAGCGCGCGCAGGGAAAGGGGCTCAAATTCATGTTTCATCCGTCAGCTACATGATTCTGCCATCCAAATATAAAGGTGAGAAACGATTAAAAGCGACCTTTTTGTCTTTAGCTAGCGCCAGCTGACAGTTTCTCTAACGCTAAACCGAACCTTGTAGCAAATGAAGAAATAAAGCGGATGTATTGAGCCCATACATGACCCCTTGACACTTTATATTTAACGTTACTAGAAAGGGTGTCTTGTAAAGTGTTGCTAAAGCCAGGAAAACCGTAATATTTAATATGTTAGTTAGCATTGTGGCTACAACAAACTGTTGACAAACTACCTCATAGGGTTTTGTCACTTTCAAAGTCGCCTTGTAAAATCATGATTAACGTATTTTTAATAACAATGAGCTTTCGTAGTCTGACCAACCCAATTCGTGTATTGTAGTGAAGTAGAATCACATACAATGCAATGTAATCAAATACTTCCTGTACATGTCAATAAACCACCAAATATAGACGCTTCTTGACAAAACCGGAACCTAATTTCAAAAATTGGCACAGCTTGTGTTAATATGTGACTATGTGAGGCAGAAGTAAAGGAAGAACTGTCGGTGTGTCTTATTTGGAAACGTTCAGTTTACGCTGACATATACTGGATGCTGTTAAAGGGACAGCTCACCCAAAAATGAAACTTCCGCCACCATTAAAGTGAATGTGACTTAAACGGTCATTATCCTTATGTGTTGTTCAGTAAAAAGAAAGTCATGTGTTTTTGGAACAGCATGAGGTTGAGTAAATGATGACGTATTCTCATTTTTGGGTGAGCTGTCCCTTCAAAAATCCATGTAAAACCATCATGTCATTAGATGGCATTGCCTGCTGCAGTGAAAGTGCAAAAGTGTTTTAAGCTGCTGGAGTAAATCTCATTCGACTGTGTCCTGCTGGTCTGATGAGCGAGCGTCTCACTGAATGCCAGATTAGCAGCGCTGATAATCTCATAATAATGTTACGTCTAAGGCCTTTGAGCTGTGCGGAAGGTTTAGAAGAAGCTTATTGATAGTTCTTGTCATCATGTTGTTGCAAACCAACATGTACCAGTCTTTCTTCTGTGTAGTATTTAAGAAAAATTCTATAATAAAACCTAATAATAATTCTATTTTACATTATAACTGTAAAATTACAATACTAATATTTTTGGCTGTCTTTAATTAATTAATTTTTTTTTAAATGGTAAACCTTAACTTTTACCATAACTTTAAACAACTTTTATTTTGAGGGAAAACTACAGAGATCCTTTAAATCTAAAATCTACAGCTGGTTTATAAGAGCTTTTCATTTTCATTTCAGAAGGTGGTTGGTGGATGTTGCATTTCCAAATTGCGTGGTAGAAGCGGCCCAAAACACTTTCAGAATTTTTTTTCCCATCTGGTGAACAATAAAACATTGACAATCAGAATCCACCCAACTTTAATGAGATTGAGCATTTAAATGCTGTAATATGTGCTAGTAATAAACAATGTTATCATGCATTTGTGTGGATGCTAAAATATAGTTATTGTTGCAGTTATCTTTATAATTATCATTCTTGGTCTGAACAGGCCTTAACATCTGTCTTCTTACAGACATGACAAGACAGGAGTAAAGTATCTGTTCTCGGCCGGAGCGTGAGGTTGGGCAGAGGATGCTGGAGGAGAGTGATGGAGAGTTGGAGGGGATCGGAGGAGGAGGAGACGGGGGGCTCCAAGCAGAGGTGGACAGGCTGGCTGCAGAACTCCAGGAAGCCAATGAGGAGAAGTTACAGGCTGCACGGTACGGCCTGGCCGTTCTGGAGGAGAGTGCTGCACTGAAGATCAAACACAGCCAGCTGGAGGAAGATCATGAAGCCCTTAAGATGGAAGTGCAACAGCTCAAAGAGGTCAGTCAAGAGAGAGACAGATAGAAAGAAGGAAAAGGGGTAGAGGTTAAATTAAGCTATTGAGGAAATGCTGCATGAAACAAGGAGCTTTTTTTCCAGCCAGTGATTCGCAAAATGGTTTATTGTACTCGAATTTGTAATTTATTCATTTCTGCAAATGATTTAAATGATTCATTATGGCATAGGTTAGAGTATTTGTTGCCTAAATGTCTCTTGATTTTCAGTGGTTTCTTGCTCTCAGTAGCCAATAATTCACCACACAGAACATATTGTGGTCAACACAAATCATGTTTATTATTGAAACAAGTAAACCTGTATTAAATGTAATATGGGTCATATTTCCTATTACCTTGAGTAATTTTGTTTATCATTTTTGAGGATGAGGGCCTATCACAACCTGTTCTTGTTGGCTTCTAAGAACAGATGGATTTGTTCGTTTTGGACACACAACCTTTCACATCAGAGTTATCAAAATATGGGTTTATCTGCTTTTTTTCCATGGTGACCCTATCAGAACAGACCTGCAACCAAATTTGAATGCTTTTTAAAGAGATTTTGTCCATATAACAATCAAGAATTGAGAAGACTTGTGTCTTTTAGCTGTTACACAATCAGCTTGGTGATATTTTTCTTTGCTCATCTTCTGTTGAATAATCTGAAGCATTGTCTTCTCTGTGTGATTCATATCCTTGTGGTCTTACAGATGGATAGTTTGCATACTCAAATGTTTTGTCTGGACAGTAGTACTCTTTATTTTCAGTCACCTGTTCTCCCTGTTTATCAGTGTCATGTAGAATTTGTCATTTCATTTTAGGTTGATCGGTCAATTTGGGTATGATGGTACTGCCTAATGGCTAAATTTGCAAGAGCTTTTCCCTGCAGATCTCATGTAACAAATGTACCAAATCAAAACTTGATATTTAGGTGAAGTGTTAATTACATAACATGAATAGTTCTTTGGGACCAGAGGACTAACCAGAATGTCTACATGGTCCATGGCCAAAGTAGAAAACAAATAGGCTGTAAGCCTGGTATGCATGGGCCTTTTTGGCTCTCTTTGTTATCTGATTTATTACATAAATCTGTGCACTGAAATCGGAAGGTTTAGAAGAAGCTTATTGATAGTTCTTGTCATCATGTTGTTGCAAACCAACATGTACCAGTCTTTCTTCTGTGGCACAGAAAAGAAGATATTTAGCACAATGTCAAAGCTGCTCTTTCCCTATATAATAAAAGTGGATAGGGACCAAGAAGCAGTGGCTACCATTCACTATCAATAAACAATAAGTTTTTCCAGTATCCCTGTGATGGGCTGCCCAATTTGGCCAAAAATCATATTGTCATTTCATTTTAGGTTGATCGGTCAATTTGGGTATGATGGTACTGCCTAATGGCTAAATTTGCAAGAGCTTTTCCCTGCAGATCTCATGTAACAAATGTACCAAATCAAAACTTGATATTTAGGTGAAGTGTTAATTACATAACATGAATAGTTCTTTGGGACCAGAGGACTAACCAGAATGTCTACATGGTCCATGGCCAAAGTAGAAAACAAATAGGCTGTAAGCCTGGTATGCATGGGCCTTTTTGGCTCTCTTTGTTATCTGATTTATTACATAAATCTGTGCACTGAAATCCATGCTTTCAGTATTTTACAATAATTCAGAATTAGCACATATTGAGGGATTTACATGTGCTTATGTATTATTGGTTTGCCGAGCTAATATGTCACTCATTTTATATATGAAGTTCACATATGAGGCACATTGTAGACCCACCCCTCTGATGAAGATTAGACTCATGTATTTCTCTTTCTGTGTGTCTGATTAGTAGAGCATGAAATTGGCAAAGTAGGTGAGTGTGGTAGAGTGAGATGACTGGACAGAGTGCACAGATCTGGGTCTAGTGTGCTAGAAAAAAAAACATGTGTGATACTTTTGTGTATTATATTGGCATTATACATCACCTTTTGCTTTATGGAAAAGATCTGCTGAGATATTCTAACATCTGCTTTTGTGTGTCACACATGGATGTCATTTTGAGGGACATGAGGAAAAGCGCATCTTTATTTTTGGGTGAACTAGTCTTTTAAACAGCATGTCCTGCTTTTACATTTACTGAACAGAAGTATAAATTCCCCTGCACATCTCTTACAGGCTCTCTCATGCACAAATCACTTCCCCCTCTTCAGTCTTTCATTATTAATTATGGAGTAGCACAAGCATGTTTTTCCCACATGTTCTCACACGACTTAAATTACAATGTTCAGAGAAAAGTGTTTTGCTACGTTAATGACATCTTTGCCATTGTTGATTGATTCATCTTGTAACAGTTCAGTGTGTGACAATCTGGTGTACGTTTGTTACCGTTTGTTCAAGCACTACAGCGGCCTTAGCATGAACTTAACACATTGTAATAACACACTCTGGAAGCTAGAATGTAATGTAGTGTCATGGGTAACGTATAGAGTTTCGCTTCGCCAGCTCTCAATACAGTTGCCGTTGTTTATTGGTCAGGCAAGTAAACAAATTACTCAAATAATTAAAGACTGACAACTTAACTTTCAACAGCTCTGCTGTTCTCATTTGAAGAATTTCAGAAATTCACACAAAGTAGCGGAGGGGCCGTAAATTATGTCAGTGTTGCTTGTTCATTTAGTCAGTCATTGTTTTGTTTCTTGTTTTGTTGGGAACTGGCAAAACCTCTGCTAGTGTAACTTAGTGTGTTGGCTATAATGGAGATGAGTGTTTTATGTGTATATGTTTACAGGCTCTAACAGACTCTGTGAGCAGCCATAAGCGTGCAGCTGCAGATGGGGAAAGTCGAGAAGAGAGGCTATTGCAGGAGTCGGCCACTAAAGAGGCAGTCATGGAGATTCGCATGGATGAGCTGCAGACAGAGCTTAAACAGGCCCGTGTCATGCTGGCCAATGCCTCGGCTGAAAATGACAGACTGGCTGGCCTTTCCACCCAGCTGAAGAAGGTACATACACTACCATCAATCAGAAGGCCTGTGTTTGCATGTGCGTTCCCAACCACAAGTCCAATGAACCCCTTACTTTTTATATGAGCTGCACAGTGAGATTCGTTTAAAAAAAAAAAAAAAATGAAATGTTCTGAGCTAAAATGCCACTGAATAACATACCCTTTGCTGGCTCGCTTGCTGATCAAAGTAAAAGTGGTAATAAGACTCCTTGTTTTCGTGAGGCCTGATCATGTGACAAAACCGTGTTGAGTTTCAATGTCAGCTTGAAGAGAAGAAAGGCCATAGTGAACTACTTACTGAAGTATTGTACTGGACGAAATGAATAATTTCTACTTTTAAAGGAAAGTTCTTTAATAATAAAATCTTATCTGCCCTCTCATGAGAGATGAGATGTTTCCTATTCTAAATATCCTTGCAATCTCTGCAAAAATATAGTGCATTAAAATGTGTCACGCCAGGTTTGACGTCAGTGGCTGCTTTGATTCAGTTTAATTGTATGAGAAAATGCACCTGGGACTACTAAACTTCATCTTTTATATTCTGAAGTAAGGCCTGAAATGCGATGTGAACATGTAAATCATGACACAATAAAATACATTTTGTTTGAACCATCCTTTTAGAGAATTTGTATTAAATGGAACAAAGAGACCATAAACACTAAAGCTGCAGCATTTTATACAGCTACCACCATCTAATTGTAATTGTGCAGATGTAATTATTTTTGTTTGGTTTATTCTGAGTTTTATGGACTTCCCTGTCTGACACTCCAGGAGTGTGAGTGTTTGGAGGTAGAGAAAACCCGAATGAGAGAGGAGATGAAGGAGTACAAGACTCGAGAGGTGCAGCAGCTTCAGGATAACAGTGAGCTGGAAGAGGAGAACATCTCCCTGCTGAAACAAGTCTCAGTGCTTAAGGAGAACCAGGTGTGTGAGAATGCAGATCTCATACTTAAGTATTGTTTGTGTTGTTGTTTTCTGTATTTATTGAATATCCAACTTTTTACATAAATATGTCATAGTAGCCCTCTAATGCAATTCAACATGTCACATTAAGCACTTTCTTTTAGTTTTTGCTGGACATAAGTCTTTGCTTGTGGAATTTGCTTCGCTAGAGATGTCTTGCGACTTTGAATGCGTTTTTTGCAGCTGCTGTCACAGCTGATTTTTAACAAAACTTTCCTTCTGAGGGACTGCACACGAGAAAGGTTTTATTCACATCCCGCATGAATATTCACAGTCACTCAGAGACTGTAACGCCTTCCCTGTTGGACTAAAATCCGGTTTGCTCAGGATGAATTCAGACAGTATACAAATAAGCTAAGCTGAGTTGTCCTTAAGACTTGACTTCAATAACTAGACTAGTTATAGTGAATTAACTCACAATTATGTGTCAGCAAGTTGTGAGTTAATGCCATTAGCTCTAATTAGGGCTGCACAATTAATCGAATTTCTAAATGAGCTTAAACAGGCCCGTGTCATGCTGGCCAATGCCTCGGCTGAAAATGACAGACTGGCTGGCCTTTCCACCCAGCTGAAGAAGGTACATACACTACCATCAATCAGAAGGCCTGTGTTTGCATGTGCGTTCCCAACCACAAGTCCAATGAACCCCTTACTTTTTATATGAGCTGCACAGTGAGATTCGTTTAAAAAAAAAAAAAATGAAATGTTCTGAGCTAAAATGCCACTGAATAACATACCCTTTGCTGGCTCGCTTGCTGATCAAAGTAAAAGTGGTAATAAGACTCCTTGTTTTCGTGAGGCCTGATCATGTGACAAAACCGTGTTGAGTTTCAATGTCAGCTTGAAGAGAAGAAAGGCCATAGTGAACTACTTACTGAAGTATTGTACTGGACGAAATGAATAATTTCTACTTTTAAAGGAAAGTTCTTTAATAATAAAATCTTATCTGCCCTCTCATGAGAGATGAGATGTTTCCTATTCTAAATATCCTTGCAATCTCTGCAAAAATATAGTGCATTAAAATGTGTCACGCCAGGTTTGACGTCAGTGGCTGCTTTGATTCAGTTTAATTGTATGAGAAAATGCACCTGGGACTACTAAACTTCATCTTTTATATTCTGAAGTAAGGCCTGAAATGCGATGTGAACATGTAAATCATGACACAATAAAATACATTTTGTTTGAACCATCCTTTTAGAGAATTTGTATTAAATGGAACAAAGAGACCATAAACACTAAAGCTGCAGCATTTTATACAGCTACCACCATCTAATTGTAATTGTGCAGATGTAATTATTTTTGTTTGGTTTATTCTGAGTTTTATGGACTTCCCTGTCTGACACTCCAGGAGTGTGAGTGTTTGGAGGTAGAGAAAACCCGAATGAGAGAGGAGATGAAGGAGTACAAGACTCGAGAGGTGCAGCAGCTTCAGGATAACAGTGAGCTGGAAGAGGAGAACATCTCCCTGCTGAAACAAGTCTCAGTGCTTAAGGAGAACCAGGTGTGTGAGAATGCAGATCTCATACTTAAGTATTGTTTGTGTTGTTGTTTTCTGTATTTATTGAATATCCAACTTTTTCCATAAATATGTCATAGTAGCCCTCTAATGCAATTCAACATGTCACATTAAGCACTTTCTTTTAGCTTTTGCTGGACATAAGTCTTTGCTTGTGGAATTTGCTTCGCTAGAGATGTCTTGCGACTTTGAATGCGTTTTTTGCAGCTGCTGTCACAGCTGATTTTTAACAAAACTTTCCTTCTGAGGGACTGCACACGAGAAAGGTTTTATTCACATCCCGCATGAATATTCACAGTCACTCAGAGACTGTAACGCCTTCCCTGTTGGACTAAAATCCGGTTTGCTCAGGGTGAATTCAGACAGTATACAAATAAGCTAAGCTGAGTTGTCCTTAAGACTTGACTTCAATAACTAGACTAGTTATAGTGCATTAACTCACAATTATGTGTCAGCAAGTTGTGAGTTAATGCCATTAGCTCTAATTAGGGCTGCACAATTAATCGAATTTCTAAATAATTACAGTTATGGATGCCACAATTACGTAAAATCTTTTTTATAAAAAAAAAATAAAATCTCCAAATTTGTTCCAAAGAAGGAACAAACTCATATTGGATGGTCTGAGGGTGTGTCAGTTTTCAGCAGTTTCTCATTTTTGGGTGAACTCTTTCTTTAAATTGGTTTGGAGATATTTTGATATTAATGCTGTCAAAATGCACTGCATTGAACTAGTTATTCAGTCCTGTTTACAAACTATGTGATTTTAATGTAAATATGGGTGTCACTTGCAGGGGTGAACTCAGTTGTAGAGAGTGGCATAATAGTCCAGCAACGGATATGATGTTATGAAGTGGATATAGATATGGCTTGATTTACTAGGTCATTCCATGTCTGGCAAAATGGCTTTTGAAAGATGGCAGCATCATTATATTATTTTTACAGAGATTGGTAGGTCTATTAGTAAAATCTGTTGACTTTAGCAATATTCGATGCATTATACACCAGTGGTGACCATTCAAAAATGGCAAAAAGCACTTTTCAAGTTTTTTTTCCCAAAGTTTGCATGCCTCTAACTTCATTTTAAGGCTCCATTCCATTTATATGGTTCCATTCCAGGAATATTCAGTGTTCCCCTGCCATTATATTAGGGGGGTGCCGTAAATGTCCAAAATCAAAAAGTTTCTGAAATTTGGTTGATTTAACAGGGAATGACCCCACTGTAATTTTTATCTGTGTTTATAGAAATGGGAACTAGTTATCAGTCAATATTATAGTTATGGTTTGTGTATTACTGTGGTCATTAGTTATATGATGCCAGATCAGTAAAGGCAGGCTTATCCAGCCTAACAAGTTAGTACTGTGCTGGTATGTTTTGGGGGAAGGGAGCTACATAGGATGTAGACAAGTGGAACGTTGCAGAGTATGGCTTCTATTAGCCCTAGTCAAAATTGTAGTTTCTTGATGTTTTCACTGCTAAAAATACAATAGAAATATTAGAAGAAAAAATTATTTTTGTTAATTGTCAAGGTAACAGTCTTTCAAGTTAAGGTTGAAGTGCTAAAATTACTAAAATGAAACTGAAATAAAAATACATTAAAGACATTATATATATATATATATATATATACACACACATACACACACACACACACACACACACAAACACACACTAATAAAATGACAAAGGCACAATTATTAAATGATTATTAACTAAAATAAACACTGTATATATAAAAATAGAAGCTAATTCAGAATGTTAAATAAATACTATAATAGTATGTAAACAATAACACTGGTTTTCATGTTTAAACTGGCAAGTTTGGTTAAAAAGTTCAAACTTTTCATCCAAACTAAATATTCAAGTCTTTGAAATCTTTATACCTAGTTTTTCAACACATAATACAAATATATGTGCTTTACTACTACAACTAGATTTAGAGAGACGATCACATATTAAACATCTACATTTGTGTCCACAGGTGGAGTTTGAGTCAGTGAAGTTGGAGTTGACCCATAAAGATGAGGAGCTGGAGCTGATGAGGGCACAGCTAGAAGAGGCTGGGCGTCTGAGGGAGATTGCAGAGTGTCAGCTGGACGAGGCACTCGAGGCCCTGAAAGAGGAGAGGGAGCAGAAGAACAGCCTGAGACGAGAGCTCGCCGCCCTTACCCTCAACCCCTTTGACTCTATTGGCCACTTAGAGTTACAGCTGGATGACAGCCGGGATGGAGAGAAAGAGAAGGAGGCAGGAGAGGAGGAGGAGGAGATGGACAGTGGGTATAATAACTCCAAAGGGATGGAGAGAAACAGGTGCTCCACACCCAGAAACAGCGATGTGTTCCTAAGACCTCAGGCACCTGGGCTGGTGGCCGATCTCCTGAGTGAACTGCACCTGTCAGACAGCCAGAAACTCAAGCAGCAGCTGCTGCAGGTGAGGAAACCTCTTCACATCCTACATGCCCCTCACTCACTTGATGAGCTGTTGCAGTGTTTTTATATCAAAGGTTCATTACTGGAGACTTTCTGAGAATTATTTGTGTGTATTTGTGTTTTCCTTCCTGACCTTGTTTTGCATACCCTGACATACAAATTTAACTTTGCAAATTAGGTATCCGATGCATGTTTTACTTATTGGACAATAGATCTGCTCAATGTTGCATTGGAAATTCTACACTCAGCCAACCTGTAATATAGCAATAGGCCTCGTGGAGCAGTGGTTTACAATGAATTTAGAACAACAGTGTTGTCAGGCACGACACAGAACGGAGACCCTAAAAACCCCTTAGCTGTTCTAAAATTACTGTAAATCACCACATCCCTGGCTTATTGCTTTTATAAAACAGTTACTATGGATACCTGGCAAGGTTTCATGAAAATGATATACCATATTCTTGAGGATGTGTATAAATCAGGGGAGCAAGTAAAGTCGATGAGTAGCCAGGTTCATATTGGTTGATGTCCATCTCTTCAGATCTCCGACCTCAGACCAAAGATTAAAAGATTTGAACCCCATGATTTGAACCCCATGATGTAAATGCCTGTAAAATGGTCATGGGTTTTTTTTATTTTTAACTCTACTACTTCCTGTTTCAAGGTTCATATTGGTTGATGTCCATCTCTTCAGATCTCCGACCTCAGACCAAAGATTAAAAGATTTGAACCCCATGATGTAAATGCCTGTAAAATGGTCGTCGTTTTTTTTTATTTTTAACTCTACTACTTCCTGTTTCATACCACTTCCTGTTCAGGATGTACTGTGTACTGTACCATCAAGTCAGTTACTAAGCAACAAGAGACTTTAGTTCTAGTCTCTTTAGTAAGTTTCTCTCGAGTGTTGTTGTCTATCCAAAAAGCTTGGATTGAGTTAATCAGAATAATCTTGTCATATGGGTTTGTGTACCCATATCCAGGTGGAGAGAGAGAAAGCCACACTGAGCAGCACCGTGCATGATCTCCAGCAGCAGTTAACCCAGTCTAAAGATGCTCTCAGTGAGCAACAGGTGAAGATGGATCAGCTGACCCAGCGTTTGGAGACCCTTCAGAGTATGGCCTCGAAAAGGCCTGCTGAACGAGAGAATGGAATGAGCCCGCCTCCTAGGTCTCTTCAGAACCAAGAAGCTGAAAATGGCATCAGCTACTACGAAGTGGATGCAAAAAGCACGGAGGTGCTAGAGTGCCGCATGCAAGCGGCAAATGAGGAGCTTGCGCGTCTGCATGAGGAGCTGAAAGAGGCTGGCGAACGCTCCAAAGCTCTGGAGGAGCGCTACAAGCAGAAGAAAGAACACTGGAGGGGTGAGGCACAGGAACTCGCTGATAAAATACGACAGTGTATCGCTGCTAGCCGACAGGACCAGGAGCGAATAGGACAGTTGGAACGGGAAATTGGTGTCACGCGCCAGGTCGCCACTGACTCTGAAGGCCACCTCAGTGCTGCACAGGAGGAGCTTCTGGCTTTCTCTGAGGAGCTGGCCAACCTTTACCATCACGTGTGTGTTTGTAACAACCTCACGCCCAGTCGTGTTACACTGGATTACTACCGTGAAGGAGCACAAGCCGGGAGAACGCACAACCATTCACAACCGCACAACTATCGCGGATCCCTCCGTAGGCACAGGCGGTCGGGTGAAGTGTTGGACCTGGGCAGCAGAGGGAGTGGAGACACATCATCTAGCTGCGGAAGTTGTCCAGGGTCTCCTACACTAGACTTCAGGGACCCAAACAATGTGCGCAATCTGGTAGCTATCATACGCTGCCAGATTAAACATTTACAGGTATGTATGTCTGAGCCAGTGTCGGAAACACTTTTGTCACTTCTTGTTCACTTTTCATTCATTTTCCCATTTCACTTTAATCGTGATAGCCTTAGATTTAGTTTTAGTTTCAGATTTAGTTTAATTGCTCACTTGCCCCAAGTGCCTAATTTCCAACCTTGGTCTCAGCTCTTTATGCTAGTTAACATTAAAAGGTAATATAAGGAAGTGTACACACAAGAATTTTCGTTTTAATGTATCCTAAAATGCTCCTTAAATAAAGACAGCTGAATAAAATTATAGCTCATCATTGAAACATTTCATTTAAGCCTTTAAGCAGCTTTTTTGGTGGAGGTAAAGCATGAAATATGAACCGATTAGACCAGGCTGCCTTACGATGCCTGCCTGAATCTGTTTTAACAACAACATTCAGATTATAGCTGCACTTTTGCTTTTATTCAACTCAAGAAAAAAAATAATGTTGAAATCATATCAATATCTAAATCTAAGGCTTTGCTTTATTGGCATTTTTGACACATTTTTATGTTTTTATACTATGCTCATGATTATTTTTATATGTATGCTATGAATTTTATATTGTGTTGTAATTCACTCTTTCTAGCACTTTAGTCGCCACCACTGTTTAAATGTGCTATATAAATACATTTTTACTTTCCAGGTGGCGGTGGACCTGTGCAGGCAGCGTAACCTGTTGTCTTCTCCAGCAGCAGGAGGGAGCACTGAATCAGACCGTGACACGGAGGCACTGATTGAGGAAGTGTTAAAACTTAAGTCCCTCCTGAGCACCAAGAGAGAGCAGATAGCCACCCTCAGAACTGTCCTAAAGGCCAATAAACAGGTACAGATGTAAGATATGTAACGTATTGAATGCATACTAAATATAAAAAAAAGTACTTAAAAGCAGTAGACAAGTATTGTTGACGAGGACCTCAGTAGGTTTCAGAGCAGATACAAAAGTAACTAACACTTCTGTTTAATATTCAAGCAGGAATCATTAATGGACATTACTGTTACTCTTGAAAAAGGTTGACTAGGCCAATATATCAGTTTATCACTGTGTTTATTGCGTATTTATTGAATAGTTGTGTAAAATGTGTGGCTTTTACTCTATGCAGTTTGGAGAATGTTCTTGAGCACATGGTTTCCTTTAGTGTTAATCAGATCATATGACTGCTTTACTTTTTTTTTCCTCAGACCGCTGAGTTGGCTCTAACCAACCTGAAGACAAAGTACGAGACTGAGAAGAGTATGGTGACAGAGACGATGATGAAGCTGAGAAATGAACTGAAGGCTCTAAAGGAGGATGCAGCCACCTTCTCCTCCCTTCGGGTCATGTTCGCAAGCAGGTATGATGGGATTACACGTGCTCAAGTGTTTTGCTCACGGGCCATAGGAGTTTCTCAGTTCATTGCTCGTACAGCACATTGAGTGATTATAGGGGTTTTAAGGTTAAACTGGTTGTTTGTAAACTGGTTTGATTTATGGACAGAGTGCAGATAAGTTCATGGGAGAAGTTGATTCTCCCAGTTCCAGCTTTCCCTTATCAATTAAGGAAAAACATTACATTTTTATTTGTAGTAGTTGCCGATTGGTTGTCTTGGGCTGCATGAGAATACATAAATCATTAGCTGACATGATGTAAGGATTTATAGAGACTTTTTAGTCATAGAACAACCTGCACGGTGGTAAAAGATATGCAGGCAGTGTTTGTTTACATTTATAGAAAGATCTGAGAGGACTTTGGAAAGAGAGTCATAGAGATTAGACAGTCATGACCCTGTTTTGAGAGCAAGCTAATAAGATTATAATCTCAAGGCCCGGTCTCTCACGAGCTCCTCTCACATGCTGATTAACGTGCACACTCTCTGATCCCGTGTGCAGACGAGAGCAGCTCACTCAGAACTCAAGTCATAGATCAAGTGTCAAGGGAACAACGAGTAGTGGAAGCGAGGATAAGGTTTTCAGTCAAGGAAAAATCTAGACCTCTTTGGAAATAAAAGCTGATTTTTAAGATTGCAGCCAACCACGTAACTTGTTGAAACACTTACCAATTGATTTTATCATTATTTAATGATTTTAGTAAATATTAAAACAAATAAAAAGTTTATAGCTGCTATTTTGATGTGCATTTTATTTATTATCTTTAAATAAATTGAACTATCTGTGAAAACTTTGGGGTCAGTAAGAATTTTTTCAGTGTTTTTGAAAGAAGTCTCTTATGCTCACCAAGGCTGCATTTATTTGATCAAAAACAGAGTAAAACCAGTAATATTATTACAATTTAAAATCATTTTCTATTTAATTTATTGTCAAATGTAATTTATTCCTGTTATGTCAAAGCTGAATTTTCAGCATCATTACTCCAGCCTTCAGTGTCACATGATCCTTCAGAAATCATTCTAATATGCTGATTTGCTGCTAAAAAACATTTTCTTATCAACGTTGAAAACCTGAAAACTGTGATAGCCTTTTTCAAAGTTCTTTGATAAAGAGAAAGTTCAAAAGCCGCAGCATTTATTTGTAGCATTATAAATGTCTTCACTGTCATTTATTGATCAAATCCTTGCTAAAAAAAATTCTTACTGACCCCAAACGGTTTTGAATGGTAGTGTATATATCGTTATCAGACATTTTAAAAAGACCACTAGTTACTAGGTAGTTGGTTACTGGCCCAAGTCAAAGGAGCTCACTGCTATATCTTTTCAGTGTCAATAGGATTGATTTTTAATTTTTTAATTTTTATGCATCTACTTTTCCACCACCAGACTAAAATAAAAAATTCTATGTATGTATGTGTGTGTATATACAGTATATATATATATATATATATATCTCAATTTGTCTGTCATGTCTGTAACACAGTCAGTGCCTAAAAAGTTACAGGCCATAGTTACATACTAATCACTAAACCAAAGTATGAGCAATAGTAGCATTAGTAATAGTGATGATTACCTTTGCAAGTAATACTAGTTATCAAGGTTGTTAACTGTGTATTGATTTTGTTTTTACTCATAAACTCATATTTTTTATTGTTCAGACACCAAAGGGTTTCGGTCTGGTTTGTGTGTGTGTGTGTAGCGCTTTCATGAGGACAATACTCTTCTACACATTCTTGCATCAGTTTCTAATAAAAACTAAAGTGTTTTTATAAGGGATGTTTATGCAAAAAGTAATCCCTTTTATTCTTTCGTTATTTCATTTTATATGTATCTCCATTCCTGTTTCCTGTATCCTTACCATTTTCACAGATGTGACCAGTACGTAACTCAGTTAGCTGAGATGCAGAGACAGCTCGCCGCCGCTGAGGATGAGAAAAAGACGCTCAACTCTCTCCTCCGCATGGCCATTCAGCAGAAGCTGGCACTGACCCAGCGGCTGGAGGACCTGGAGGGCTCTCTGTCCCCTCTCAGTAACGGTGGCAGCCCACGCCACTCCCGGACCAAGCATCTGACCAAATCAGGCCGAGCCCCGCGGAGCCCCATGAGAAGCAGTCCACGCTCCAGTCCGGTGCTAGTGCCTGCTGGCTCGCAGAACATGAGCAGCCACATGAGGGCCCTCTCACGCAGCCTTCACTGCAGCCCCGTAAGTGCGCCCTCCTCTTCTTCCTCATGCTCGTCTTTTTCTGCCTCAAACGAACCTGAGTCCTCTATGTCCACGCAGAGTTTAGCATCTGTCGGTCTTGTGCGCAACACTACTTTCATTCGTAGTTACGGGTCAAGTTCGTCTCACTTGTTAGATGACTCTACTGGAGGGTTGGGACCGTTCGCTATCCAGTCACGATAACCCAAAGTTAACGAATCGCAAGCAAATAGCCTGAAAGTGTCGGCACCGTTGCGCAGTAACACGTTTATTAAAACACGTGGCACATCTGTTCCTGTGAGCAAAGTTGGTTCATGTTCAGTCGAAGCCCTTGACACACAATTAGCTAGAACTGGTGGATCAGAGAAAAGACATAGTTACAATGGAGGAGAATGATTTAAAACCTTCCAAAAAGTCCAATGTAGAAGGTGCATTTCTCAAAAAGCGGTCTAACATCTCTAAATCTCGATCTGATGAAGGAACTTCCTTTAGTCGTTTTGCATGTTCAAATACAGCGTCTATGATGCAATCGAAATTTTTCCCTCAGGCAACATCAAGTGTAGCATCTTCTAGTGATCAAACCACTCCACACAGTTCATCAGATAAGCACCAGAAATGGCCCTGTAGGACAAAAGCATCCTCTAGGTTAGCAAGCCACTCAAACTCATGTCATGACTTCGGTGAGGAAATGGTCTTGAATCCTAGTCGTGAGATTAAGGGGAAACAAGATCAACTCAGAAAACAGCAAAGAGGTTGATGCAGCAAAAAGATCAACTCGCACTTACACACACCAGACCAAGTTCAGAGCCACGTAACTTATCAGTTGTTGCCTGCTGACACATCACATGAATAACAAAATTTCACAACCATGATAAAGCGATTAAAAAAAATACATAAGGAAGTTCAAAATTCAACTCACTTGGTTGAGCATTTCATCAAAGCACTCATAACAGTGTAAAAAATACCTGCAAATTCTCTGCATCAGTTTTTTTTAATAAATCATGTTACATTTGGGGTTCATCATCTGGTTTTGTAAAAACAGTAATATTGTGAAATATTTGTAATATTTCAATGTTAAAATGTAATTTATTCCTTTGATGGCAAATCTGAATTTTCTCCAGTCTTCAGTATCACATGATTCTTCAGAAATAAAAACTGGTTGATAGATTGAATATTAAAATTATTGTTGATAACTAGTTAATAATTATTTTAATTTTATGGCTGATAAATGATGATTGGCAATACTAAAATTTTGTCTAACTGGATAATAAATATAATATTAAAACTAAAAATCTAATTTTAAATGCTGCAAGTGAATTTAGACATCACACCGTTATGATGTAAAGTGTGAAAAATGGTTATTAATTTTGAGAGTTGGTAAAAATTACAGTGTTATTAAATTGCTAGTGTTTTTAAACTTTAAATTAGTGTTAGTTGACGGCCAAGGTAAAAAAAAAATTTAGAAATTATCAAAATTAAATGTAGTATCAACCAATATGGGTCAATTATAAAATCTTTAATATTGTGGATAAATGATATGGTACTATTACATTATGCAAAAAATCTGGAGAAACATACTAGTGGAAATTTACTTGAAATGGAAGTTTATGATGCAGTATCGGTCTTTTTGTAATGTTTATGTGTAATTAAGCCTTCATTGAACCCAGAATGTTCTTTTAAGCTTTAAGTGATAGTTTTCTTCATAATTTAAAACTGTCAGTTGTTGTTTCCTATCTTATTCTCTCCTGTCTCTAATATCAGCTCAGCATTTGTATGGATGAACACTTTTGACTCACTGTGTCTCACTCTGTCTTTGCAGAGATGAAAACCACCTTGTGTCTCCCTCTGTGCTCCAGTACACATGGACCATGTTCATGCCCAGTTCATGAACACCCTTATCCTGCAGACCTGTCCCAGCATCCTCCTCCTCCTCATCAGACCTCACCTCATTGGATCTCTTGTGCCTTCCTCCCACCCCCTCTCTCGCCTGTTTTTCCATATGGTTGTCTTCTGTTTGTTTGGATCAAGTCGTTCAGCTTCAAGATACTGAAAGCAAAAACTCTTGGAGATCAGTACTGTTTAGTCTGGCTGTGACTGACCTTTTCTTATACTGGCCATAGATAAACATACCTTGTTTTGGTTTTAGCCATTAAAAACTATCATGGAGGACATTCCTCTGGTTTAACTGACCAGTTGTGCGCTTCTACTAAGTCTAGAGAGTTTGTTATTGGTTATTGACATATAACTTGCCCTGGCATTTAAAGACTGCTACAGTGAAGTGGGAAAACAACAACCATATAACCAGAAAGCAGAACAATCAACTATGCAGAGGTTCAAAGACATTTGCTGCTAATTAGCTCATGCAAAAAAAAAAAAAAGCAAATTACCAAACTGCCAGTTTATTCTACCTATAACACAGAGTTAACCATCAGCACTGTTAGACAAATGTGATTTATTTAGTAGGACAGTGGCAAACTTGTAATGGTTGGGTTCATGTCAAAGGGGAACACATTGACAGGGAAAAAATTGTAATAGGATTTAAAATAGTGCCTTAATACTTTGATGTTTTGAGTGAAGATTTGCAGATAATTGGTTTAATATTTTGTTTATTGAATTGATGATTATGGTCTAGGTTGTTTTAAGACAAATTATGGACTTTGTTTGTGCATGTATGAACAGTACAGATAATATTACATTCCCCAATAGGCTTTTTTTGTTAAAAACAATATTTCACTGTGCTTGTCAGAACCGTAATTATTTGTCAGATGTCGTGTGGACCTGCCTGTCAACACTTTCATCTCGTTTTCGATATTCATCGTCATTTCCATATTGAAAAAAAAAATGCTTCCTATTGTATTTTTATTGTTTTTATTTTTTTACGCTGATTTTCTTTTATATTGTATTGTTCAGTACAGAATGGTAATTTCCACACAATATCAGGACTTGTCTTAAATATGTGGTGAAAAAAAAATAAAGTTTTCAATGTTCGTGTATTTGTTGTCTTTTGTCTGTCGTATTGAGGATGATTTGACATGTCAAGCAGTTATATTTTGTTTTCATTTTAATTTTAAAATTGTAGAAATTCCGTTTTGGTGTTATATATATATATATATATATTATATGTCTGTATATTTTAAGTTTTAGTTCATGTAGTTTTAGTTTATTTTATTTCAAGTAATGAAAATGTTTTTTAAGGTTTTAGTTCATGATAATAACCGTGCAGCAAGATGATGGTAAAAATGTCACTGAATGGTTACACATCACCTAATGCTTTCTTTTAAACATCAGAAATTATCCCATTTACTATGACCCATACTGTATGTTCATGTGCTTATAACCTAATCTAGCATTTAAAAGTAATGTAGTTGTGTTTGGAGATTTTAGATACTTGTTTTTGAAATGTGATTGTGTTTAAAATTTTAGATAATTAAACATATTGAGCTGTTAGTCTTTTAATCTTGACAGATTTAATAACCAGTAACCCTGTTTGATTTCACTTTCCCTTCATCACAATTCCAAGTGTTTCACTTCCCTCGGAGTTAATTCCCAGAGTCATATTTCAGGTTTGAGGGTTTTGTGCCCTCTAGTTTGACATTTGCACATCTTTAGTCAGAGGGGTCAGTTTTTGTCATTACTTCCCGAAGTAAAAAGATCCCTGAGCTCAGTATAACGACTCTTTTGTTACTCAGCTGACAAAGAGCCAGCGCTTCTTATTGGGCTCTTTTCCTTCAACGCAAATATATCGAAAGGGTCTGAAGGAATGTATCAGAGTAATTTTCTCATCAAAATGTAATTCAACAGACGTTCTTAATAGCATTTTAGTACTTAAACACACCTCTGCTTTTTAGTTAAGCTCATGCGAAATGCACCATTTGCAGCCATAATTATTTTATTTTATAAGCGAAAGCGTCCGATAAAGAGCGTTGGTCATGTGCTCTAACCTGCCTCCATTCAGAATAAAACAGCTTTTATTAGGCTACTGATATAACAGGAGCCCTCATCTCATTAAGGTACGTTATTTTAAACATAAAATAGCCCACTATTCACACTATTTATGTGTACAATATTTGGCCTATCCGTGCGCCTTTTTGATCCTTCGTTGGATTCGTCGTTCACTCACTGCCCCCAAGCGGCGTACAAGTGAAGTGCGCCTCACGTGGACGGACAGCGAGATGAAGTGGCTCCTCTCTCCCTCTCAGGTGTCCCCTGTGTTGTTGTGAGGTAAACAGATAGCCTGCACTCGCTGCTGCTCACAGGGGACCTCGCTCATGGAGCGGTGACACACTTTCGGTGAGTTCAGAACTACGCCTTCCATATTCATAGTACAGCTTATCCGCTATATAAACGGATTTCAAGTTTGTTTCAAGTGTTATTTTCCATAATAATGTCATTACTCCTGGATGATGAGGTTTACAACATGTCTAGACTGGAATCAACATCTGAGTGAATTATTCATTGCATTTTGGTGTTTCATTTTGTTCTGATGCCTTTCTGTAAGTCAAAACTGTGATTATGATTCTTGTAATGCTTTTAAATACAATATTGTTGTGTGTCCATTCCTATATACAGATGTTTGTAGTATATAAATGTATTTTTTCAGTCAAAATTTCTAATATATCTTCGTATCCACTTGCATGAAAATGCATTTATCTGTCAGCTGGCAATTCTGGTTTTGCTTGAAATGACAAATAAATCATTTGAGCTGGCAGGCATTTGACCAGCTGATAAATTATAGATCCCCACTTAGGTGAAACTCTATCTCTCCCATCTTGTTACTCTCTTTGCTTTCGTTGACGACCCCAATGCACAGTTTCCCAGCATGCAGCAGGAGCTTTGGCTGAGGGCTCTTCTTGATACCCAAGTGTGCAATGAGATCGGCCGCTTCACAAACACTCCCGACTAGACCGTCCGAACAAGAACTCAAAAATGCCTTATCCAACAGCCTCGCAGGACACAACCACGTCTCCAACTCCAGCAGACCAGCACAGTCCAGAGCAAAGACGCCCACAGACACATTTGATTGTAGTTCTTTGCATCATCATGGCGATAATCGAGGTGCGTTGTCCTGGTGTTTTTCACAGACAGTGACATGAAAAGTGTGTCTTGTAGAATCTTGCAGAAATAACTTTTGTGTCTAAGAAAATGCAGATAAATGTGATATTGCTGAGGGCCCCTGGAACCTGAACAACCCGGTGAAAGCCTCAAGGAGCCATCAGGAGCTTCACAAAGAGCTGTTACTGGCCCACAAAAAGTAAGATCACCATAAAATGGGCCAAATCAGGTACAGTCATGGAGACTTTAATAAATCGCTGAGCTTTTTTTTTAAGTGGGTTGTTGAAATATTGATGATGCCTCGTTCTCTCTCTCTGGTCTTTTGTGTCATGCAGTCATGTGTGGACAGGACACACAGGCTGCAATCGTACACCCTCTGGTATTATCAGCAGCTAACGTCGGGCCACACTGGCAGACACTGTAATGATAGGCCTGCTGCAGTGCAGCCTCCCGACACTACTGCCGTGTCCTGCCATGAAACCTCCAAAAAACAATCGTTTGGTCAGTTTGGCAGGAAATATGGGCTCAAAAATGACAGTCAAATCTCATGATGTCTATGGAGTCCTTAACTCAAAATAAAATAAGAAGGAAAACATTGTTAACTTGAAAATTTCTATAAAACTTTTGAGTTCCCCTAGTAATTTGCATTCGCTCGCTTGTGATGGAAATAATATTAAAAGTATATGTCATGCATTTGTGGGCAAACACAAAGTGTCTCGGGGGATGCAAAACATCTGCGAGAGAATGCAAAAGCATTTAAATATTATTTATCCTCCTGAAAAACAATGAGATGGGAGGAAAAATTATATTTTAATGTTTTTGCATTTTCTCACAAAACTTTGCATTCTGTAGCAAAAATTTTGGGTAACACTTTCTATGAAGCCCGTATTTATAATACATTATAAGGGTATTCTTAAGGCATTATAATGAATGCATAATGCATTATAAAAAAACCTTATAATATGTTGTATCATCTCATGAATATTCATAAGAACAGTTTTAATATATTATAATATTTACTTATTTGTGGTTATAGCTTTTAAGAGTATGATGATTTATAACACAGTGAACACGTTGCATCCACTTTTACAATGGATTATATTTCTCATAGTTATAATGTATTATAAGTCTCATATCTTGCCATTTTTCTTATGCTACTTTACTTAAAGCGCTCAAAGACCACTTATAAGTAGTAATAATAATAATAACATTGTTTTCTCTCAAACAGCCATAAGATCAGATATCAGATCAGATGAATGTGTAATATGACACATTTGCTTTGAACTATTTTTATTGTAATATCAGTTTGATTATTTTGATGGTACCCTTTAAACAGCTGTTGATAAGTGACTCTGCAACTACATATCAACTAGCGGTCATTAGAGTATTAGTATGTCTGCTACTGTAAATATTTGCTAACACTTTATTTTAATGGTCAACCAACAGATCAACTGACTATAAGTGTCTTTGCAAGTACGTCAACTTATTCTACCATACTAGATTCTACCATTCTTGAGCATACTAATACTCTAATGAGAGTTAGTTGGCATGTAGTTGCAAAGTTGCTTATAGTCGATTGATTAAGGGGACCATCAAAATAAATTGTAACCATATAAAATAATGCATTATGCATTCATTATAATGCCTTAAGAATACCCTTATAATGTATTATAAATACGGGCTTCATAGAAAGTGTTACCAAATTTTGTTCACCAAGAAACTTTGCATTGTCTCATGAACCTTTACATTCTGTCGCAAAACTTCAGGGTTCCTCCAAGAAACTTAACGTTCCCTCGCTAAACGTTTGCGTTCCCCCTAGAAACTTTGTTCCCTCACAAAGTGTTTGCTTTTTGACACAAAACTTCAGAGTTCCCCTAAGAAACTTCACATTCACTCACAAAACTTTTGCGTTCTGTCACAAAACGAGTGAATGCAAAGTTTCTCAGGGGGTGCAGAAGTTTTGTGAAGGGGGCTCCATATTGTATGATGTCGCAATACATTTTGAAAATACAAGAAAAAAGCTTTAGCATTTTCCTCAATTATTTTAATTATTTTCTCATTTTTGAATCATTGGATAAAAGTGTCTGCTAAATACATAAATGTAAATTTCACCTAGATACATTATCATCAGTTGGCGTGCTGTACTGTATATTTAAAATATATTTTTCCCCTAGTAGGATCAATCTTCCTGTCAATCAATCTGATTTTACTAGGGATAGTTATTGGGGTTTGGTCCATCATGACTGTTTAATGGAATGGACCAAAAAAGCATCCAGACAGCACTGGATTTTCTGTTTAATGTCATGTTCATTTTTTTTCTCTCCTTATAGATATTACAGTTCTTTGACTACTTTTACATACAGTGTTGTTTATGTTAACTAAAACTATTTTAAAAACGTTTTCTTTAATTGAAATAAAGTTAAAATAAAATATAAATAATAGATGAAAAACCTAAACTTATAGAAAAAAAGTAAATAAAAAATAAGCAATGTTGCCTTGGCACTAAGTTGAAGCACTAAAACTGAAATAGAAATATTTAAAAAAAACTAATAAAATGATAAAAGCTAATGACAAAATGAATAACTTAACATGTAAAATCAAAACTGCTAAATAACAAGCTAATTCAAAATATTAATAAAAACTGTAATAGTATATAAATAATAGTAAAATAACACTGGTAAACTGTTACTTTTATATGCGCTGTTTGTGCTTGGGCCCTTTGGGTGGGACAGAGGGCTGGTGGTGTGCTGTAAGCCGGAGCTTCAGATGGTCCTGGAGAGGAGGAAGAGAGAGCAGACCCAGAGAGAGGAGGGAGAGCAGAGCAGGAGTCCCCTGGAGCAGGTGCTGCAAGAACGCCAGAGCAAACATCAGGAGATGATGGTCAGCAGCCACAGCACAGTGTGTGTGCTGAAACTAATCAAACACAAATGCTGTGATTGCACAATGAACCAGAAGGAATTCAACATTAAATCTGTAGTGTTAGTTAAATGGAAATCATATGAGTTTTAATTTTTTTGACATTGCTAGTATTACATGTTTCTTGCTTTATTTCTTGACTGTTAACCATGGTTTCCAGCATAGCTACCACATTATTTCTACTGTGTTATCATAATAAATTAATATGCACAAACTGTGCATTCACAATCTTTAGTGTAATTTTGTTTACCACACTGTAGACATGTAGGTGGAAATGTTTGTTGCATGGTCAGTTTTAAAGGTGAGATTTTCATCAGTTTTATTAGTCTTCTGTGTTTTGTGATTTGTCCTGTTGTTTCTCAGAAGGAGAAGGAAGAGGAGCAGAGGTTGCATGAGGAGGTTCAGCTCTTGGAGTTCGTCCGCGTGAGACAGAACCTGAGGAAAGTCCACACAGCTCTACAGAAGAACCTCCACTCTTGAATCTGACCAGCGCTGATCTGACTACAGGCATGCTTCATTTAGCCATTCAGCTTCATTTGCAAATAAAGTACACAGTGTTTCATTATATTCCTTATTATCTTGTTAATTAACCTTTTTCACAGTCTGTTAACAGTTCGTTACACTTTTCATTTGTGTTCTGCGATAATGAAATAATGTTCAAATAACTCAAATATCATTATTATTACTACAATTATTGGTAGGCCCTAGTACTGTAAAACCGCATGAAATCTGCTGAAATCATTCGGTCATTTTGTTGAACTTTTTGTGTTGAGAGTGGCCTGTACAAAGTTATCAAATAGGTCGTTAAATAAATAACACAATTCTACCATGGTACATGTTGAACTACACGGTTGTCGTATCCATGTTTTTGATTATTTATTATTAGTAAAAAATAATAACGAGGTAAAGAATTACCGTGGTAAAATTTTGTAATAGGTGTTAAAAGTATTTATAAATGTCATTATTGTAAGTTTTATCCTATTGTAAAATATCAAATCAGATGTAATTATTTATTGAATTAAATAAACATGGTTTTGAATGATAAAACAATCTGCTGTAATGTCACTCTACCTGCATTTGCAATAAAACGATCCTATTGTGAAAAGACGTTCTGTTTGCGCAGCAGTCAAACTGTAGCAGTGCTTGAGAAGCTAATACGTGTTGCGCAAGTGCAGCGCTTACATGAGCCCACTAAACACACCCTCGCCTGTCCTCCCGCGCTGTGATTGGATGATCAGGGACAGGAGCTGGCGAATGAGCTCAGGAAAGCGGAATAAACAGGAGCAGCTGTCTGGATGTTGGTCATATGATGCGCCGATTTTCACTGTCTGCAAAAATCGAGGAAGAGTCGATTTAACAGCGCTTTTATTTTCACTGTCACTAAAAAAGAAGATCGTTTTAAAAAGAGGCAAGTATAGCAGGGGGTTTTTCTTCATCTGGAAAAACAGGTGAGTGATTATTAAGTGCTTTGCAAGCAGGGAAATGCCAAGGGACGCAAGTTTTGACATGCTTTGTTTTTCTCGTAAAGTCGTTTACATGTACTGTCCACTGGCACGCAATATGTTTTTACAGTAATATCATCAGCTATCACAGATTTAACAAAACAGTTCCACAAATTAACTTTTTGTAGAGAGTCAGCAAACACTTTACAGTTACCTTTACTTCTAAAAGCTTTTAGTTCGTTCAAGCAGATAATGTTAATGATGCACTAAAAGCTTGTTTAATAAATGACCTGAACGGCTTTCAGTGGCTGCTATTTCTTTTTAGTTGCAAACATTTTAGGTGTATGATACACAGCAGACAGAAGAGATATAAAGCTAGCATATGGACAGTAAACATTGATTCACTAACAAAGATCAAGGGTCAGTTTTTAACATCACAGGATCACTACTGCAATGCCTACATATTCAAATTTTATTAGTCCTTCTATAAAACAGCCTTCATGCATGACTTTTATTTTAAGGAACAATGACTGCAGCACTGCTGGAACAGTATCGAGAGAGAATCCGGACTGAACTGGACAGAGTCGTGGATTTCTGGCTGAAATATTCACATGACAAAGAACAAAGGTGAAATGATTCATATTTTAATACATGGGTTTAGCAGTACTTCACTATAATTCTTTAAATGTCTAACTGGATGCTAAAATATATGTATTCTGTAAGCCTGAATGATTAATGCTGAAGCATTGAAATTGTCCTTAACACTGAACCCTGAGGGACGCCCATCATTCAAACAGTATTCATATGAAATATTTTGAAATGATTAATTATTTAAGGCATATGTGCTTACTTTGCTAAGTTATGTGTTAAAGTTCATTTAAAAATTAATTAATTTAACATGTGGATTAAATATAATGCCCCTGTTAAATGTTTGTTTCATTTTATTGACTTTAGTGGGTTTTTTAACTGCCTTGGAAAAGATGGGAAGGTCTATGATGAGCTGAAATATGTGTGGTTACAAGGGAGACAGGTTAGATTTTTTTTTTCTATTTTAGTTTTTATTTTCAAGTTCTGTCTATTCATATATTACAGTTTTTCTCAGTCGCTTTGGTGCATTTCTCAGATCAGAAATGAAATTCTCAAAACTACTCATCATCTAGTCAATTGTGCACATCATAAAAGCAGTTTCTCATTCTTTTGAACAAGTTGCAATTGCTCTGGTACATTAATGCAATTGATTATGTACATCAGTTGCTAATGTCATGTTGCTCAAAATGTACTGTACTATATAGTTCTCTGTGTTTACCCCCCAAAACATCTAGGCATTAGTTCATCGTATAAGTCATTAAATTGCAAAATGGTTGATCTAGTTGTCATAAACTGTCAAGCATATTTTCTACACATTTCTATTAGACTTTTTGTAAATTTGCCATGAATTGTGCAGGTGAATCTTGACTTTCACTAATGAAGAGAATGTAGATAAACCAATGATAAACCAGTTCTCTGAAATAGCTCAAAGGTGCATCTCATGAACCTTCAATTGGAAAGCATATATAGACAGAGGACAACACAAGAGTTACAACTTATGACAATGGATATTTCCTCGCCATTGGCCTGGCAAATCAACAGTAGCTCTGTGGCCGATGACATTTCAACCACGCCTTCTGCTTTTGGTCAGGTTGAAGCCAGCCTCATCCACATATATGAAGTTGTGAGATGGTTCACTTGTCTCCAGTTCCACGTTGCATTGCAAGGGAAGATATTCATTGTGATGTAGATGAGAATCTGTGGGCCGACAGACTGGCACGTCAGGAGATGTAGACAGACTGCACTGCAATTCATCAAACAGTGCTGCATGCAAAAGCAAAGTTCTGCCTAAGGGGTGTTTCCTGTGTTTGGCTTTCTAATTTTGTATTTTGTGCCCATATTTCTTTACTATAGCACAGTGACGTTGTAATGCTTTTTTTTGTTTGTTTTTGTCAGACCACTAGTAAAGTGTAACTGTGAATCCTATCCAGTCTCTTTCAATCAATATCCCACATACAGTAATGTGTACATTTTTACCTTTGAAATGGATATATGGCATACATAAGAAGTGCAGCCTTCTGCATTTCACTACAGTAACTGCCATCCAAATTGTTGCCATAGTTTACATCAGGTAATACTAACAGAGTGCACTGTTATATTGACAACATGACTAAGCATTTTGACTATCTTGTTTGTGAAGAATGACGCAAGGACTTTTCATTCTGATGGCACTGATATGTTCATTGACATAAATACTTACTTTTGAGAAATTAACTAAAGATTTTGAGTAAGTTAAAGGCTTTTGCAGGTAATCCAATGTGTGGTGCTGTTTGTATTAATTGTTTTGTGAAATGCACATATTTGCAAATATTAAGGATGATTCGAGAAATGCACCAAAGCGACTGAGAAAAACTGTAATCATAAGTGCTTTTTTTTTTTTGTCCCAATAAAAGCTGTGTTAAATTGAGTGTCTGATGTCTAACATATCCACTAGGTCTGGATGTACAGCAGGCTGTATCGTACAATGGAAAGATTTCACAGACCTGAGATTCTTGACGCTGCTAAATCAGGTTTGCGATTCGGTTTCTTAGTTGCTTTTTTCCATCCATCCATCCATTTGAGTAATGATGCTGAAAATTCAGCTTTGCCATCACAGGAATAAATTATATTTAAAAATAGAAAGCAGTTATTTTAAATTGTAATAATATGTCACAATATTATTGTTTTTACTGTACATCCAGACCTCTATGCTCACCAAGGCTACATTGATTTGGTCAGAAATAGAGACAGATTATATTCAGAAACTGCATCTGCAGAAATTTAAAAAAACAAAAACAAAAAAAAAGAGTGATCATAAAAATTGCATGTTTTTTTTTTATTTAGTACTGCCCTTTTAGTATCGCACGAAACAGATGTTGACATATACAGTAGTTCACAAGACTAAATAACTGAATTAACCCAATTGACCCTGTTCAAAAGTTAACATGTAAACATGTATATGTACTTAACTGTTTTATAATGTATTAAAACTAAAGCTTCACATAAAACAAAATGTCACATGACATAAAATGGGCTCCCACACTTTTATTATTATTTTTTTAATTATGTGCCAAAATGTAATCTTGCAACTTTGATTTGAACTTGGTAATCGCACAGATTTGCTGTGATCCTGTTACATCAGACAGTCTTGACTTTCAGGTGCTGCATTTCTGCAAAAGTTTGCTCGAGTTCAGGCCTCCAGCGGCCCGGGGAAATGTGCCTTCTGCCTGACGAGAGATGGACGAGCAGTGAAGGTTCAAAGGACGATATTCAGCGAGTGTTTTTATGTGATGGCCATGGATGAGCTGTCCAGGATTACACAAGACAAAGAGATGCAGGTAAAACTATTAGTCAGTATCTCACCTAGAACTTAAACTGGGTTAAATAATAATGACATAATGTATTGAACTGAGTATGACTGATGTGCTTTATAGATTTGTATTAAAAAGTGAACCCTTTCAGTAACTTTTCAGCATGTTTTTAATCTGTTTTCTCACCTTTGATGTAAATGTCAGAATTAGTTGATAGTATATATTTCATGGTCAGGTGTCAGATGTTTTGTCCATGTTCTCCACAGGCAGATGCTGAGAGCATGATGGATCGGTTGATATTCTGGGTACAGACGGATTCATCAGATCTCGGTCGTCCTCAACTTCCTGGTGATCCGCCAATCAACAGCATGGCAGTTCCCATGATGCTCCTGTGCCTGGTAGATCAGCTGACAGAGGGTAGAACTGATGTTGCAGAAAAGTACAAAGACCTGAGCGGATGGTGTGTGGAGCAGATACTACAGCATATACAGGTGAGCCAACAGAGTAAACAAGCTTCAGTGATGTGACACTAAGCTCACAATGTGCCTATAATTCATCAAATAAAAAAAAAATCTGAGATGAAGGAAATACCAAATGATACATTATACTAAATTCTTTCATCTCAGAGAGATGGAAAAGCTATTTTGGAAAATGTCACGTTGAATGGAAAGGAACTTCCTGGCTGTCAAGGGCGTTTGCAGAATCCTGGTAAATGATCATTTCAGAATATAACAGGATAAATTAATATGAATAAAGCCTCCTCATGAATTCTCAGATTAGTTTGTTAGCTTGTTATCTCCATCTGATAAAGAATCTTGCAGTAAATCCAACCTCACTGCCACTTTCCTCAAAAGTTCAGCATCTGTTGCTATCAGTGGTGTCTCTCTCTAGGTCACGCTCTGGAGGCTGGCTGGTTCCTGCTGCAGTACGCACTGAAAAAAGAAGACGCGCAGCTGCAGAAGACAGCAGTGGATAAGTTCATGGAGATCCCGTTCCACACCGGATGGGACAAACAGCATGGTGGCCTTTTCTACTTCCTGGATGTAGATGGTCATTGTCCAACTCAGGTCAGATTATATCTATGATTCAGTGTCAAATTTGACATAGGCGAGAGCAGGGTTTGTGTCATGTTTTAATGTATGTCTTTTGTTGTGTGTGTGTGTGCAGTTAGAGTGGAATATGAAGTTGTGGTGGCCTCACTGTGAAGCTCTGATCGCCTACCTGATGGCCTACAGTCACAGCAGAGAGCCTCTGCTACTGGACCGCTTCAAGCAGATCTACGACTACACCTTCAGCCATGTAAGAGATTTCATTTAGAGTAAGGCTCTTTCAGTATAATCACAGTAAGTGCAGATCCTTCATGTTCTTAATTCTTTGCTCAAGTTTTCTGATGAGGAACATGGCGAGTGGTTTGGATATCTGAGTCGTAAAGGAGAGGTTGTGCTGGATTTCAAAGGAGGATCTTTCAAAGGTGAGTAGCTATGAAGAAAATTATTTCAACTGTCAAACGTGATTCACGCTCACCTTCTGTAGATTTTTGTTGTGATTTTTCATATACAAATATACCTTTTTTGGAGCAGCAGAGCATCCTTTAGACCCAATTAGCTACACAACCATTCAAAAGTTTTGGATACTCGGGATTGTGAATGTGATTACATTTTGAAGTAACTGTTTTCTTAGAATATATTTGAAAATGTAATTTAGTCATGTGATGCAAAGCTGAATTTCCAGCTGTCCTTACTCCAGTCTTTAGTGTCACATGAGCCTTTAGAAATAATTCTAATATGCTGATTTGCTGCTTGTCATCACCGATGTTGAACAGAGGTGCTGCTTAATATTTTTGTGGAAACTGTGATACAGTGCAACTCTTTTCTTTTGATCAGTTTAATGCATCACTGCTTAGTTTTAAACTGTAGTGTACACTTTGAAAGTTGATGTGTTTGATCAGTTTTGAATCAGACACATTTACTCTAATGTTTGTCCAGGGTTCTTCCATGTTCCTCGGTGTCTCTACATGTGTGAGAAGCTTCTGGATGGTCTTCTTGAAAGGCAGGATTCTTGAACTTGCAGACATTTTGCACTCCATGACCAAGATGTGACCGATGTTCCTGTAACTGATCAGTTTGCATAAAATGCAATAGTTATACATTTTTAAAGACAGTTTTAACTATTCTAATTGGGCCCTAATTACAGTATTACTGTCACATTTATATTACAGTTTTTTTTAAGCCAGTCGTCTAACGTTTAAATGAAAACGAGACTATATAGATTTTTTTGTTTAGATTGAAATATTTCTTGCCATGACCAGTAAGTACTACGTTCGCTAGCGGATTTGTCTTGGAAAGTTTTTTTTTTTTAATATATAAAAAGGTTATTCAGCTATGTTTTAAAAAATGTTTATATAAAAATGTTCTTGAACTTTAAACCACTCCTCTGATGATCACTGTGCTGCTCTTATGAGCCTCTTTTGGTCCATTACATTTTCTTCTTAAAAAGAATTCTGCATACATTAGTGTATAAAACGCATGTAAAGACATTCCAAATGTGCTGAATAAATTGACATCTACTGAAGTTATATCTTTGATATTGACTTACTTTACTATGACACTTTTTCCTTTAGCTGATTCTTTTGATTGACTTCTGCAACGCCAAAACACCCTGCTTAAAAAATAAACACTTTATGAGTTTATAATAACTGGCTAAATAAAGTAATGAAACAGATTCCTAAAACAAGTCTAAACTTTTATTTTCTAACAAGAGTGAAAAGAAACAAAGGCAACATTGAAATGAAAATGTTTATACACAAACTCACGACAAAGCGTGTCTGCAATAGCAATACCAATAATAATATAATAATAATAGAATTATTAGAACCCCAGCGACTAAAGAGAGTTAAAGTGAGATTTTGTACAGTTCTGTGGAGAGGAAGAAGGGTAGAGAGCAGGTAGCTAAAAAGAGACAACAGAATCACTGAAAGGAAATGACAGCAAAACTCAGAGGAAGTGGAAAAGAGAGAAAGGACTATGCAGTAACCTATCTTAGGAAAGTAGCACCAGAACATAAATGCCTTTGATTTTCCATCACACTTTCAAAATATTATACTAGTTTATTCACAATGTCGAATCTCCCTGACAAAATGTCAGACTCGGTAAAAAAAGAATACGGGTTTCAATATGGCAGCGATGCCAGTCTCCTGCTTAACGCCCCTTCTGCCTGTCATCGAGTGTGTCTGTGTGTGAATACCTGGACATGTCGTAATATGCAGCACACGACATTTGTGTTAAGAACAGTTTAGTACATCTATATTGTAAAGACAGACAGCTTAACCACAGGACAAATCCCATTCTATCCCTCTTCTAAGAAAACAGAGATCTGCAGCCTGCGCCAGTGCACCGTTCAGGATGCAGGGTGAGAACAGAGGCAAAGGGGAAGAATAACAGGAAAAAAGTCCACTTGATGGGTTGAAAAAAAAAAAAGTGTTAATGTGAGCTTATTATGTGGGTGCGCCAGTGCACCGTTCAGGATGCAGGGTGAGAACAGAGGCAAAGGGGAAGAATAACAGGAAAAAAGTCCACTTGATGGGTTGAAAAAAAAAAAGTGTTAATGTGAGCTTATTATGTGGGGAAACGAGCCTGAGGCCTGCATTTTTCTGTCTCTGTGTTTCTCCTGTCATTCACATCATTGCACCTCCACAGCTTCAGGAAATCATCAAAAGATCTGCAAGAGAAGAACAAGTGCGTTTGTTTCTGATCATAGGCATTTGATAGTTACAAATAAAATGTGTGCTTGAGACCAGTGTGTACCCGTGTGTGGATCTGTAGATTTAGTCTTCTTGCATTCAGTAGCCTCTGTGGATTTAGCCTCGCTTTCGGTTTTCTGGCTCTTTCTCTTCCTCCTGGAGTCCTTTGACTTGCTGCCACGACCTGAGCTTCTCTGCTCCTGCAGCTCAATCTGAAACACACCAAATGAGCCAAGCCGGATTATGAGGGGTCCAAAAGGGCAGCAAAATAAGAAACATTTCTGAATTAAGACAAGCAAAAAATAGTGCCTAGACCAGCTTTAACACTCTTTCAAATGAATCCCACTCTGGTGGCTAAATAGTGTTGCTTATATATAGAAAGATACCTGGAATTAATATATTTGTCATATTGGACAATAGCGCTTTCAAACAGTCATTGCCAAACATGTCACATGACCTATGAACAGGAAAATGCATTTGCTTTTAACAGGATTAATGTGCTAAATGTGACCCTGGACCACAAAACCAGTCATAAGGGTCATTTTTTTTTAATTGAGATTTATACATCTAAAAGCTGAATAAATAAGATTTCCATTGGTGTATGGTTTGTTAGGATAGGACAATATTTGGCCGAGATACAACTATTTGAAAATCTGGAATCTGAGGGTGCAAAAAAAATCAAAATACTGAGAAAAAATCAAAATACTGAGAAAATCGCCTTTAAAGTTGTCCAAATGAAGTTCTTAGCAATGCATATTACTAATTAAAAATTAAGTTTTGATATATTTACGGTAAGAAATTTACAAAATATCTTTATGGAACATGATCTCCTAATGATTTTTGGCATAAAAGAAAAATCGATAATTTTGACCCATACCATGTTTTTTTTTGGCTATTGCTAAAAATATACCCAAGCGACTTAAGACTGGTTTTGTGGTCCAGGGTCACAAATACAAATCAACCCCAATTAACCAGCTTCAGCAGTTTGATAGCCAGAAAAGTAGTGTATTGATACTATGTGAGAAAAAGCCATAACACTAATGGACAAGGTCTGATGTCATAACAGTTCAGGTCAGGAGAGGCCAAAAAAAAATAAGGAAGGAAAATTAAAGGAAAGAAAAGGGGAAAAGGAGATGAAACAAAAAAAAGAACAAGAAATGCAGGGAATAGGACAAAAAAATGAAAGGGAAATGAAAAGATAAGGCAAATAAAAAAAAATGAAATTCAAGGAGTAGGACAGGAAAAGGAAAAAAAAAATAGGAAAATAAAGGGAAAGAAAATGAAAGGAATGAGAGGAAAAAGAAAGGACAAAAAAGGGAAATGAAAAATAAGGAAGGAAAGGGAAAATGAATAGGACAGGAAAAGGAAAGCATATAATGTGAACAAGAAACAAACAAGGGAAAGAAAAATGAAATGAAGAGGAAATGGAATGAAATAAGAGAGGAAAAGAACAAAGAAAGGAAAATGAAATGTTAAAGAAAAAGGGAGAAATTAAATGAAAGGACAATAAAATAATGAAAGGAAAATTAAATGCTAAAGGGCAAGAAAATGAAAGGACAAAGAAAAGAAAAGGAAAATTAAATGGTAAGGAAAAGGTCTGGTAATTTGATCTTGATTAGTCAAATGGGATTCAAATAATGTGCACATGCCAAACCATACTTATGTATCAATTATGAAGTACCAAAATTGATTTTCACAGTATAAGTCTGATGGTCTGAGACTCTCCTCCCTCACCTGTATGAGTGTGTGCAGGGCATCATGGGGCGGCTGTGATGCCGCCTGTAGGATCCGGTAAATGCTGTGTGTCTGGTCAAGCATGACCTCCAGCAGGTCTCCTTCTAGCTGAAGCTCCTCCAGCTGTGCTCTGGTGGATGTGGTCAGGTCGATCACCGGCCCTTTAAGACACGGCACTAGTGACAACAGAGACTCCACCCCTGACAAGAGACAACAGCCAATAGGTGAAAAATGATTAAAAACAGCTTGATTACTCATATCAGGGAGGTCTGTGAATGACTGAAGCAACTAACCTGTAATGTCATGAATGCCTGACTTCTTAGCAACTCCATTCTGACAGCCAGACTGGACAAGAAAAAGCAGCTTTTATAAAATGCCTAAAATGTAAAAGATGCCTAGATTTTTACATCTGCTTGATTTCATAAATGTTACAACTGCAGTTGCTCACCTGTGAACCATTAGCAGCCTTCTCTTCACTCTTTTTTGGCGAGTTCACGTCCTCTGTCAGATCAATAACACCATCTTCTGTTTCCTCCGAGTCAGACAACACAATTACAGTATTCCCATTCCATTTGTTTTTCTCCTCTGGCTCTTCCTCTTTTATACTGCTCATTTCCTCCTCCACTTGTTGGAGTCTCTCTAGCGCTCTCTGTACTTCTGGAGTGTCTAGTGCCTGTTTGGCTCGACCCTGCCAGTTAATGGCTCTCTCTGTAAGACACTGTAACGCCTCTCCCTCTGGCAGGCGAACAGGTAACTTCTGTAGCGCCACCAGCAGTGCTAGAATGGTTTCCAGCCGTGGCCGCCGGGACCGTTGGCACCGTGGACAGAGGAAACGTGTGTTCCAGTCCCACCAGCAGAGGGGCTTTGTAAGATTTGTTTCCAAGGAGCCCAGCAGTGCTGGGAAGGGCACACAACCTCCATGGAACCAGTCTTTGCACAAATGGCACCGGTGAAGCAAGGGGCGGGGCGGGCCATTGCACACACACACTGATTGGCTAGAGGTGAGAGAAGGGGCGGAGCCACCATTCTGCAGCAAGGTGCTGTCCGAGTTGTCTGTCTCCATAGAGTCACTCTGTGTCCTTTCTGTCTTGATGCCATTCTGATCAGCGCTTGCTCCTTTTTCTACACCGGGTTTAGTTAGATTCACCTGCTGGAGGCGGAGGAGGGCCTCTTTCTCCTGACGCTCCCCTTCTTTGAATGCCATCACCTGATATTGATGACATAAAAGTCGTAAATATGCAAAACCTGATCAACTTAGAATGAGGTTGAGAGAAAAAAAAATAAAATTCTCTAGGCTGTGTTCCAAAACATAGTTAGCGGCCTCAGCTTCCTAAAGCTGGTTTCCACTCAGGTTTCCAATTTCCAATTAATTTTCATCATCAGCATATTGATATCTGGGCACAAAGTCCACATGCATCCCGTATTTTGTGTCCAGGTGGGCGACAGCACATTTGCAAGTGATTTGAACATTTGAAAACAAAGATCCACTAGGTAGTGTGCACATGCCAAACGTGCCCATCCATACTGATGGTGAATGAGCATTTTGAATGGCTTTGAATGGCTTGTGCTACATGGAGTGGACCACAAAAAGTGAAGTATACCTGGGCCTTAACTGTCATGGAATCTCACAAGTCAACTGATTTGGCACGTGCTGAGCACAGGAGAATCAACTTACAGTTTTTTTCCCATCTTTGGAGGCAGCTAAGCAGTTAAATGCTTCCCTTTAGAACAGTCTTTGCATCTGGAGCATACTTATTAGGGTTGGGCGATGTCTACCAAATTGGCATCGGACGATTGTCTGATTCAAGAACGACCTGATTCTTTTCAATTAACCTTTTAAATCGGTTCGCAAAAAAGGTTAGCCGTTTGCTAGCGGTAGCCTGTTGCATTACAGTACATGAAAGTTCACTTACCACATACACAGAGTAAGGAGAAATATCTGATAGGACGATGGCGAATGATTTGCAGATCCTGAGCACCAATGACAAACATCTAATCTTGTCAAATGTGTGGTAAGTAGCCTACTGCCGCTCCATAGTATAGAGTCCTTGTGATCGCGAATCTCGAAAGTGAAAGTAAAATGAGAGCATGCAATCGAAAGCGGTTTCAATAGCGGCTCCCTGATGCCCGCAATTTATATACAGTCGCCTATAATTACCCAACGATATAATTGCGAGAAAAAGTATTGAAATATTTTTTTTTATCCTCCCATCTCGTAGGCTATTTATTCCCTTTAGGGTTTCCGTAGTACACTTCATTTCCTTTCCGAACACGGAACTGGGATGTGGCGGATTGCGGGAGAGGGGGTGGGGTGGGGAGGAATCACGATGTCAGCTTAACATCGTGATGTCTGTCAGCCATCGGCGATGGAAGATGGCATTGTCTATCGGCCCAACCCTAATACTTATGATGCCTTAAAAGGCTGCCCCTGTAGGCAGCTCACTAGGTTTTGGAACAGAGTGTGCCATACACTGATTTAGACAAAACTGGCAGTCTACTCAAAAAGGAGAAATAGAACAGTTATGAGTAAACAGTAACTCACAATAGCTCCTGGGTCTCGGAGGTCCTGAGCAGTGAGGCCTAATAAATTGACATCAGAATCTTCTTCTGTACCCAGTGAGTTCTCCTCCCTCTTCTTGCTCTTCTCAACACATGGGCACAACACCTACACAGAGGTGGGGGTAAAACATGGTCATGCAAATCTTAATGATTTCTGGTGAGAAACCTTGAATAACATTTCAGAGTCAAAAGTGTAGATGGTCTCTTCACCTCCAGCAGACTGTGCTGGCTGTTCTTCTTCAGGAAGGTTTTGCTGGCCTTCTCTCTCCATGAGTGAGCGCTGGCCACCTGCAGTTCCAGCTGTTTCAGCTCCTCCATGTTCACAGGCAGGTCCCGCCCAATGGCCACCAAACCCTCCAGGTCATCAAGACATGGGTAGTGTTCACCGTTCTTCTCCGCGAGAAATCAGAAACAGTAAAGATACATTCACACCAAGCAACCACCCTGAATGGCCAAATCATACTTGTTGACTTGTTGATACGGAACATCTATTACAGTTTATCAGAACTGTCTAAATTACAAGGTGGTCTAGAAGCCCCAAACTTCCAATTTTACTTTTTAGCAACTCAATTACAATATTTAGTTAAATGGATTCACAAAAACAACTGTAGTAACTCATGGATAGAACTGGAACAAAATCAATGTAAAAACACCTCAGTCGCAGATCTTGCTTTCCTACCAACTTCAATCAAGAAAATGAATTACTTCAAGAACACTACAATTATGACAACTCTGACAGCTTGGTGGAAAGTGAATAAAATTAATAATTCATCACTATCACCATGTAGATACACCCCAATCTGGCTCAACCCTGACTTTCAACTATACAACAAACCTATCTATTTTCAATCATGGCAACAAAAAGGAATAACACACCTCTATCATTTATTTCAAAATAACCAGCTTATATCATTTAACACACTAGGCCAGAAATATGGTCTTAGGGGAGAACAGTATCTCCAGTATCAACAAATAAAATTCATAATCAAATCCAAGATGAATGTAATAAATAACCCACTGCATCCCTCTCAGTTGATGGAAGAGATATTGAAACTCACCAATTCAAAAAAATGTATATCCAAACTCTATAAACTTATATTAAATACCAATACAACAATAACTTTACCAATTGCTAAATGGGAAAATGACTTGGCTTTCTCCCCCAACAGCGACTTCTGGAAAGAAATATGTAGTAATATATTTTCTATGACTAGCAATATAAACCTACAACTAATACAGTACAAGATAATTCACAGGACTCACATCACTCAAAGGAAAACATTTAAAATGGGTCTAACCGACACAGATATATGCTCACAATGCACACTGGGCAGCACCAATGACTATTTGCATGCCACATGGACCTGCCAACCTGTTTGCTCATTTTAGATATTAGTGACCGATAAACTTTCCATCATTATGGGCTGTAGGATCTTAAGCTATGATATGTTGTTGCGACGGAGGGATCAGGGACAACCCTAATAATTTATTAAATATTTATTAATATATAATTTATTACTATTATTAATAATATCATTACTATTACTTGCATCATTCACTGTCCTCCACC
This sequence comes from Sinocyclocheilus anshuiensis, assembly GCF_001515605.1. Taxonomy (NCBI): domain Eukaryota; kingdom Metazoa; phylum Chordata; class Actinopteri; order Cypriniformes; family Cyprinidae; genus Sinocyclocheilus; species Sinocyclocheilus anshuiensis. Next base: position 240,521 of record NW_015547673.1, on the reverse strand, counting down.
CTTTCCTAATCTTAATGAAATCATTATTATTATTATTATTGTTGTTATAGTTATCTTTATCATCACTATCGCTTACAATACTTGTTGTCTCCACTGGTCTTGTCATATTGTTTGTTTTTATTTTTTTATTATTATTATATTATTATTATATCTGTTAAATCTTTTAGATACTCAATGATTTGTATGCTTCCTCCCACACACTTACAATGACATGCACACACACGCGCACACACACACACACACACGATCACAATCACAAGAATACATATACAGGAGTTATCAGAATGATCTTGAAATGTTAGCTATCTGGATATATGTTTGCTTGTCCAAGTGATTCTGTATTTGGCACTTGTAAATATTGTCACATTCCTTACTTGCATAATAAAAAAATAAATAAAATAAAATAAAAAAAAAGAACTGTCTAAATTATTCTCACCTGAATTTCCTCCAGATCAGTAACCCAAGCGCGAGCTCTGCTCAAGCAGGCCTGCAGGGACAGGATGTTAGGCAGCTGCACTGGTATTAGCTGAGCCTCGTTCACGATAGCCTCCAGCGTCGACAGATGGTGTTTCTGCCTGCTCGCAAGAAACAATTGAGAGCTGAAAATCGTGGCTGCATTGATGCGCTGACATATTCCGCCCCTCACTTGAACCAGCTCACCTGTCCTCCAGACAGATCTGTGCCTTCTCCTCCCAACGCTCAGCTATAGTCAGTAGCTCTTGCAGCTCAGCCATGGCAGTCTCCACCGATACGCTCTGTGGTACGTTACAACCTGACTCCATCAAGTTCCTCAGCACGTCCAGAGTCACCTCGCTCCCCTCCGGCCCCAACGTCCGCCTGACCTCTCCCAGCCAACGACCCTGCTCTTGCAGCCCGCTCAGGAGCTCACATGCTGGGGCAACAACAGGCAGCGACGCTCCCTCCTCCAGCAGGGCCTGGATCTCTGCTGCTGCGGGTAGAGGAGAGTCCTGCTTCCACTCGCCCTTTGTGCTGTCAACCAGAGCTTGAGCGCGTGCATCAAACTCCTCTATCTTCTGCAATACCGCCTGGAAAAGAAGGGACCGTGGTTGAACTTTCAAGCCACTGGACAAATATTTTATATCCCATATTTTTGGCCTATTTTCCCTCCTTCTTACCTGCACTTCCTCCAGCTGTTTCATAACACAGGGCAGGTTTTGCGTGGTGTTCACCAGAGTCCTCAGCTCCTCCAGACTCATTCTCCTGCTCTGGCTGTTGCCGAGGAGCTCTGTGCTACTGCTTTCACACTTGTGTATGTCCGCGAGGACAGTGTTGAGTCGCTGAAGCAGCTCATTATTGGGGAACTTCTTGTCAGCTGCCTCTCCTTTCAGAACCTCCAGATCTTTAATGTCTGAAGACAGAAGAAAACACGCAATTGGGCTTTTGGTGGATGTTAACTTGTTAATGTTGTTCTTAAAGTTGGTCTCAGGCTTGGTAAGTGGATATCAGGCTCTTTTACACCAAGTTCCCCCTAGGGCTGGGCAAAAAATCGAATGCGATTTTCATGCAAATCTCGTCAGTAAAGCCACTTCTGGTGATTTGTAGTAAATCTTCAGCACGTGCTTTCAGATGGAGCGGCATTTACTACACAGAGCCGTAGTTCACTGACAAGCTACACAAAATCGCGTTCAAAATCGGCAATGAATTGGCTTTACTGACGAGATGCGCATGAAAATCGCATTCGATTTTTTGCACAGCCCTAGTTCCCCCCATTGTTCACAAAAATGGACACTCCTTAAATTTCAAGCTTCCAGAAGTTTTAAGAGCTGAATGCGCTTCAGGGTTCCCGCTCTTTTAACCAATGAATTTGCATGACTTTTCCAGTTGTTCCGGCCCTCTGGTTGAGAACCAATGGCCTAAGGAATGGTTACACTGCATGATTACTGATTATATTTCGTATGGACTTTTGTCATTGCATTCCATTTTGCACTTCCCCACACCTATGAAAATGGCTAATAAGAACTGTTCACAAATGCAAAGTTTTTTTTTTATATAAATAAAAAATATACTTTTGTATATATTTTTTATATATACAAAATATACCTATTTTGTTGCCTTCTTCCTGCTCTAGGGCTTCCTTCACTCGGTTGGCCCATGAGTCAAAAGACTCAGCACGAACTTTCAGCCGATGCAACATGGCCAAGAGTTCATCCAGAGTATAGCGATACCTTCATAGAGGAGAGACCAAAAGCACATGAGACACTTCCGGCAGAACACATCTGTATTAAGGATTTAACGATGCATGCCGAGTCGGTTGAAAATCGATAAAAATATGTGAAGATTCAAGTCCGTTGAAATGTTAAATGCATCGCGAAACAATAGGGGGTGGGGGTTTATATGAATTTATCACTGAGGGGAACTGAAAAAAACAGAAAAATTTAGATGGTATTTTCTTTTCATCTTGCCTCTGTATAATGCATATTAAATAAATATTTATAAGCGCAGCTGCTTTGTTTGCAGTGGTAACCAAGGAAAAGTTATATTGCCTCTGTTCCATAAACACCACCTGCTGTCAGAGAGTGAATTTGCATTCTCATGCAGCCCATCTGCTGTTTTTATTTTGTTCAGATGTTTTATGTAGTAGGCTATAGTTTCACAAAGCTAAAGTTAGTCCATTCTGTTTTTGCTTCAAATTTCAAAATTATACAATCTAATTTAAATCAAATCTGCTCATGCTGCATGTATTCAGCATCTTTGTTTGGATCGTAATTAAAATGCGATGGTTGTATCTAATTTTAAATGGAAAGAGCACAGGCAAAGCCTTTGTTTATATTAATAGATTTCTTTTATTTGTATTATTTATTTGCTTTGGGATTTACTCTTTAATCCCTGTTTGGGATTAAATTTTAAATTTAGTTTTGTTATTTGACATATTTCAATTTCACAAAGAAATGTGAAGCATTTTATCTGAGAAATAATAAAGGACACCTTTTCATTTATAATTTGTCTTCAATTTCATTTTGTTAAAAACATTTTTTTTTTTGAGAAAATCGTATTGTGAAATCAGTATCGTGAATCGTATCGCATTGTGAGTTGAGTGAATTGTTACATCCCTGATCTGTAGCTAAGAACGTAATAAGTAAGATCCCACAAACAGGCACTGTGCTGGTTTACCTGAGGTAGAGTTTTTCACTGGGGCAAGAGCAGAGGTCCTGGGAATGGTAGAGGCAGACAAGACGCTCTTGGCAGTTCGAACACGCCAGGGCCGAGAGGAAGCAGGTGGTCTTACATTTGTCACATTGCCTTTCATCATCAGGCAGTAACTCAAAGGCTTCCCTTTCAGCTTCCTTTATTCCCTGAGAGATGACACCATGGTGCAAAACACAGCTATCAAAGAAGTCTAGCAACTTAATTTTCAAACAACAATTTTTACAATTAGCATCCATATTTCAATAAACTTAGCTACACCTAACTAACAACTAACACCTAAATAACTTCTTAGCTGCAGGGCACAGAAAGCATGATCACTTGTGTAGCAGCACTCATATACATTGTATTAAACTAGCTCTAGAAGTGTTTGTTGTTGTTTTATTTATATTTATAGTCAGTCAAGTATTGTCAGTCTCCCAATCCCAGATGGTTTTTTTTCCTCATTCTGCAAACATATCCTCTCTGCTCACCCTTTCCAGAAGGCTTTTACGTAGTTTCCTCTCCTCCTGTACGATGATGAACATCTCCCTGTGTGTGGCGGCTGCCAGGTTCAGATCCAGCTTCTCTGGGCAGGCCGCCATCTTGCAGGTGAGTTCCTCGTGAGAGAACACACAGTAGCGCCTCAGCCACCGGTAATGCTCAATACAAGAGCGCCCTGTGGGCAGCTAGCACAGAAACAGGAAGAGCAAAAGCCTCAGTAACTAACATCAGGATGACTATATTTAAAAAGTAGTTCCTCAAAGATGCAGTTTATTCTGACCCACACTGCTATGCATACTATAGATTTAAATGAAGGTGCATGTATGTGTGCACGCTGTATTTATTTACCCAGTCTGCAGTGCAGAAGTTGACTGCTTCGGCAAAGTTGTATCCCTGATTGAAACCGCTGTGATAAGCTCGTGGAAAAGTGATGACAAACTCCCCAGCACACTGATTGGTCCGAACCACCTGTCAATCAAGAATTATAGCCAACTGAGATCAGCGTTTTGAAGGGTCATTCACACAAAACATGACAACAATATTCAGACATTTAGAGAAACAATAAAATAACCAAACATCAGAAAAAAAACAGTAAGAATACCTTATAAATATTTTCAGGGCACAGATAATTTTTTTAAAATATTGACAAGCCATCAGGAAGCAGCCTTAAAAGCCAAATTAACTTAACAAAAAGAGCTTTTATAGAATTTGATAGGGTGTTTTTTTCAAGCCTCATTACACATTCTTAAAATAGTAGTGGATTAATGATGCAACCTGCGAGTATAACCTTAAGTACGCTAATTATAATAGTGTGTGTGTGTTACAAACCGGCACTCCATGAGACATGAGTATATTTGGGTTCATGATGGTGACAAGCTGGTGGAGCAGGTCTGGCTGGAACTCGAAGAGCTCAGGTGTGAGTTTCTTCATCACCGCCTCTAACTTCAATGCAGAAGATGATGGCACACCATACCATGTTTTGGGCTCACCCCTAAAAAAAGAGAAACCAAGACCAAAGTCTTTCATCGTTGTCCAAGATGCATCAGACTGCTCTTACAGTACAAAAACATGTGGAAGTCCCTATGCATTACCAGTGTAAATAGTTGATGGAGTAGCTCCAGTGGTCCTCTATGTGCCAACAGAAAGCAGAGAACACCATGCCCACATACAGCCATGGCACCTTCATGCCAGAGATATCGGCATTAATGTGGCACAATACTGACTGCTCCAACACTGGCATAACGTTTAAATTCCAGCCGCTGCGGGCATATTCCTGCAACAGGAACAGGACAGAAATGTTAATTTGTTCTTCTTGACCAAAAACATGAAGAAAAAAAAAAAAAGAAGAAAACTAACCTCTTCCTCATCTGACAAGTGTCTCTTGCCATTGTTGACGGGAAAACCACTTCCAAATTCTTTCGAGTGAATGTCTGCACCATATTCTACAGTTACGTCTTCTTCAATACTACTAACCAACCTCCAAAACTCTCTCTCGACCAGCTCTGTGGGAACCATCTAAGAGAAAAATTCAGTGAAATGATTAATACGTGTACAGTAAGTCTGTGCGGTTGAAGATTGATTAAAGGCAGGAAAAAAACTCACATGGACAGGCATGTTGAAGTAGTCGGCTTTAAAAGTGTCGGCCATCTCACCGAAGCTCTGTAACGTATACTCCCGCGTGGCCTGCTCGAAACCAAACGCCTCTGTTGGCTTTTTACACTCCTACACAGACAAACCACACATTTACAGTTGAATGCTATATGAAGAAATAAAAGTCAGCATTTAGAAAGTATTAGAGTTTTATATATTACACATTCATTAAGCAGCAAAAAATAACTTAAGTCAATTAAAAAGCTTAAACTCCACAAACAGACATATTTGACCAAAAGTAATTTAACTAATGAAATATCCTGTATATCACAATAGAATAATGCGAGAGTTATTTCGAACTGGTCTCTCACCTCTGCTACACATTTGGGACAGCGCCAGTTGCCCTTGGGTGGATCTGAGAGTGGAGGTATCAGGCAGAATGTGTGATAATTATCTTCGCACCCATCACAGAGCAGCAACTTCTCATCCTCGTCCCCGCGTCCACACATCCGACATACAAATGAGTCCACCTGACAGAAATTTCAGTTATTGCATGCAAAATCTCACATGCTTTGGTCTAAAGCTGGCAAAATTGTTAGTATGCTGGTTTAACTTAAAATAACATCAGGGTCAGACAGAGTGGAAATGGTCTAAATTATCAAATGTACTGTTGATTACATGTACTAATTTTAATCAATCCATATGAATCCAATTCGTGTATAGATTTCTGAAAGTTTTGTTTATAATGAACCCAAAACATTGCAATGTGAGAAATGTTCACATACTCATTTATATGTGCATAACATCTATTCCAAACAAAATGCCCAGTCGCAAGTCCAGAATCAGCACAATAATGTTACCAGCACTACCATGAGAATAATTGTCGTTTTTGTCTTGATTACATGTCTAAAAAGAAAACTGACATATATTAGAGCTAATTTAGCAAATATTTTGTAAATACTCAATGTCGCTTTCACTCACCAGCTCATAAAATGTAAATAAACGTGCACATTTGTATGCTAATATATGCATCATGGCATTTAGCCATTCAAGCGTTTACATGGTTCATTTATCCTGTTGATCGGATTATGTCAGACCCCTTCCAATCTGATCATTATTAATCCAATTACTGTCAGATTATTTGGTTGCATGTAAATGAAATGTCTCAGAACCACAAAAAAGCAATGAAAATTCTGTCATTAATTACTCACCCTCATGTCGTTCTAAACCCGTAAGACCTCCATTCATCTTCGGAACACAAATTAAGATATTTTTGATGAATTCTGAGAGCTCTCTGACCCTCCCATAGACAGCAATGTAATTATCACGATCAAGGTCCAGAAACGTAGCAAGGAGATCGGTAAAATAATCCATGTGACAGGGGGCGTGTTAGAACGAGCCGTTTTAGGTAGGCGTGGTTAACTCTTAACTTTTATAAAGAATATCTCTTTGGTTTTGAGACTTTAGTGTTTGCAACTTTACAGATCTTCTTTATGCACCAAGAGCTTGTAACACTCCAAAGAGAAAGGAAAAATTGAAATCGCAACATATGACCCCTTTAAGTACGCTAATGGTAGTCCCTATGGGATTTATTGAAACAAATGCTGGAGTTCTGAATCCCGTTGTAGAAAATGATTTGAATTAATTAAAATGAATCAACTGTACCCATTTTTTTTTAAAGAGATGCTGTTAAAACAGTTTTATTAATGTTCTCATACCTGGGAAAATTGAAAACCGTAATTTTACGAAGCTACGAGAATACTTTTTGTACGCAAAGAAAACAAAAATAACGACTTTATTCAACAATTCGTCTCCTCCGCGTCACCCTGGTGCCATTTTGGAGAATATCCACTGAACGTAAACAGCGTATGCTGGATACGTTGTTTTCATTCAAATCAAAGCGTAAACAACGTATTGTTTGTGTGACGCAGCTGACACAGAATAGCATAGTTGTTTACGTTCAGTGGATATTCTCCAAAATGGCACCAGGGTGACGCGGAGGAGA
>NW_015547673.1:219398-233236 GCF_001515605.1 Sinocyclocheilus anshuiensis | reverse complement strand
GTAAAATAATCCATGTGACATCAGGGGTTGAGAATAGCTACGAGAATACTTTTTGTGCACAAAAGAAAAAAAAAACGACTTTATTCAACAATTCGTCTCCTCCGCGTCACCCTGGTGCCATTTTGGAGAATATCCACTGAATGTAAACAGCGTATGCTGGATACGTTGTTTTCGTTCAAATCAAAGCGTAAACAACGTATTGTTTGCGTGACGCAGCTGACACAGAATAGCATAGTTGTTTACGTTCAGTGGATATTCTCCAAAATGGCACCAGGGTGACGCGGAGGAGACAAATTGTTGAATTAAGTCGTTATTTTTGTTTTGTAAAATTACGGTTGAACCCCTGATGACACATGGATTATTATACCGATCTCCTTGCTACGTTTCTGGACCTTGATCGTGGTAATTACATTGCTGTCTATGGGAGGGTCAGAGAGCTCTCAAAATTCATCAAAAATATCTTAATTTGTGTTCCGAAGATGAACGGAGGTCTTACGGGTTTAGAACGACATGAGGGTGAGTAATTAATGACAGAATTTTCATTTTTATGTGAACTAACCCTTTAAGCTCATACGTCTCTCTCAAACTTACAAACTGTGGGTTACTGAGGTTGCGTCGGAGCCTCATGGTCATCTTGGTGCAGGGTTCATCACCGGAGTCATTAGGATCATCAATGTGATTTTTGTCATCATCATCATCAACATCCTCCTTGACAATGAGATTTGGGGGTGGTGGGGGAATGTCTGGATCTGATTTTGTGACCGGCGTCTCTCCAGGTTCATCCTTCACAGAAGCACCGGCAGCGCTGTCCCGCACTATTACCGTCTGTGGCAGTTCATCTGGTGAAAATGCATAATGTGACACTTCAAATATTTATTTGTCCCATTTATAAAGAACAAAATCAAATTAAAATCAAAACCACAGACACAAACCTTTCTTCCGTGTCTTGTCTCGAGGTACAAGACCGAGCCCCATCATTTTTGGTCCAGCCCCATAGATCTGTAGCTTTTTCAGCTCAGGGTTCTTCTCTATGTCTTCCTCTGTAGGCTCCGGCTAATGGGCGTAAGTGAAATACTGTAAGTGAACTACAAGAACAGAGGTGACAAGAGGGTTTTCCTTTCCCTATCTTTATCACTAAAAGCCACAGTATAAAGCTTGTTTAGGATGGAACGTGACTTCCACTACACTAAACACAGCTTTTCCATGAGGGATCCCTGACTGTTCAGGATATTAACTTTTTACTACTTTACTACTGATTGAAAACCATTGATTTAGCAAAAATCGAGACATCACTGCAAACTGTTAAAGCAAGAGCAAACATGCATGAAGTTAGTTCTGTGCCAGACTTGACTGATATCAAGAGAAAAAAAGCAATTATTCACTCAAAGACAATTAATATTGAATGGCATTGCTGAATGGCAAAGGCTCTCATGAAACGATCCACTGCTAAAATGGCTAGGCAATAAAACTAGGCAATAGGCATATATTTATATTCAATAAATCTTCAATCAGTTAAATATTAAAATAGCCTCTGCTGTTAAGTATATTCAAAATGTGCAATGCAAAAAGAAAAATGTCAAAATCTATATATGTGTTTTCCATACTGATTTTCCCTAAACAAAACAGCATTAACATAATAAATGGCAATATTCACCTACATATATTTATACTAAAAAAATTAACACCTAAAAAAGCCACACAGGGCCTTTCATGAAAAATTGGGCGACAACTCGAAACAAATCTTTTGAACTGATTTATTGAAACAAATGCTTGAGTTCTGAATCCCGTTGTAGAAAATTATTTGAATGAATTCAAATGAATCAACTGTACCCATTTTTTTTTAAAGAGATGCTGTTAAGAATGCTTGAGTTCTGAATCCCGTTGTAGAAAATTATTTGAATGAATTCAAATGAATCAACTGTACCCTTTTTTTTTTAAAGAGATGCTGTTAAAACAGTTTTATTAATGTTCTCATACCTGGGAAAATTGATCTAATGACAGTCTAAGGAACTGCATTATTGATCATGTTTTACATCACCAGTAAAATCACTGCAGATACATCATAAATATCCAAAATATCACCAAGCCTTAACTTCTAAATGTCTCAAATATGCAGTAGCAAGGACACATATATAAGCATTGCCTAGACTGATGCCTGTCAAACACATCAATCCCAGTGTTTCTCTATGTGCTGTTCCTAAAACCTGTTAGTCTGAAAAACAATGCTTTGCTGTCATCATTAAGCAAAAACAACTAATTTCTGACATGTGGCAAAATGAACACTATATGATCCAGCCATTAAGAGAACAGCAGTGACAACAGATTATAGCAATCTTAGATTAGAAGTAATATGCAGCCCAGAGTGGGGTAACCAGTCCACCACCAAAGAGGAAATGTAAGCAAGCCAGCATTGCTAGAAGTGTGGCAAAACAAGCGAAGCAAAATGTGTTCGATGACTGAAGGACACTGAGGAAGATGGGATGGATGCAGAAAGAGATAAGCAAAAGCAAGAGCTGAAAGACGAGAAATGAGCTTCGATATAAAATTAGACACCCAGCTAAGCGTAAACAACAGCAAGAGGTCAAACAAGGGATTTTTTAAAGCATGAGAGAACGGCAGCAAAGAAGAAAGAAAGTGAGTGATAGGGAGGAAAGTAAAGAACAGTGGGAACGAGAGAGAGAGAGAGAGAGAGAGAGGCAGTACCGAGGATATTTGTCTACAAAACTTGCTTCAAGCATTGAAGCACATTCATTTATATAAAAAATTCAGTCGAGTAAGTCCAAACTTTTTTCTGGTAGTGTAAGCATTTTAGTTTTCTTTTTTATGTTAGAACTGGGATGTAAACCAACAGCATAACTGTTTCAAACTAAATATTAAGAGAGAGAGAGACAAGAGTTTGATTCAAGGGACGAGAAGGGAGGAGTTAACAACATGGTAACTTCCCTTATTGGAGTTACAAAAGGCTATATGTTACTGCTTTAAATATCATTATAATTTTAGTAATTCAGTTGTAGAGGAACCACAGAACTCTGAAAACTATAAAGACATCTGTGGTTATCTGATACTACAGATAAGTTTATTATCACTAATGCTATGAATCCATTGACCAAGCTAATGTAATGGGCAGGCAAATTAAAAAGCCAAACACCCACAAAATAAATGCTGGGAAAATCTTTGAAATGAAAGGGATGAGATATGCATTATGATGTAATGAAAATTTTAGGTTATGGGCAATGGTCTTAAAGAGACAAAACGTATTGACAACAAATGAAAGGCAGAAAGTGACAGAAAAAAAGACAGAGGGATGAGGGCAAGATGGACACAATGCTTTTTCTTTACAGCACAGGGAGCAAAGCATGCTGGGTAGTGCCTTGAAAGCATGGTCAGCGCTGATCCAAAAACGTTCATACATCTCAGAAAAACAGACAAAGCACATATTTGGATGGATCCATTATCCCCTGGACAGTTATACATACATTTACAGCAAAGGTTAAAGTCATCAATACTAAATATTGATTAAAAAATAAAGATTAGACTAGTTGATTTCGGAACAATTTAGTAAAATCTTTGTTAACAGGGAATTTTGTAAAATGTAAACACTAATTTTAACATAAATTATATAAATTGCATTTATCTGTAAATGTTACATGTGACATTATGCTGTTTTCAAAATCACTACACTGTTTTTGTTTTTCCATTTTGTTACAATTGGTAACAATTTACCAATTGTAAATTTAAAATTTAGAAGAAAAAAAAAAAACACTGATCAAATATTGTTAGACAAAATGAGCTAATGACACCACAATGAAATCCTGAGATTTAAAAAAAACAAAAACAAAGTTCACACACATACTGGTCCAGAAATGTCACTCACCTCAGGCTTAAGGCGATTGGCTCGTCGTCCATAACTGCTCATCTTGGATGGTGGGACTGATTGGCGGAGAGGAATGGAGTGGGGTTTGTATTCCCGGTCTATCTCATCACTGTCATACAGCCTGGGTTTGCATGGCTGAACATGCAGGACACACACATGTGTCAGCTTTATATTTGTAAAAGACATTTACATGCTCCACAGAATATTACTGAGAACATATAATAAGCACATTCAAATAAACCAAGACATGCACATTCCATTCTTGTGATTCGCTTCTGTCATTTCAGACAGTAATTTGATCAACTCATTAATTCTCATTTATGTCCTTAACAATAGCACACACAAAAAAAGAGACAAATTACAAAATGTAGGTCATGACTTCTCTTTAAATGATTTAGTAAAATCAAGCAATTGAAAAGTACATGTTTTAAAACTGCCTGTGTCTAATATCACACAGAATTACCCTGGTCTGGATATGCACTGAAATAAATGAAAGTACAGTTGTGGTAGTTGTTCCAAATAAGGTTTTACCTAAAATTCAGATAAATATGGGAATGTGATTCACGTTCCTGTATAGACCTGATGCTCACATATTCAAAATATGACCAAATTCTGATTATAGGAATCTGAAATACTAGAATATTTGTGTGCGTGTCAGCACATTCAATTAAAAATTATACTGCTACTCTTACTTAATGCAGAACAAGTGAATGTTTTCAAACAATAATGATAAATGGTCAAACACTGTACCGGTAAACTGGCTCCAGACTGGAACAACTCAAATGGATAGACAATCCTCTCATAGTGTGACCTCAGGAGAGAGCCAATGTTTTTGCCAGGAGGATAACCGAGTTTCTGTGCCACGCGTGCCCAGCGTCTCTCCTTACACACTGCCTCGAAACCCCCTTCGTCTGTTACAATCTACCACACAGGACATACAACATGTGAACTACAGACTCACATGAATGCCAACCTTTATGTCTTTCCAGTTTACGCTATTCTATAGATCAATGATTTTCTTAGGATGTGTTTACTTTAAAGTCTATAAAAGTTCTGTTGACCAACTCTCTTATCTTGCTTTCCTTACATCAAACAACTCTGTCAATTCTGTAAAAGACTGCAGTATTCACCTTGGCCAAGCTGAACAGATCCAGACTACGTCGCTCTATGTTGGGGATCTTCAGAGAGGATGCCTGGATCTCCCAGAACTTGGCAATTCTGTCCAGATAATTTAGCTTTACTCGTGTCTCGGCCTAAGCAAAAAACAAACAAACCAGATGTGTTAGTGCTTAGTCAACATAAGAATATGCGGGTCATGCTTCATGGAGTAAGACAGGCGAGTGATGAGTTCAACAGGATGCAGCTCTGACCTCAAGCTCATTGAGCCTCTGAATACGTGGTGTGAACCGGAAATTGTCCACCTCCACAGCAAAAGGTGGCTGCCAGTCCTGTAATGAAAAAAAAGGCTGTTTAAATAACCAAATGCAAGTCTTTTCATAATGGTCTAACCTTAAGGGAATATTTTACCCAAAAATGAAAATACTGAAGAATGTTGCAAGCCAAACAGTTTTAAGCACTGACTTTGATACTATGGGCAAAAAAAAAAAACACTTTGCTTTTCAGAATATCATTGTTTATGTTGTAAATACGATATAATGTCACACAGGTTTGGAACGACATCACAAAAAATGCAAGAGATGATTACAGGTGGTGGGCGAATCTTGCATATTCCAGACTTTTCTGCTATTGGACGGATTTTGGCAATATATCCCAGAGGATCGGCAAACTCCTCCCATGACGGTTCAAACACTGGACATTCCGGCGGCGGAACAAACTCCTCCCCTCCATCCATCGCTCTGAAAGCAACACAATTCAAGTTAAAATCAAATGCTTACGTTCACTTAAATCAAACAAAGTAACTCCTAAATCAAAAGCAAATACAATCACATTGGCCTTCTTTCATACAACACAAGCAGACTAAAAATCAATTATATAAATCATTCTCACTGAATGTGACACTTTATGCAAGTTTGCACATGCGGTTTTACAACACCTGAAATCATTCACCTTGTGTTTTATTAACAAGGTCCATTGTTTTTATTTAATGTGATTTATATCTATTTGATCATCTTTTGTTAGTTCATGTCTTAAAACATTACCATGATCAAATGACACTAACGGCCATGATATCTTTTAATCCCTATATTTAATAGTTCAGAGTTCACCCTAATGGATACCAGCACTTGATCCATATACGGCCAGCACAAAAGCATACGCGTCAAAATAAATCTAATTAATGTACATAAATCTGACAGAAAGGCCTTGATGTTGCATGCATTGAACTAATCGGGAAGTTTACAGCACAAAGGAAAAAGACCATCCCTCAAGCAGTTTGATATGAGGAATTGTAGAACAGAAACTTGTTCTCTAGCAGCACGTCTGGAAATCCACCTTTCTAACGAAACACAATACCCTTTCTAACTTCAGAAATCCCCTATTTTTTACTTTATCTACCTCTCAGTCTCAAACCAGACAAAATGGGGGAGGGAGGGAGGGAGTGAAACATTGTTCATTAGGCTTTGTCTGGAATACATAAATAGCCTAATCAAATGTGCGCCTTATAAAACAGTAAAATACCTTATATTACACATGCCATTCATTTACTACGTCTAAACCTTCTGCACTAGTAGCTTCCATGTTGTGTAAACAACAAACACGGATCACGTGACGGAAAACGTTCACACTTTATTTCCCAACCCAACAACGATGCCATCAACTTCTCGTTTTAACGGATCAATCATTATGAATTAATAATATGAACATGCATAATCCAAAACACCACCTGTCTCGCTCAAATGATGTTTTTATTATCTGACGTTTGGCTATTCAATTAGATGTACTTCTGACAAAGTCGTGACAGACAAGTTATAAATAAAATATTGCAGACAGTGGCTGTCTCGCAAATCCTAGTAAGCTGCCTACGTAAACAAACGACATTAAAATTAGACAAACAGCACATTCATATGATGGTCAAAAATGCTTTCTAGGGTACACAGCTCATGGTTTGAAGCCATACTCCCAAATGTCCTGTAGCTTTAGCCTGCTAACCGGCCTCAACTCGCGCTAGATTCGAGAACAGCTTTCAGATTCACAGATAATAGTCAACAGACCGTTAAAATGTGTTGAATTGACACTTTTGCGACTTTCTGGGGAAATGATGTGCCCTGGGGAATTGCTAAGAAAGCAGTTTTATAGAAGTAGCTGGTTAGCTATCCGGCTAACGATCAAAACAATAAAGCCTCACCGTCTGTTTGTCAGCAGACTCACGCCAAATCCAACAAACGACTTTTTTTATGTCAAAAGTACAACGAATCTCAAAATACCCGACTGTATGAAGGCATAAACATATTATAAATCCAGTAACAGGGTCAAACATTAGGACTCGATTTCCAAAGAATGGCTGAGTTGTGGAAACACGCAAGGGGTGAAGACAGTGTGAGATAGTGTAGTTGTCGCAGGTATTTGATGTGTGGCATTATATATCGGATATATCCGGTAAAACATAAACACTTGCGCTAAATCAACATACATTTAGCCATCAGTGCTGTGAATCTGAGCACCAGTCTTACATTTTTGCACTTGGTCTGAGTTCTTCTTACTCTTCGGTGTCGCCTCGGAATGATTAGTGCGCCGGTGTGCTTTATTATTTGTGTCTTTCTGGGTCTTGTTTGATGATCACGGGGTCTATTGTTCGGTGGAGGGTCAGTCTCTGGCTGGCAGTGGCTCTGCGGCCTCCACGATCAGCCCATCCCAGCACACACACATTCACACACTCTCGGTCGGTTAGAGGGATGATGATCGCGGAGGTCTTCGTTTCAACTAACGTTAACTCCTGAACGTCCCGCGTAAGCTGACGCTTTCCTTGTAATAACCGTTCCGTGCACAAAATACGCGTCGTTCCCAGTGTTTTCTTCCCTCGTCAGCTATCCACCGTTCATCCTGTCTGAACTACACGCCATCTTGGTTTCATCACGACCTAAGCACAACTCTCTCAAGATCCATTGATCTCAGTTGGGAAAACACGCACTTGACTGGATGCGAGCGCGGTCTCATCCCTCCACGCTTCTCGTTACATGTAAACTAGTCCCTGGACTCGTCCGATTTAACACCGAATGAGGTAAATTGTCGTACTGTATATAACAGTAAATGGGTATTGGTTTCAAGTGTATGTTAAAAATGGTCTATATATCATGTTATGTCGAATTGTGAGTAGTTGTACAAGTGATGCATGTAGACGAGCGGACGTGACGCGGAGTGATATTTCACCTCTTTCTTTGCGAAGTAGTTCCAGTGAGTAAAATTTGCGCAGAAGAGGTCAAAACGGGTAGCGACGACTAGTGGCAACACATCAAAACAACTCATTTAAAGGGATAGTCATTTCTGACGTCATTTATCAGTTCAATAAACAAATGCTTGAAGAAATTACAAACACTTTATCAGAGCTCAAAACAGTTTATCCTACAGACTTTATTCTAATGGGAGGTGACTGGAATATGACACCTGACGAATGGGAAGACAGATGGCCCACTAAATTTGACAGCTACCACTTTAACCATACAACATACAACCTCTCTGGGTTAAATGCAGAGCACTAATTCCTAGTATGGGTCACCATACTTGGCCACATGTCATGTCACCTCACTTAAACCTAATAACACCTGTAAATCTGTAAATACAAAGATAAAAGAAATAATAATTGAAATTGAAAATAATGCAGTAAATGGGAATTTGTAAAATATAGAATTAGAGAAAGTTCCATAACTTTTAGTAAGTTTAGTAAGGAGATTGCCTTGGAAAAAAGAAGAGAAGAATGTAACTTGTTCCTGTGATAAGGCACAATTAAACAGTGAATATAAAAACAAACTATTGATACTGCAGTCCAAATTAGACTATAGGCCTATGTATTGCAAAAGAGCTCAAAGAGCGTTTGTGAGATCGCGAGCAAAGTGGATAGACTAGAGCAGTGATGGGCAAACTTGGCCCTTCCAGGCCACTTTCCTGCAGAGATTTGATCCAACCCTGATATGACTCACCTGCCTGTAGCCTTATAGTATAGTCTTGAAGACAATGATTAGCTGGTTCAGGTGTGTTTGATTAGAGTTGGAGCTAAACTCTGAAGGAAAGTGACCTGGAAGGGCCAAGTTTGCCCACCCCTGGACTAGAGCAAGGAGAAAAGTAATTTTGAAGTACCTCGTACTTCAGTAATTTAGAGAAGAGAAGACAGGAAAATGTAAGGATAATAAAACTATTGAGAAGACAGTTTTCACATTTTATAATAATCTCTACACTTCTGCATATTCCCAACTAGATTCCTCAAATTTTCTAAATAGTATTAAAGACTTCATACCCAAGATTGATGATTCATTTAAAGAACTTTGTGAGTCAGATTTAAGAATTGAAGAACTGGATGATGTGAGTTTGGGATTATCATTGAATAAATCCCCGGGTACCGACAGGCTCACAGACGAATTTTATAGATTCTTTTGGTAAGATATAAGACGTTTGTTATTTAAGGCAATTCAAGAATGTATTGCAAAGAACGAATTAATGACAACCATGAAGCAAGGCCTAATAATACTTATTCCTATGGCAAAGACAAAAGATTGTTAGATAATTTAAGACCCATCACGCTTCTTAACACTGATTATAAATTATTATCGGGAATTATTGCAGCCAGAATGAAAAAAGGCCTGCCCCAGATAATAAATAAAACCCAATCTGGCATCCTTGCTGGAAGATCTATTCATAATAACATACGATTGGTACTAGATTTTATTGATTACAGTCATACATTTGTAGATCAGGGTTTCATTGTAGGCTATTTTTAGATTTCTATAGCTTTCGATTCGGTAGAACATCCCTTTATTTTCGAAACTTTAAATCATTTTGGTTTTGGACAGAAATTCACAAATTTAATTAGTCTACTTTACAATGATATCAACAGCTGTGTATCTTTGGAACATGGCACATGTTCATGATTTACAGTCAAGAGGGGCATTAGACAGGGCTGCAACAGCTCGCCTTTATTATTTATATTGGTTGCTGAACTACTGTCTATCATGATTAGAATGAATAAATCTGATGGCTTTAACATCATGGGAAAACACATTATAATAAGTCAGTTTGCAGACGATACAACTCTATTTCTAAAAGATGAAAGGCAGATCTCTACAGCGTTAGATTCAATCAGTAAATTCTCGAAAGCATCAGGTGTTACATTGAACATTAATAAATGTGAAATTCTTGCTTTGAATAATCAACCGGCTCGCTTAATTGAGAATATACAGGTTAAAACAGAAGTCAAATATTTGGGCATCACGGTCGCCAGACACAAAGAAGTAAGGGAAAAAGAAAACATTCTTAGAAATATTGATAAATGTAAAGCAATATTGAATTCCTGGTTACAAAGGGATATAACAATTTTTGGGTTTTACTATCCAAGATGGAGAGTATATCAAGAGCTATTTACCCTGCCTTTTCATTAGAAATGTCAGATAACATGATCAAATTAATAAACAAGATAAATTTCAATTTTATTTGGAAGGATAAATGCCATTGCATTAGAAAAGCTGACGTGATTAGGAGTATTGAAGATGGTGGCATGAATGTTATAGATTTTTCTGTGATGAATGGTGTACTAAAACTGAAATGGTTGAAGTCCTTTGTTTGTCACAAAGATTCTTTTTGGTTTAGCATCCCAAATGCAATTTTTCAAAAGATGGGTGGAATTGAGTTTCTATTGCGTTGTGACTATGATTTATACAAATTACCTGTAAAATTATCTGATTTCCACCAGCAAGTTCTTCTGTACTGGAACCTAATGTTTAAACACAACTTTACACCACATAATACACCTTTGTGGAACAACAGATATATTCTGAGTAATAGGAAATCATTGTTTTTAGGTACTTGGATGGAAAAAGGTATATGGGCGGTAAGTCATTTGATGGATAATTTTGGTAATTTGTTGTATTTGTCGTAATTATGTCCCCACTGGATGCAACAAATACCTCGTTTATAATGGAAAAATGTCGGAGGATTTCGATATAAGCCAAGAGGTGACTGGTTCTCCTTTGCTAAAGTAAGGACACTTTGCTTCCTTTGCTCCTATAAACAAACTTGCGAGACTAGCATACACCTTCCGTCGGAACGGCTTCCGCAGTATGAAAGATAACGGAAGTGAGAGAAAAGTGTTTATTACGTTTGAAATATGGATAGATGGAATCTGACAGCTCTCTGACCCTCCCATAGACAGCAAGGATCCTTACACGATCAAGGCCCAGAAACATAGCCATATAATCCATGTAACATCAGGGGTTCAACTGTAATTTTACAAAGCTACGAGAATACTTTTTTTGCGCAAAAGGAAAAAACCCCCCGACTTTATTCAACAATTCGTCTCCGCCTCACCCTAGCACCATTTTGGAGAGTATCCACTGAAATTGCGTATGCGCCACGCGGATACGTTGTTTTTGTTCAAATCAAAGCATCACATGGATTATTTTACCGATCTCCTTGCTATGTTTCTGGACCTTGATCGTGGTAGTTCCCTTGCTGACTATGGGAGGGTCAGAGAGCTCTCAGAATTCATCAAAAATATCTTCATTTGTGTTCCGAAGATGAACGGAGGTCTTACGGGGTTTTGAACGACATGAGGGTGGGTAATTAATGACAGAATTTCCATTTTTGGGTGAACTATCCCTTTAAGTCTGTAATGATTAATTTCAACTAATACATTGGGTTGGATCAGATCAGATCAAATTAAACTTGGAATTTCACTCCTTTTTCTATCAATTAGGCAGTGTGTTATTTCTGTTTATATAAACAGGTCATTAATGTATTATTTAATTTTAAGCACAGTTTTAAACATATAAAGTTGTAATATATTCATATGTAAACATAATAAAATTTTACATTAAATTGTTTAAAATATGAATAGTAATTAGGTTTTGCAAACAAGATAAAATGTACTATACCGTTTTGATATATATGTAGATAAATAAATATCTACAGTATTTAACCATCTCCCAGTTAAAAAAAAATATATATATAATTAAAATAATAATAATAAATAAATAAAATACATAAACATCATTAAACAACAGAACAATTGAATGTTCAATAGAACACGGAGTTGCTTTGTTCGGCAAAACTATTTTCTCATTACACAATGATTTGAGTGAGCAATACTTCTTGACCAGTTCAAGAGCTTAAATAAACTTGACAATTGCTGGTCCAGGGATTTTTATGGTGAGTCAGAATGAATATATCAACTCTTACAGGGATAGTTAACCCAGATATGAAAATCTCTCATCATTTACTCACCTCATGTTGTTGCACTCACGTTGTCACCATTTACTTTCATTTTGGAAAAAGATGCAATGAAAGTGAATGGTGATTGAGGCTGTCGTTTCCTAGAAATCTCTTTTGTGTTCCACATAAGAAAATCATACAGATATGGAGAAACATATGGGCGAGTAAATTAATTTTAATTTTGGGGTTAATTATTCCCCTTAAAGATGATGTACTGTAGTTTAAAATTATAGATTTATACATTAAAAAAATTATATTTATATGATCTTAATCAAAATACCTGAAAAAAGACAAACAGAACAATGAGTTGTGTCAAGACACATTATATATTTTTACTCATATTAGGCAATAAATATTCACATCTCTCTGAATTTGCTTAATTTCATATATTATCTGTACACAAATAAGATGACTTCATATACCTTTTTTCAAAATTACACTTCAATCTGCTTTGACATACACACTTGTACAAGTTTACAGATAAAATTAATTTTCTTGGATCAAAATAAATATGCAATAATCATCATCTACACTTAATGCCACCTCCCCATACACATTCACACACACACACTATACACCTTTGACACTTCCCATTCCACTGCCAATATTAAATCATACTACGACAGTCTATGTACAGTTTGTTACAGAGCTCAGTAAATACAGACATACTCATGCAATAAAATTCACAGCGGGAAGATGGACAGTTAATAAAAAAGATTATGGGAATCATTAAATAAAGTAAATGCAAAGTTATGATTTTCTAATCTTTATATTCTCTCTCATCTCACATTGGTATCTGGCTGTGTGTATGTAACCATATGTAACTGGATCCCCATTTTCATTTATACTGTGCTATTATTTAGTGTGGAGTGCTGATCATATGTAATTAGCATATTCAGGAGCACATAGAAAGAGATGGCGTTTTGAAAGGGTAGCAAAAGAACATAAATATCTTGCCCACAATAACTGAGCATCACATCAAGACAAATAATACTGAGCATCTGCATTAAGCCCAGTCCAGAAATATATAACAGCACTTGAGATCACATTATGCATCCACACAAACAAAAACTTCAAGCAGTACTTACACTAGGGCCTTACTTAAAGGGGTCATATGATGCGATTTCAATTTGTCCTTTCTCTTTGGAGTGTTACAAGCTCTTGGTGCATAAAGAAGATCTGTAAAGTTGCAAAGACTAAAGTCTCAAATCCAAAGAGATATTCTTTATAAAAGTTAAGAGTCAACCACGCCTACCTAAAACGGCTCGTTCTAACACGCCCCCACATATCTACATCACGATGTGGGAAGATTTGCATAACGCCGCCCAAACGTTCACGCAAAGAAAGAAGGCGTAACTTTTATTCTCGCTGTAGTATTGTTGTTGCAAGAACATAAATATCTTACACACAATAACTGAGCATCACATCAAGACAAATAATACTGAGCATCTGCATTAAGCCCAGTCCAGAAATATATAACAGCACTTGAGATCACATTATGCATCCACACAAACAAAAACTTCAAGCAGTACTTACACTAGGGCCTTACTTAAAGGGGTCATATGATGCGATTTCAATTTGTCCTTTCTCT
>NW_015547673.1:216704-219387 GCF_001515605.1 Sinocyclocheilus anshuiensis | reverse complement strand
CAACTTCGCGCTGTGGATCGCCGGATCGGCTTTCACTGTGGACGAAGCGGAGTCCAGCCCGGGGTCGTCACGTGTTGGGCCGTCCTTTGGCCAGTGCAACTGGTGCGTTCGCACTGGGCCCTGTGGCGAACGGACCGAGGAGACGACGAGTAGACTACAATGCCGGCTGTTCTGACTCACAGACATAATGTGTTTTTTTAACCTTAAACCGCATAAACACATTTCATTACACCAAATACACAAAATAATGTTCTTTTTAGCAACATCATATGACCCCTTTAAGGCTAAATTACCTTGATTTCTCATACAGGTAAACTGAAATCCTTGTATTAATGTGATAATTATACTGGTTCTGCCATCTTCCTCCTCTCCTCCATTATTCATACGGAGGAAAAAAAAGAGGTAGGGTAGGGTTTCAGTATTGAAAACTGAAGCATGGCGTTATGTTTTTAACATGTAAAAATAGGCAGTCTTGTAGCTCAAACCAAAAATCAGATGCACACAAAGCTGAATCAAAAACATCATGACTGGTACACAACTTCTGTTAAAAAAAATGTTAAATAATACCCATACAAAGTCTCCAACATTCAAGGACACTTATAAAGACAAGTGTGTTTGTCCATAAAAATCATCAATAACAATAAAACACATCCTTGACACTTCACTGCAGAATGTCAAAGCATGAGAAAACTTTTCCTATTTACAAATATCTCTCATATTTTGTCAAATTTATAACATCTGTAGTTTTTATAACATAAAAGAAGAATAGTTATATTCATTAGAATTGAAATTCATAGCAAACATTCATATAACAGCGTAAAATAGAATCAAAAACACCTTAAGTATGATTGGCAGTATTAATGCAAGCACCCAATGGAAACTGCATAATACAGGCATTTCAGATGTGAAGTTTGATGAGAAATAGAGAGGCAACAATCCTTTGTGGAATGTTTCCTTCATATGTGTCTAGCTAGCCCTCACATAGATAAAAAATACTTCAGCTGGAAAATTTTTTTGTTTAATAGAGATATTAATTTAATGTAGTTCAGAAAACACATTAGTCTATAAAGTGCCTTTTGTTTTCACATTCTGGGCCTTGACACTTTTACTGGAACTTCACTAGAAATGTGCTAAGAGTTTAGATATGGATGATAATGGTCACCAACTAGTTAAAAAAGAAGTAAAAATGTAAAATAAAAACAATGCTGCCATGAGAGAATGTTTAGATTTTAGACACAATGCTTTAAATCTAACATAAAATTAACATAAAAAATAATTTTTCACCAAAATTAGCTTGTTATGGATCAAATTATGAAATTAACTTATTGTCTCCTTATTTGTGTAAACATTTGTATTTTCTGAAACATGGTGATGGTGCAACTGTGGGAATGAACATCATGTTCATATATAAAGTGTAGTAACATTACTGATATATTATTTTGTGTTAAAATATCATATAATTGTATATACACAGGTTAATAATTCTGATGGATAATGATTCTAGGATGATTACAAACAGCACATCCACATACAGTACAAGGCTTTTTACAGCTGACTAGTCTTAGGAGTGGAAGAGGTCAGGCCAGTACTGACATACTTCAAACAATCATACCGGGTGTAGATATTTGCTTTGTAGATATATCTCTATTAGCACTCAAATATATCGACCGTTATAGATGTGTACAAAAAGAGCAATAGAGCATTTAAATTTATTTAGCAAGTAGAAGCTGGACATCAATTTAGTGAAAAGATTATTGCATCTTGCAAATGCTATTGACTAATGCTCAACATGATTACTGGAATGTATGAAATCATTGTACTTTGTCAAGTACTGTGCTTTGATCTTCATGTCCAGCACAGCATTATTTGTATGGTCTCTGGTCTTCACATTTCCTAAACAGGTTCCCAGGTTAAGCAAGGTACCCAAACAGTTTCCCCAACACCTGTGATGATCAATGCAAAATGCAACTATTTTACCCTAACTTTATGGCTATATGTAATTGAAGCAAGCCTGTGGACAATTATGTGTTCGAGTTTGTGTGTGCATGTCCACATGTCTGTAATCCCTTTACATGCTTTAGTAGGTTATTTCTTGTCTGAATATGGGATTTAAGGAGAAGTAGCTAAGAAGGGTTTGGCTCGAATACCAAATCAATGACATCTACAACAACTGAATTGAAAGCAAAGTGTCATGAATGTTTTTTGTTATTGTTGTCGAGTGTATATCCCACAGCACTGATCTACCTGAGAGCCTCCAACTATCGGTATGACATACGTGTGCTTGTGCTGTTTTGCCTTGGTAAGTCCCTTCGGTTACACTTGAGGGAAGCGCAGGTGAAAGTAGCAGAGTCTTAGCAGGCTGCGTTTCTTTTTCCCACTGGTGTTGTTATCGGCTTTGGCCCTGCCGCCACCTGCCTCCTCCAGCCTCGCGGCGGTCCCCCCTCCAACCACCAAAGGACCCTTCAGCGACCCCCAGCCTCGTGATTTCCCCCGGCTCACACTACCGTGCTGATCCGGTTGGTAGGTTTGGATTTGGCGCGTTCGACTGTGCCCGTCCCCCCAGGTACGGCTCCAGTCTGAGCTGGCGAGGGCCCTTGCTGACCTCCGGCCTGTGAAGGGGGGCCTTGGTGCTGGGGGGGGAGAGGGGAGAGAGGCATAAGAGGGGTAAGGGGGGAGGAAGGGG
>NW_015547673.1:204073-216530 GCF_001515605.1 Sinocyclocheilus anshuiensis | reverse complement strand
GGGGATAATAGGACCCGGTGCTTTGGATCGCTTGCCCCCAAACAGGGAGCCCAGGAAGGATCCAGTGTTGTTGCTGTTGCTCCCACTCCCCATTCCAGTCGTTCCTCTCTCGGTGCTGCTGGAGACCGGCCCAGCGCCAGTCACCACAGGTGTGTGTTGCTGCCCCGGCCCACCCCCCACCCCCACTCCGGGGCTCAGGATGGGGCGGTGAGGCCGGAAGTCTTCTGTTCCATAGCATCCTGGGAGCACAGTGGCTACTGGGTAACGCTGGTGAGGCCGCGGACTGCTAATGATGGAACCCTAAGACAAAGAGAGTTGGGGGAAAGGAGGAAAGAGAGGAGGACGACAGAGCCAAAAACGAGGGTTCAGGAGAAAAGTGAGGGTGTGCAAAGAGGAGCAGGAAAGAAATGTAGGCAATAAACAAGAAAGAGAAGAATAATATAGTAAAAGGATACAGAGAGAATGGTTGTTTCAGTGGGTGGGGAGAAAAAACAGGGGTGAGTTGATTAGGGTAATGAAACAAAATTCTGTCTGCATCATAATTCAGAACATCATAACACAAACACATGCACCCAACTATCTATTATGCGTCCCAAATGCCAATAATGCCAGTGTTGATTTATTTGTAACTTCAAGTGGGATTTAATTTCTATTTTGTGTAATGGTCAAAACCTGTGCTAACAGGAAATTACTCATCTGTGTAGTTGCCATTAAAGTCAAAATGAAACCGCATTGTAACCCGTTCTACTTCTGTAATCAGACAAGTAAAACAGAATATTCAAATAAGATAAAAAAAAAGTGTGTGTATTAAAAGTGTAAAAAAGGTCTATTTTGATTTCATACTGGTTTAGATTTATGAAGGACACCTAATATAAAGTAGGTCTCAACATAAAAATCAACTGAACTGATATCACACAGTCACTAGTCCATGCATAGCACTGCAAACATATACACAAACCACATTCAAAGCAATAAAATGCACAACAAAACCATAAGATGATAAAGACATGATAAAGGCCTTCCATTTTTTGACATTTTATCATGCTTTAATTCTGGGTCAATGAGATGTCTTCCAGTCCTTATGTCCCGAATGACTGCAGATCTTCACATGCAGTCTCGATGACTGATGTTATTGATTCATCGCCTCGGTCACGTGTACATTAACATTCCACAGACCACACATGGTCACACAAGATGCACACACATGGCTCTGTGTCTATGGTTAGGACACATGCAAGATGGCACCGTGTTTTGTGTGGGAATTCCAGACAGACATGCATGTGGTTCAGGATTGGGGACTAAAGCTAAAGATACAGACCTCTGCTTCACTCAGACTTACTTCCATTGTACTGTCAAGGGAACCAACGCTGTTTCTGCGGCCACGTTTCCCTGTTACCCAGTTAGCAGATGTCAGTCACAACTGTATTGTGTGTCTATGTCTGTGAGTGAGTGTAATGGCAGTCAGTGTTAATAGAATCGCACTTTCTTGTTGGCGTCTGCAAATGTTGAGAATATTTTTTAAACCCCAAAATCTCACCCAAAAATTACAATTTTGCTTAAAATAAACCCAGTATGTGATTTTTTTTCTTTAATATATATATAGTTTCTTTTTCACAATTGCATAATTGCCCCTAATGTAGTGGTATTCAGTTATCATAAGTAAATTGGTTGCCATTAACAGCACCTCAGCACCACCACAGCACTGCCTCACCTGATTCAGACAGGTCCCTCAGTGAGGAGCTGAGAGCAGTACGTTTGAGGCCCTCTCCTGGTGAATAGTTGTCATCCAGACTAGGCCTTCCCATAGTGCCATTCACCACTTCATTCTTGACCCCACCCACTCCTCCTGTCATAATGCTGTTGGTGAGCAGGCTGGGCCGCATTACTCCCTTCTGCTTCTCCAACTCAGCTGCAGGTGGACAAAAAAGAAACATCAGTGGATGGCAAATGGAGTAACACCTTGTCCTAAACAGGCAAAACATTTCCAGCATCAGGTCATTTGTCTGTACACATCCTAAAAAGCAATTTTACACTGTGCTATGTTTATGTGGTTTATCATGTGTTTTCTATGAGTCATTGGGTTGACCAGATAGGGTCATTGTAAATCTATAATGGTAATGTTGTAGCAAACCACCAGTAGAGGGCTAGAATAAAGTGTAGCAGATTTTTGAGAGCAGCAGAGGGCGCTGTACTCACATCCCACTCTGTATTTCTCCATGTCCTGGACCTCAGCAATGCTCTCCCTCAGATCAGTAACAATGCGTGTGCGGTCCTGTTGACTAGGGGCCATGAACACAATCAAAACTTTATGCTCACCACCCGGGATCGATGAAGTTAGTCTGACACCATGAGGATAGTCTGGGGAGAGAGAGAGAAAAACATTGTTTATTCAGGGTTAATAAATAGCAATGTCATATTCCATTTTTTTTTTATATATATTTTTTGTACTATAGGCTTGAATTAATAGTTTGAAATTATGTTTTAGAGCATACAATTTTTTTTTGAATGTTTTAGAATATACAATTTATATTCACTAAAGAAATTTCCATTACTTTTTCATTTTTATAAATAAAAATATTAAAATTCCCTGATATTTCTAGGTTTTCTATCATATATTTTAAACTGTAATTTATTTCTTGTGATGCAAAGCTGAATTTTCAGCATCATTACCCCAGTCTTCAGCTTCACATGATCCTTTAGAAATCATTTTAATATGCTGATTTGCTGCTTAAGAAATATTTCTTACTATCACCACAGTTAAAAACAGTTGTGCTTCTTTATATTTCAGTGAAAGCCATGCTAAATTCTTTCAGGATTCTTTGATGAATAAAAAGTTCAAAAGAACAGCATTTATTTGAAATTGAAAAATTTTGTAACATTATATATATGCCTTTACTAAATGACACTTTTGATCAATTTAACGCATTCCTATTAAGTATTCATTTAATTAAAAGTACAGACCCAGACTTTTGAACAGTAGTGTATTAAAAAAACTACCCAGGTATAAGTTACAATTTACTCAAAAAGCTTAATTATTATAACTTCAGTGCCAATGATCATGGAAAACAGTGGTTTTAAATTGTAATATATTTCTGTTTTTACTGCATTTTACTGTATGTTTGAGCAAATAAATGCAATCTTGGTGAGCATGATAGACTTGTTTTATTTATTTATTTTTTAATCCAAACAAAGAAAAACAAAAAATAACCAACTTGAAATCTTACAGGAGTTCTGGAACATGTGAACCTGCATCTCCACCAGAGGGAAGGACTGTCTGAAACTGTATGTTACGGAGGTTTTCTTCTTCTGGAAGATCTTTGTAACCTTGCCATGTAATAATGAAGAAAAATAACTACTAAGGATTTGAATGTGTATTAACTTTACAATACACATGCTGAAGAGATGTTGCTAAAATTCATTTTGTATGCATGGATAATTGATATGTGTTATTGACATTACCACAAGCAGATCGTTGAAGAGGAAGACCTCTCTCTGGTGAACTCCAGACCTTTGAGGACGGTTGGGGTCCGGGACTTCATAGAGCTGACAGCAGCACACTAGTCTGCGGTGGGGCAGAGACAGAACCTACACACAGAGCAGATGTGCACATTTACTTTGGAATCATATTACAAGCAGTTAACCAAGCAGGTCAAAAAGTATGATTTCACACTGACAGAACACTTCAAAGTAACAAATCAGGTCACAAAGATTCTAATCCAAAAAGATTAATACATTCAAAAATGACTCGGTAGAACTCACAGGTTTCTTGCCCACTATGACTCTCTCCACGGCCTGGACCTGAGAAACATGGTCATCATTGGTCCTCAGTTCCCACTTCTGAATGCGCTGGTAGATTCCAACCAGTAAGTCACGTGGGATGTCCTGACCATTATCCACCCCTGAGAAAGAGAGAGAAAAAATGACATGCATACATCTTTAGTGTACTTGCAAAATCCTTGACAGTTATGTGCAACATTTAAGAGCAGATTGAGACTGTGTTTGTGGTTGCCCACTTATGTAAGTGTCAGTGTGTGAAGTTTGAGAGAGAGATTTGAACACCACCTCTCAAGTTTTTGATGAAATCGTCCAGCTTCATCTTCCTCTCCACTTTGATATTGGGGCTGTACATGTCTGTGTTGAGGAGGATGATGGCAAAAGCTAGGATGAAGATGGTGTCTGGGTTCTGGAACTGTCTTATCAGTGCTGGATTACAGACACAGTACCTCTGGCTACAAGACAGATTTAGAGAGAAATAGCATTTGAGTGCAAATATTGAAGGATTGTGTGATGCCACTGTAAAATAGCTGATAAATGTACAACTCTGAACGCACATCAATAGGAATTTTCTTTTAACACGGCCCCTTAATAATGTTAAAATCACTGTAACCATCCCAGCCTCTCATGGTGTAATTTAATAAATGTGAAGTGCTAAGTGTTCTTAACTACAAGCATATTCATATACCTGAAAGCCTCAATAAGTCTTTCCACTTTTTGGGCTTCTCCTTGGACTTTTATCTGAGCTTGAAATTTCCTCAGAGCATCATCAAGATCCATTCCAGAAAAGTCCATTTCATCCACAACACAACTGAGAAAAAAGCAGAAGAAAAAGTTACACATCTATACATGCTCATGCCAAAACATGCATCAATTTGTTTGTGGATCAAGAAAAAGCTAAATATGACTGTCTTTATTTTATTTTCTGTGAATTGTTTGATGTAGTATTGCACGGAATATTGTATTGCTCCATTGCAAGGGCCTTTGGGCTCCGCAACCCCAAAGGGATCTGACAATTATTGTTTGATCTCAAAAATTAAAACATGCATGGAACAAAATGTTCATTATTAGGTAAATGTCAATCAAATCGAAAATTAAATATTTAGCTTCTTAATTTTAGCAAAAAGATTCAAATGTATTGATTAAAATTAAAATGTAGTGCATGTACATCAATAATTATAATTTTTTTATTTTAATGCCTTTATATTTTAAAGGGTTAGTTCACCCAAAAATGAAAATTCTGTCATTAATTACTCACCCTCGTGTTGTTCCAAACTCGTAAGACCTTCGTTCATCTTCGGAACACAATTTAAGATATTTTTGATGAAATCTGAGGAAATCGTCATTACGCCGGATCTGGGTCGGTGCCGCCACACGCTCGCGTCATGATACTGTCGTGAACGCGCATCCACAAGTGACGCATTAGAGACGAAAATGTGGAATAAAGTCGTTATTTTTGTTTTCTTTGCGCAAAAAAGTATTCTCGTAGCTTCGTAACTTTACAGTTGAACCACTGATGTCACACGGACTTCTTTCGAACAACACGAGGGTGAGTAATTAATGACAGAATTTTCATTTTTGGGTGAACTAACCCTTTAAGCATCCTAAAGCCTGTGCAGTAAATATTAATTATACTATATGTATGTTATTATAAGGCAGACCTAAAATGTAACATTTAATTTTATAAAATATGCAACAGGGTCTCCAGTCTTTATATCCACTAACGATTACTTGGCCCACTGCTCTGTTGCACTTCAAACTAAATCAAGTGTATTATATTGTATAAGTAGTTTCGCTTTCACAACGAAACACACAGCGTCTTCACAACATGGCGTGGCGGTGGCAGCAACAATTAAGTTATTGTAATTTTCTTTGCGTGAACATTTGGGCGGCAGTTCGTGAGGTAGACGTGGGTGTGTGTTTAAATTAGGCATTTTAGGAAGGTGTGGACCAGTCTTAACTTTTATAAAGAATATCTCTTTGGGTTTGAGACTTTAGTCTTTGCAACTTTAGGGATCTTATCTATTCACGAACAGCTTGTAACACTCCAAAGAGAAAGGAAAACTTGAAATAGGATCATATGACCCCTTTAAATAAATAGTATGCCTACATATCTATTCAGTATCAGTTAACTGAGAATTCTAAAACTTCGGAGAAGTTGTTAACAATTTCATTTTTTCAAAGCAAACCTTTTTGAAATGTATTTATTTAACCTTTTGTCATTGTCTAAAAGACAAAAAAATAACCATTTCACTTCTTTTTAGCGCACATATTGTGTGGACTCACTCCAGTACATCTTTGTTGAACTGTTTCTGTCTGTTTCCAAGGAACTCTCCAATCATCTGGCGACTCAGGCCTTTTCTTTCCAGGATAAAGCGAGCGATGCCCACTGGTGTGTCTGACACAAAGCCCTTCTCAATCAGGTACTGAATACCCTTTTCTGGCTTCCTGCAGTCCAAAAACATCAGTACAGTTTAATCTGGTTTCAATCAGATGCATTCAGTTTCATAGTCATAGTCACTGGCATTCTATTATGTTAAATTGTGGGATTGTTATATTTAAAGGCACTGTTTAATTTTTTCTTACTTGTTGAAGAGGTTGAGTCCGATGCGATATTGTCTTCTCTGAACTACATCGTTGTTAAAGGCAGGAGAGTCCCAGCTGTGCCGGCTTTCTCTCTGGTAGGTCTGTTTCCCTAATGGGGGCAAGGGCTCCCGCAGACTGTCCCTTGAAGAGGAGCCTGAGCTGCAATTAATGGTCTCATTAGAGTTTGTGGTGGAGTTCAGTGAGTCATTATCACCATCCGAGCAGCACTGCTGCTCCGAGCCACCAGGAGGCAGTGGTGCTGAAGAGGAGGATGAGAGCGGTGTGTTTGAGGGCTGTTGAGGAGAGGAGGAGGACGAAGGGGTGTCGGGGTACTGGTGATGATGATGGTGGTGGTGATGGTGATGATGGTGAGCCATGTGGTGTGGGATGTGCGACGGTATCGATCGGATAGCTGGACGTGTTTGACCTTGTGCAGCTGTTGAGGATGTTGAACGAGCATTAGGGTTGTGCTTTAGTGTCCCTTGAGGTGACCCTACCGCTGAGTCCTGCTCAAAGACTAGTTGTCTGCTAAGGGAGCCTCGATCTGAGCGGTCACTCATGTCCACTGAGCTGTCGCTAGGTGGTTCTATCGTAAGTAACGGTAAGTGCCCTCCCCGTAAACGGTAATCACGGCACTCTGTGCAAGGTGTGCTTCGGCGGCTATTGCTGCTTCCTCCTCCTTCTGTGTCACGGCTATCTTCCCTACCACCTACTCCACTTCCAACACCCCCCCAGAACTCAGTGTCTGTGCTGCTAGGGGCCCGGTCTAGAGAAAGCGGTGAGGAAGGTAGTCCGTCATCCATGTAAAGCGTGACATCACTGTAGGAGGTGGCTGTGCTATCCTCGTGCATGCTCAAGCCCCCTGTACCTCCTCGATCCCTGTCTCCAAGACCTCTTCGTAAGGATGCGTGGCTGTTGCTACTCCATATGCACTCGCCAAAGTCATCCACAACACCACTTCCATCCCCTATACCTTCCTGGGAATCATCTCGGCGTGGTCGACATGTTAGGGCATCATCAATGGAGTCGGCCAAGGACTTAACCTTGATTACAAAGAAATAGACACCGTCAGACAAACCGTACAAAAATTTTAATTTTAGGATTACACTTTGTCACTGGGGCAGTACCCTTATAGGTACAACCTTATAGGTACAACTGTACATTATATACCCCTGAACAGTGCATATTAGTACCTTAGAGTAGTAGTATGTACCCTTTTAGTACTACTGTGAACCTTTTAGGGGTAAATAAAGTTGTACCTTTAAGGGTACTGCCCCAGTGACAAGTTGTTGTACCATTAAAGGTACTGCACAATTTTTCCAAGGGTAAAGGAACCATAGGATAGGCACTTTTCCATAGCATTATCTGGCCATGAAAATCTTACTGTAATACAAGATAATTTAAACAGTCTGTTCACATAAGGTATACGCATGAGGTGTGAGGACACTACCCCACTGAAAAAAAAAACAGGTCAGACAGGTACGCAGAACTTTGACCAGCAGTCTTTATGTTGAAACTAGTTGAAAAAAAATATTGTTGGTTAAGTTAGCTATGAAGCCTGTACATTAGCATCCAATGTTGGGGACAGTCCTGATACAGTCAAAGTGAGTACTAACTTGTTTTGAGAAGGAGTCCTCTAGGTGGGTGTATTCCGGTTGTGATGGGGAGCTTGGCTCTGTGGTGCAGGTTGGAGAATGCGGAGGACCCATTCCTGGACTGTGACTGTAGTGAGTCTGGGTGGGAGGTTGAGGATGTCGGTCATCAAACGAGTACTGCAGTCGCATGTTGGAAAGGATGATGCGCCGTGTCATGCGGCTCTCAGAAGCTGAGCTGCGCAGGCGCTCAAAGTTCTTATTCATGCGATATTGACGGAATGCTGTCTGGATGGTACGTGCCGCTCGTCTACTCACGAAGTAACCTCCATATTTCTTCTCCAGCATCTCCACCTGCACAGCAACAGCTTCATCAGTTATATTTGCTTCAAAAGAACGTGATCATAATGAATCATGACTGTTTGCATGCCTTACCTTCTTGTCTTGTAGGTCTGTAGAGAGTTCATAACTGTCTGATAGGGCTTTGCACCTCTTGTTCTCTTCTTCCTCTTGTTTACGTAGGGCCAGGCTAGCTGGTTGGTTGCGTGTACGATGTGCCCAGGCAAGGCTGGCTGGGCTTGGAGGGGGCACAAAAGGCACCCGAGGGCCTGGGGGGCCACAGCTGTTGTCCCTGTAACGGTCAGAGCTGTTCACGTAAGGAGATTTACTGCTGGAACTGTCTGAAAAGGGACGTGAAGCTGAACTCTGGGTTTCCTCCTCACTGAAAGGGGTGGGTGAGAGAGAGAGAGGAAAAGAGAGAGGAGAGAGAGAGATAATAATTCTAAAACACCCCCATAATGAGAGGATAAGATAAAAATCTCAAGCAACACAGGAATTCATGACTTTATTCATTTTCCACTGACTTAGCATTTTGACTTTCAAGAAAGCTTTAAACAGGGCAAGTGTCCTAAACAAGCCTGAGGCTTTCCCAGAATTATCACACTAGGAAAATTAGAACAATTCTAGTTATACTTAAGATTTGTAACTAGAGAGAGTTATGCAAGTTGATGCCTTAATAAGAGCTTGGTTTACTGTATCAAAGATCATAGTTTATATTTAAACAATCTATTATAACTCCAAAATTCATCAGTATGTAATATCTGAAACTTTAATGAAACTTGAAATGCAGTAGTGAATTTCCTGTCAAATCAGCTTCTGTTTTTGACTCCTGTACCTTTCATGTGAGAAGTTTTGCCATGTGCATTGCACATCTGTGGCATCATATCCAACCTGTTTTCACCTCATCTCTATACTACTGACACGTCCTCATATTCTGTTCCCCACACAACAGCTCTCATCCTTAATGACTTGTAGTCTTCCGCTGCCATAAGTGACTCACTTATCCTGCAGGGTACCATCAGAGCAAGTTTTTGATTGATACACACACCACCAAACATACGCAGCACGCATAATGACATCAATTATGCAATCTCACTTAAGGGTCTTCATACCAAAGTATAACATGAAATGCAAATGCTTTCCAGTCCAATACTCACTGACACTAAGGTGCTCTTTGTGGTTTCAGAGCATTACTTTGTGGTGGCTAAAGTGTTCTAAATGGTTGTTAGCACATTGCTATGTGGTTTGATTGCTAGGGTGTTGCTAGGATGTTCTAGGTTGTTGCTGGGTGCCTGCTTATGACGTTTGCTTGATATGGCTTACATCCTGTCAATTCAAAGTAATTTAATAGGATTTTTTTTCATGCATTTTGTTTTTTCATCTGCCAGGCAAAAGTTTTAATTCCAGTTGCTTGGAAAAGTAATAACATACCTCTCCCCAGCAATCCACACAATGAGGTATAATTTATGCCGGTAGCACAAACAAGTTACACACTGATGTTTTAATACTTTGTGTTAAGAGTTTGCAAACACCACTGAATAAGAAATTACAGAAGAAGAACAAACAGTCTATTGACACAGGAGCATGGTTTACAGGGTCAGAGGCGTTGACCCTTTGGTTTGCCATGGGAAGCATAACAGCATGTGATCTGAACTCATATTCCTGACACAGCTTTCTGACAGGACAGTGTGTGGGTACTTCGGAATCACTGCAGGCAACTTCCTGTTCTGTATGACTAAGTCAGAGGAGGTTACTGAAGGCAAGATATTATCATATAATGCTAATGTACCGCAATTCAGACATCTTACGAAACTATTCTCATTTTGGTTAAATGACTTTTTCACTCTCTCAAACCCACACAAAGACACTTACTTGCATGCATACAATCTTTATTTTGCTGTTTATCACGTGTAACAACAGGTAACCACTACACACCTGTCCAGAAAGGGCCAGTTATACAAAAGCACAACACCCTCCTGTTGCCTTCTATTGTATGTAGGAAAACAGAAACTTGACAGGCTTATAACACAACAGCAGATGTTAGGGTTAAAAAAGGAAACTTTAACTGTACACTTACCACATTTACTAAAAAGACCCAAATAGGTGCATAAACCCACGCACATGACCATTCACCCTGAGAAGGAGAGGAGGTTTCGCTTCCTTTAAGTCCAAGTTTGGCAAGGAGTCGCTGAAACCTCCTGGAATTCACCAAGTGCTGAACTTTGTGGCTTTAGAGTCGTTCTGCCGTTATGACCGACTGTCAGGAGGTCACCACCACAGTCACATGGCAGTGCTTAAACCTTCCCTCCTCCTATTCTCTCTCCCTCTCTTTATTTACATTACACAGAGTGCGCTGGTGTAGTTCACTGAAGTCAGTAGCTCGGAAAGAGTGACCGGATATGTCACTGAGGCTGGAGTTTCTGGCCAATCAGCTTAAGGTTCTCCTGCAATGCTTGTATTTATCATCTTCTTCATTATCTAGAATAGTTTTTCACACAGGTGTGTGTGTTAATTGTATATGATGGTCATAAAAAGCGGTGTCTCTCTCTCTGTTGTGCTGGTCAGTTGTATTTTCCACCCCTAATATGGGTGATTTCCTGTATTTGTATGGAGTGGACAAAAGATTGAAGGGGGAAGGAAGATACAGCTGTACCCACAGGAAAGCTAAATCATAAATGAGACCTCTTTAATGTCTTAATTGTGTCTCCTAGTTGCAATGAGATCAAATAAGAACCAGCTTTTAAGATTTTTTTCTCTTGAGAAAACACCCCAGTAAGTTTGCATATAAGAAGAAATGCCAGAAATGTCTCAAATTGTGTTCATATTTGTCAAAATGAATTAGGCTGCAAAGAAATTTAAACAAAAACTTAAACATTTCTCATATTTATAATCATCTAAGCCAAGCAATAAAAACTAATTTTATAGCATTCACTTTAGAACAAGAATCATCACATTAGTATCTTTATATTTTAGGAGAAACACCTGAGACAAAACTGATGCTTAAATGAGCTGAGTTCTTAGTTTCATTTAAATCTCTTGAAATATCATAGAGCAATATAATTTTCCTCTGGGTACTTCAAAGTAAGTTTAAAAAAAAAGGAAGTCCTTAAATAAAGGACCAAATAGTTGCAAATGTATTCCAATATTTCCAATAATCAGATAAGATCATTGTTTATTTAATGAATAATTTCATAAAAAAATTAATTTAGGTGCATTTTTCTTATTTTGCAAATTATCTGCCAATGAAATTAAAAATTACAAATATTCTTGTTCCCGTTTGCATTCATATTATTTTTCTTACCCTATGGCGGACAATTTTACGTTTTACTTCAAATGCACTTGTTTCCCCCAAGATTCCTTTTTCATCTATAAAAAATGCATCTTAACTTAAGAATTAGATATTTGTACTTGAAATAAGACATAAATAACCAGTAAGAAAAAAAATTTAGCAGCGTGAATGAATGAATGAATGAGGTAACGTTATTTAAACACTGCTTACGCTTTAAAAAGGAGGAGGAGACCAAAAGAAACTCTGGGTTTACCGAAGAAAACCTGGGGTGTATTCCAGAAAGCACGGTTAACTTACCATCTGTTAAACCCTGAACTCTCGGTTGATTAACCCCAAACCTTGCTTACTCGAGGTATGTGGTTCCAAAAACGCGTCCGGGAGTAAGTTCATTCAACACAGAGTATGTTCCTGATTAAGACTCAAGACATTCTCAACAGAGCGACGAATCGACGAGTCACTATGGAAACGGACGCTAAGAAAAAGCGCGCCATGCAGTTTCTTTCTTCTTTTTTTGTTCAGTGGTCATTTACAAGCTTAGTGCATATCGCCACCTAATTGATGGTTGTGCAATAATTTTTCTTTTTTTCCGTTTACTCTTTAATCCTTGAGAAGAATTATATTGTTTGTTTGATGCTAATTATATATTAAGTCAGAATCAGAATCAGAATCAGAATGAGCTTTATTGCCAGGTATGTTTACACATACGAGGAATTTGTTTTCGTGACAGAAGCTTCCACAGTGTAACAGAATGACAGTGACAGAACAAAAAACACAGATAATACAAAATAAAAAATAGAACAAGTAAATAAGGAATAAAAATATATAAATCGACAATTGTATGTGCAGGTATATTACAATAGACAGTTTTGTATGTACA
>NW_015547673.1:199426-203740 GCF_001515605.1 Sinocyclocheilus anshuiensis | reverse complement strand
ACAATACAGTTTTATATATATATATAGTGGGCTATATACATAACTGTATTGTACTAATATATAATATTGTGCGCTATCTGTCACACCCCTATCTGATCATGCATGCGCTGATAGCGCTGAAGTGAACTAACCCTGGAACATAACCTGCTCCGGAGCAGGTTATCTTCAGAGAGCAAGTTGCTATGTTTACTTACATACCCTGAAAGTTACCTCCCATTTTGGAACCGAAAGCTGAGGTTATCCGCTCGCTTATCCTCAAACATACCTCGGCATGTCACATAACCTGCTTTTTGGAATACCCCCCTGCTCCCGACCAGGTTAGGTTCATAAAGTAAGTTACCATGGTAACTGACTCTTAGTATAAGTTACCGGTCTCTCAGAAACGGGCTTGACCTACTCTGCTTTCTCGGGTTTGACAAACCTCCCATTCTAAAACGGAAAACCCGGAGTTTCCCTCATTTCAGGGTTAACATTCTCAGAGGCTTGGTCCGAAATCGCCCCTATACCCTTAAACAGGGCACTATTTAAGGGGGACAGCCATTTTAATTGGTGTCTGAAACCATAGGCCCTGTCCCAAATGGTGCCCTAAACCCTCGCGGTCTTCCTCTGAGTCCGCACTTTCGTGACGTAATGCCGCTTTGACTGTCGGGTAGAAGGCTGCTGCAAAGCTCGCCCCAGTGCGGGCTTGGAAGAAGTGCGGATCGAGGGCGCATAACGGCCGCAAAGGGGGCGCTCGTGAGCACCCTCTGAAAGCTAAAATGACAAATGGGACACCCTACGGTCTCATGGACTTAACGGACACGCGCATGCAGCGGCCATTGTAAGTCCGTAAGATGAAACATGAAGTGTTCCATTTGGGACAGGCCCATACTGGATGTTCTCGAGTGCACTCATTCAATCCCACAATGCACCACAAAAACGAGTGTACAACTGGTGCATGCTCAACGGCTAGAGAATACCCATAATGCACTGTGAGAGTCACGCATCGAATTAATTCCCGCATCTTGCCAGAAGATGGCGCCCGCAGCTGAATAATCAATTTAATTAGGGTTTGTATATATTTTCCGTGACAGAGTTCAAGATAAATCCTTTAATCTTACTACTGGTAAGTCATTAATCAAATGATTAATAAACAGCAAGCACCAACTATGCAAAAGCGGCAGTCCTTCCGGTGCACTCGGTGTCCGAATTCACTCACTCGTTTTCATTCACTCCTTCTAGTGAACTGAATTAGTGACCTAATGTAGGGAATAGTGAATGAGGGTATAGGGGGCGATTTCGGACACAGCCCTAGTTTTCACTTAACCTCCTTTCTGAAACGGGCCCCAGTTCAGTAGGTGGTGGAAATACACCTTTTACATTGGAACATAGAAATGACAGAATCAGGTGAACAATTCTGCCATCTACTGGACTGGAGAGCAATGGTGGCCACTACAATTGTACTATTAAACTTGAGCCACATGCACTTTTTAGTTGACAGTTCTGCATGCTTTATTAGTCATTTAAGCACAATATACAGTCATTAAATTATATCCTTTTGCGTTCCATGGAAGAAAGAAGGTCATACATGTTTTGGAATGACATGAGAAGAAATAAATGACACAACTTTTGCTTTAGCTGGTCAATAGCTGGTCAGCTACCTGAAAACAAATTCTACTTTCACTATCAACAATAAATGTATTTATTCAAGCATTTGCAATGATGTAATTGTTTTCTTTGCAAATATTGTTTGCTAGATGGCATCACGTCTCCACGGTCTGAAAAGTGCAGTTGATACTCTACAGCTATAACTGTTCAAACATACACACTTTTAGATATAGGCTATTTTACATAAGCAAATGGACTAGTTTCAAAGTTGCTTTAACTGGGTGTCTATGCATTATCACAGTTCTAGCTGTCTAGTAACTTGAAACCTGCAATTGCATAAACGTAAATCCCATAAACGTCCTCTGAATGAAAGCGGCCAGTTATATCACAGAGGTTTGAGCAACCACATAGGAATGCACTACAATTTGTTTTACTTCTGTTTTACTTTAATACTGGTTTGGAAGTTGGCCGTAGCTTAATTTAGCCCTTCACTGCAGCATGATGTAGAAATGCAATCTGGAATCTGCTGCCTAATGACAAACCTGCAGTGCTGTTTTATTCTGGGAATGCTGCTATAACATCTGCTCATAAAATTGTCGTCTTGCATCTCACATCTTCTTTTTCCTATTCCTCCCACCCACTCTCTCTCTCACACAC
The DNA here is from genome assembly GCF_001515605.1 of Sinocyclocheilus anshuiensis. Lineage (NCBI taxonomy): Eukaryota > Metazoa > Chordata > Actinopteri > Cypriniformes > Cyprinidae > Sinocyclocheilus > Sinocyclocheilus anshuiensis. The sequence goes on along the minus strand of NW_015547673.1, from coordinate 201,496 downwards.
ATGTAGGAGTGAGGGAGGTAGGGTTGCTTAGTGACAGTTGCCATGAGACCACCGTGGGAGGTGAGGCAGTCATTAGAAAGAGTGTTGCTATAGATACGGAGCACTAATACAGTAACCGTGGGTGTTGCTGGATAAGTTGCAGGTTGTAAGATTGTAAGACTTTGAATGTTATAACAGAAATACTACTTCTTAAAAATAAAGTTTTTTTTATAGGTATCTATGGTTCATGAAGAACCGTTAACATGGAACCTTTTCATTGCATAACTTCTTTATAGTGGAAAAAGTTTCTTGTTGAATGTTATAACAGAAATACTACTTCTTAAAAATAAAGTTTTTTTTATAGGTATCTATGGTTCATGAAGAACCTTTAACATGGAACCTTTTCATTGCATAACTTCTTTATAGTGGAAAAAGTTTCTTGAAAAAAAAAAATGGTTCTTTTAAGAACTGTTCACTGAAAGGCTCTGGGGAACCAAAAATGGCTCTTCTATTGAATCACTCTGAAAATCCCCTTTTGGAAACGTTATTTTTAAGAGTGTATTCAAATATACCTACAGCCTTCAAAACAACAAGTGCATGAAGTAAATGTGGAATATAGCATTCATTAATATTTAAATATGGCTACAGTATGCATAAATTTAGGAAAAAAATAAAACATTTAACCTTTCTTGTCAAACATTTTTTTTGTATAACTAGAAAGAGAAAAACTTGCATTAGAAATGACAAAACAATTTTTATTTAACTCTAAACTGCATGGTTATGTTCATCATAGTTCATGAAGTCATGTTCCTTGATTTATTTTTAACTGTACTGAGCTTAAAATCATTATTTATAACCAAGAAGTTACATATTAGCAACAAATACTTTTTTCTTTTTTTTTTGAAAATCTGGTGGTGTGCCGTGTTGCCAGATCTCACTAGAAAAACAAGCATCTTGCCAATATAAACTAAATCCAAAAATAAAATTCCCCCAAAATAATTCAATTATTTTAAATATATATGACTGCCCGTTTAAATACATGAATATATTTCTAGCTTTTGGTGTAGGAGAGCGACTTGGAAAGGCTTTAAGAGGACTAATGGGATTATGTCTTGAACAGTAGGTGGGCCAAGTACTAGAACTGACCCAAATATGTTTCTGTATTGTGGAAATAAGCCCAAAAAACACATCCCACTAGTGGCCATATTTAGAAACAACTTCAAGAAAGAAGAAGCCCAAAGTGGCTTATATTTAGAGGACATGGCAACAGTGGTAGCTAGGCAAGTTTGTTGTTTTAAGCCTATTACATTTACTAAATCACCCATGTCCACAGTATAAGGTGGAATAGGTTATTAATTTTTAAAACCAGTGAAATGCCAAAACTTCCTTTTTATGTTTAGCTGTTTTCTTTCAACTCATCTTCATTTTCTTTATTCAGTTCATATTTGCAGTTTCCAACGAAGAACAAAACAGTACTGACAGAGCAGCCACCAGACCTTTGTTTAATTTAACCCACATGATCATGATGAGTGAATAATTTTTCTTTTATTATTCTCTTTTACAATACTGCAAACATCAACTTACTAACCCACAAGCGTTTAAAGGAGACATTTTATGCCCCTTTTTACAATATGTAATATAAGTCTCTGGTGTCCTCAGAATGTGTCTGTGAAGTTTCAGCTCAAAATACTCCACAGATCATTTATTATATCATTTTGAAAATGCCTATTTTGAGTGGAAGCAGAAACACGCTGTTTTTCGGGCCTGTCTCTTTAAATGCAAACGAGCTGCTGCTCCCCGCCCCCTTTTCCAGAATAGAGCTGCACCATTACAGCTCGTACCTGCTAAAAAACATCTGTTTTGGTTCTGATTATCATGTTTATCGCGCTGAAATCATGCAGTTTAAACCATATGACTTTAAACTTCTGATATACGGTTTTCTGAGTGCACACATCCGAAGCACACGGACAGAAAGCGGCTGTCACAGCATGTGAGTACTAAACTAAGTTCTCATTCACACACACAGGTTTACGTTAAAAACACACATGAGTTACAAAAAACAGTGGGTTATGTCTGTGAAGGTAAACAGCT
>NW_015547673.1:173580-198514 GCF_001515605.1 Sinocyclocheilus anshuiensis | reverse complement strand
GCAAGTGTCTGAGAGTGCAAGCCTGAGAATGCACGTCTGAGAGTGCAAGCGCCAGCTGCAGCCAGACCCTTCTCCAAACTTTCGCCATGGCATTAGAACTAGTACAACGTTGTCGCTTGCGAAAACTTACAGATTAAGGGTGAAAATGAAATCCCTTTGCCACGTCACCAAGGGAGCGAAATCAGACGTGCTCGTTTTCTCAGACGCTTGCAGAAAAAGGCTTCCCAAAACAAAGTTACGGGTTAATCTTTTTCATGTTTCCTTGGTTGGTAGATGCACTGGGGACCTGATTATAGCACTTAAAACCTGGAAAAGTCAGATTTTCATGATATGTCACCTTTAACAATGTGTTGGTCTGTTAGAAGCTGAATAATCAATATCAGCGCTTTATTAAGAATGGCTAAAGGAATTATGTGAGTCAATATAGTATATTAATGCATGTGTTTTTGTTGCTATTTTTCTCCAGTGTTATAAGAGATTTATCTTTATTCTTGCTTTCAGTTTAGGAGTAAGCAGTTCGGCCCTGTCAGGTGCTTGTTAAACAGACAGGAATGTTGTAGTAACTTGCTGAGCAGGTTGCATCAGAAATATAATATGTCCAATTTAACTTTTCTAAGAACTAAATGCACAGCATATTTTACTCTGCAAATGAATTCACAGGCACCAGAGGCGGTTTATATTCAGCAGCCCCAAGAGGTACTTGAACACTTAAGACAAACTTAAAAAAGGCCAAACTAAGTGACATTTATGTAAAGAATGACAGCATAAATAGACCTTTCAAACCAAACATTTAAAGGGACAGTTCACCCAAAAATGAAAATTCTGTCATCATTTACTCACCCTCAGGTTGTTCCAAACCTGAGTTTCATTCTTCTGTTGAGCACAAAAGAAGATATTTTGAAGAATGTGTGTAACCAAACAGTCGACTGTAGCCATTGACTTTTCATAGTATGGAAAGAAAAATACTATTAAAGTCAGTGGTTACCAGCAACATTTTGCTTACTAACATTCTTCAAAATATCTTCTTTTGTGTTCAACAAAAGAAGGAAAGTCATACAGGTTTGGAACAACCTGAGGGTGAGTAAATCATGACTGAATTTTTGTTTTTGGGTGAACTATCCCTTTAACAAAAAGTCAAATATGTTGATCAAATTGAAGATCCGTTATTGGGCACTTTTTGATTGTGAAATTATAAGAGAAAAGGTCTAAAATAATTTATTTAGGGATGCCATTTGGTTTGACATTAGAAAAAATAAAAAATACTTTTTAGGCCATTTTTGAGTTGTGTAAAAAAATACCATTAATACAAAGGAATAAACAAACTGCTATATATAACATTGTGTAGAAGCTTCTGGAACAGTGTGCAAATACAGCAATGATTTCAATTTTCAAATGTGCTTAATAAATCCACAGACTTTGTAACACCACCCAAATGTGATCCTTTGAGTTATTATCTGTCATATTAGTTCAGCGGCAGGTCATCCCTTCTGATAATGAGCTGTAATTGCTGTGTAATTTGGGTGAGACTGTAGGCTGTGATCTGCATTCATTGTCTTCAAACACCTTGACGTAATTAGTCTCTTATTATATTCTAATGGGTGGGAAGACACCTTTTAACAGTGCTATATTTCAGCACTCTGAGCAAGCGTAAATAACAAGCTTAACATCCGAAATATTTAAATAATGTGCTATGTTGACAGCCTATGATTGAAAGATGGACATACCACACATTTGCACTGCATACAAAATTTAGAAGCATATTTTAAAGCAACTTTTGTTTTTTACATAATTTTTACACCATTGGTACCAGGTGAAAACTGTGATTTGTCTCGTTGGCCTAAGATGCTCCATATACATGATCTTTATCTGATGATATTGGAAACTGTTTTTGACTGCAATTAGGGCAACACATATTTGGACTCTCTTTACACTCTTTCTTTGAACACCTCTAAATTATTGTTATTAGTGATAGTTGTCAGAGCTCTTCTTTAGCTGACACAGATGGTTAATTGTGTGACTAAAACTAACTTGATTCACCAAAAGCATTTGTAATAAAGATTAACTTCAAAGTTAAACTCCTCATTTACCCCTTGATGTAAAGTGGGAGTGCAAAAACAAAGCCAAGAAACTCTCATTAGATGCTTATAGGGTTTAAAAAATAAATGAACAAGGGTCTATTTCAGTCCATTAAGCATGACATGACATGGCCTGAAGACAATGCTGCAGTGGTTTCAGGACAAGTGTCTGAATGTCCTCAAGAGGCCCAATCAAAGACAGAAAAGTCCCGAAAAAAGGGAATAATGGGAGAAACTGACCAAATACAGAGCTGGCTGACACTTCCTCATGTCAACCAAAGAAGGTTCTAGAAAGTATTGAATAAAAGGTTGTACATCCGTATGTTTCTTTTTCTTCTCTTTAAAAAAAAAAACATGCTTAAATGTTGCAACCTTTTCAGTCTGTGGTGATATGATTAAATAAGCAAAGCAAAAAGTCTATAACATAAAGTGTGGGGAAACTGAAAGTGTCTGAATAATTTCCGACAGCTGCGTAGCTTCATAGAGTCAAAGAGGGCGTGATGAAATAATTATTAAAGAAAATCAGCACGTTATTGAGGCAAACACCAGGAAATAACTGTCACGGCCAGCTTAAAAATAGGATCAAATTTAGTCCTTTTAAAGTCACAGATTTCAGATTCTCGAGCCAGTATGTAATCAGTGCTATACAGACACGCTAATCCATGTTGTCCACAGGGATGAAAAGCTATTTAAAACACCACACACACACAAACATGGCAGAGTGGGTAAACGCAGTGAAGTGTTTCAGCTGCCGTTCCAATATTTTTATTTCTGGCTGACTGACTGACTGACTGACTTTTCTAAATGACCCACAGGCCGGCTACAGATGGAGCATTTCAAGGTTAAAAGTTAATTGCCACATATATATTACATACATGTAGTGAAATGATTATCCTTATAGTTCCTTGTCCCACAAAGCAACAAAACAATAGAACCAACTATGAATTAAGGACATACACACACATAATAAAATGTAATATAATAACCTGTCAAGAAATGAGATGTGAACAGAATATAGAAGTGCAAATAGAATATTACAGAGATTCTTATGCAAAATATATAAAAATAAAAAAAACACAAAATAACTGAATATAAAAACAGCTCTCAATATGGGAGAAATCTGCAGAATGGTTTAATTAAAATGCAAGGCAGTGTGTAGAACTTTATACAGATTTTTTCATGCATAGATTCATATTTTGGTCGTTTTATTCATTCATTTATATTTTAGGACAAAAAATGTGGTTAAACAGATATTTTGAAAATTCTAAATTTAATTTAATTTTTTGGACCCTACTGACTTTCATGGACAAAACATGGACAAAGACAGTTACAATATTCTTTAAAATGTCTTCCTTTGTGTTTCACAGAATAAAACAAGTCATACAGGTTTGGAACGACATAAGGGAGAGTAAATTATGAGATTTTTATTTATTTTTGTATTTTTTTTGGTGAACTTTCTGCTCAAGAAAGATATTTCTTTAGATAAAAACAGATCACTTTCCTCAAAAATGGTCACATTTCCACTTGACATGATTAAATAAAATGAAACTACTAAAAATGAAACGGAGCAGCCAAGCGCATCTGAACACAACCACCATAAGTTTCCCTACGAGCTGAGCCGGCAAGCAATCCCACAATCCATTTGACCAGAGCTACACCTGAGGGTCTGTGTATTAATAAAGCGCTTACCTCTTCTCTTTTCCAGAATTCACTCTATCCTGTCAGACAGGTTCCATACTGGTGATTATTCCTCATCCATCCTCAAAGCTCATATACACTCTTTTCCTCCCTCTCCTTGTATTCCCCCCTGCACACACACAGCTCAGGGTCTCAAAGGAGCTCCTGCCATCTCTTCATGACACACAGCCAAACACAAAAGACTCTTTCACTTGTTTTTCTCTGCTCTACCTGAAACATGTTCAGCTGCTCTTTAGCTGCTGGCAATAATGAGCATACAGTCAGTAAATACATTCAAATCACCTGCATTATATGGCAGGAAACTATGGTCCTAAAAATGAAAAGACCAAAGTGCAAATATGACCACAGCATTTCCTCCTCTTTGACACAATAATGCCATTCACACATGCAAACAAAAACACAGAAACGCCGATGCTTGAGTTTCACACTTAAAACTCTATATATTTGCCTAGAGGACAATATTGTATATGACAAACATAACAACACTTACCGTGTTGCTGGTAGGGACAGTCAGCCATTCACATTGATCCTATGTGACACAACCGCACCCTCATACAAACACACACACTGCAGAGTTGAATGACTACATTTCTGACAGTCTTTTGACAGCTCAAGTGCAGAATATAGCTGCCTGACGCACATATGGTGATTAATGCTGTAATATTAACACCGACAGGAGTGAGGAGAGAGTGGGGGGCAAATGCTAGAAAGAGGCGAGGAATGGTTTCATTTCATACATGCATTCCTGAACAGCATGTGTGCAATCAAAAAGGGGGCGGGGCAAAGTTCATGTGCTTCAGGAACAAAGCTGGTGAAAGATTCAGATAAACACAGAGTTTTCAGTCATCACGTTTATTCATATCTACAGCATGTGTGAATTTCATTTAAATAATAGTGCCTTGTTTTTATTTTGTAAATACAAGTTCTAGTGGCCTTCAAGTGAGAATCTCATTTGATAGTGTGCTGCTGTTCCTTTAAATATCATATATGCATATCATTAAATCGATATGTCAACTGGATATACTATTGTACATCTGTGTCATTCTCAGGAAACACTGCCATTGTGTAACTATGACTTACGGTTCAGTCACATTAAAAAAAATGTAAGGTAAGGTCTATTGTCTATTTTCAACTGTGTAGCAAAGTATGAAGCACAGCTCACACCAAAGTCACTTTCAAAACAAGCAGCTTTCTACTGGCCCACGACCAACTTCCCAGGTAACAAATCTAGGTTATAAAAAAATGTTGTAACAATGTTTTGGAATGTTTCTGAAATGCTGACATGTCCAGTTTTTTTGTTGTGATTATAACGTCATTTAAAGATTACAAAAACATTTCTTACAATATTCTGCTAATTTTATTTTTACCCAAAATGTAACGTTATTTGAAGAATTTAAGAATGCTTACTCTCAACATTATGAGAACACTATATAAATCATATACTAATGAAGTTATAAGAATGTTCCATAAACATTACTTTTAAAAAAAGTTCAGTCTTGTGACATTTTCTGACCACCACTTCTGCTATATATTTTTTTATTTTCAGGTAAAAATGGCAGCATGTCCTGATAATGATTGACTTTATTCATGGCACATTCAGCTCTAATATATGCCTCCTACAAGAGAAAACAACAAGAGTAAACATTAATTATGAACAATAGGTTAACACAGTGAACACAAATTCAGCAAGCACAGTGACATTTGGGATACTATTTATTTACAAAAAAAGTTCTCAATGAACAGTGTCTGAAATGTGGATTAAATGATATTAAAATGTCAGCATAGAAAGGAAAGATTAACCAGCAACCGTACTGATATTTTATTTTTATATTATATTATAGTATATTCAGCAGATAGTATATGCGTTTTATAATACGAAGCAAATTTAAAGACATCTCACACGGCTGCAGAGTCACTGTATCTCTGTGCAGTGTTCATTCAAACATAAAGCAGCTTTTATTTTAGAGAAACATTACTGACTGTACCTGATATTTCTGTACAGAGAAATATAGAAGTACACTAATAATAGAGGCTAATAGACACACAAAGTACTGTTATCCTATTTATGCATCAGTGTCACTGTCCCCAACTGAATACACCATTCATTTATTAATTGATTTGATTATGAAGTTTTCCAATTACTTAACAAACATATATAACAGCAGTTAATCGAGACAGTGAGCTATTCAACATGCAACTACAACAACTGTACCAAAAGAATCATAGAGTCCTGTTATCACAGAGCTCAAGCAACTAATGTCAATCAAGCCGTTCCACTCATGCTGAATGGCTGCAGGTTAGCGAGAGGAGGGGCTACTGCACCCGGAGGCAGTGCAACAGAACTGATGGACAGAATCAGTCTCGCCCTCCTCCTTCTCCTCTTCCTCACTAATTATGAGGGACAAGAGGGTCGGACAGTTGAAAGAGAGAGATACAGTGACAGAAAGTCAGAAAAAGAGGGATGAAGACACATAAAGAACATGAAAAAACAGACAGAAAATTATTGAGGTTAAATTTATCGACCTGAAATGAACTAAAAGAAAGTACTACACCATTGATATGTGTAGATTCACAGTGCTCAGACAGACTGCTTTGCTCAAATGTGTCCACTAGATGGCAAACACAACACATTCCACTAGTTGCTAAATCACAGCTTTATGCATCATCTGTACTGGAGCACCACAAAACTTTTAGCCTAATTGGAAAATGTATAGTTTGTATAAACATCCAGTTGCTTGCTACTGTTTAGCTAAAGTGTATAAACATTAGTGACTGTAAGCGCCATTTTTAATTTAATGCAAATGAAAATGAGGTTATGAGGGTCCTTTTTTTTGTCCACTGGAAATACTTACATAAACACATATTTTTATATTTCATTTTCATTAAAGATGAAGTGTGTAATTTATGTAGCATCACCAAACAGGTTTCCCAAATTCTCTCATTGCCATTGGTCAGCAAACAAATAGCTCCACCCCCAACTCACAGCACTGGTTGAGCTGCTGCTGTGCTGACCTGACCCGATTCTTGAGTAATTCTCAATTAAGCTCAAGTTTTTATACGTTTAAGTATTACGATTTTTTTTTAAGAGAAGTCAACCAAAAAATGGCTTATTTGTCTGCATTTAAGGACATTTTTTAACATTGTAAAAATTACACACTTCACCATCAACGATCAATACCAATGAACATAATTGGCCTAATTCATGAAACTTTGGTAAATATATTAGTATTTTCAAAGTAATATGTGCCAGGCTTATTATAGTTAACTAAAATTAAAACTAAAACAATAAAAAAAACATTTTCATTACTTGAAATAAAATACAAATTAACTGAAATAAAACACACACACACACACACACACATATATATATATATATATATATATATATTTATTTATTTATTTTTTTTCCCATTTGTTGGCAACATTTCTCATTTTCATTTAGTTTAACTTCTACTGAAATAACTAAAACGAAATAACAGAGTCATAAAAAAATCTAATTAAAATGACAAAAACACCACTCCCTGGCCATGAATTACAGCTACATGAATTATGAGTACAGAGATTCTGGGATATTCTATACCCCCTTCTTTGGTTTGCCTCAAGTACTGAAAATTATATTGATAAGAGACTAATTCAACTAAAAACATACACTCAATTACAGTATTAAGCTTACAGACAAATACTACTGATGCTCAGAATAATGGCAATCTATAATAAAAAAGGAAAACACACTATGTGACCATTTTTAATCATTCGTATCAATGAAATGTACTTTTACATTGAACTAATTGGTTAACTAATTAATATTGTTATCAAAATGCAGTGTATGTATGCCTTCAACACAATACATTTGACTGTTTTAAGCAACATTAGCGCATGGCTGGAAGCAGCTGTACAGTTTTTCGTAGCAGCTAACATCTTAAAAATACACCTGAAATCACTTTCATGAAAATCTTCGTCAGAACGACTTTATGAGCGCTTTACACAAAGTCTTCTCGTTTCATGAATGAGGCCAATTGAGCAGACTGTAGTTCAATCCATCACATCGTTTTTTCATTCGCATCGAATTAAATGGCTCAAACCTTTGAGTGAATCACACAGAATGATACTAAATAAAATTAAAGAGTGAAACATGATGATATTAGAGTGAAGAAAATCAGAAAATGAGAGAGTCTGTCAGAGTCTAAAGTAATGAGGTTGCTTTTATTTGGGGGGGCATTCTGCCAGCAGACGTGCGCACGAGGCTTTAAATGGCACAGTTGAGGAAAAGAGGATAGAGAGCGACAGATCAAGTTCACACACTCTGTGTCTGTCTCTTCTTTTACTCTCTGTCAATCATGGCTGTTTTGTGAGTCTTAAACTGAGCCAGCCATGTTTGATCCTGCGTGTACACAGAGTTAGTGAGACGCTGGAGGAAGAGAGAGAGCGGATGAGGGACACTGCTGGACAAGGAGAGAGAAATAAATGAAGAATTGATGGGGGACGAGGTGAAAGTGGTAGCAACTGTACATGACAGGCATCCGTCAAACCGTAAGACATTAATTGGTACCTCTCACTTCCTCAAGCGTCTGTCTGACAAGCCTCATGTAGCATCTTCTCTGACAGTGCTAAAGTGATCACTTCCTCCTCCACAGTCCCTGAAGTGTCCTTCTCTCAACACTTCACAGTGAGGGCAAGAGAAAGGACACGGCACCAACAAAATGTGACACACCAGGTGAGGGCAGCAGTTCAGATGAGTGCAACAGGTCAAAGGTCAAAAGGTGAGGGGCAGTGTGGAGTGTTTGGTAAAAGGCTGGTGGAAGCACAGACGTGTAGGAGAAGTGTTGGTGAATCAACAGATTGCAAGAGAGTGGAAAGCATTACACCATGTCCTAACATCCTGAGGCAGGATATTTTAAAGCAACAAGTGAAAAATCTCATCTCTTCCATGTTAACCCTTACTGATTCCATATATACACTACCATTTAAAAATCTGGAGTTGGTAAGGTTTTTGTTTGTACTCACCAAAGATGCATTAAATGAATCAAAACTAACCTGAAACCCTGAATCCTAAAAAAAAAAAAGTATCATGGTTTCCGCCATGAATACTAAGCAGTACAACTGTTTTCAACATTGATAATAAGAAATGTTTCTTGAGCAGCAAGTCAGCATGTTTGAATGATTTCTGAAGGATCATGTGACACTGAAGACTGGAGTAATGATGCTGAAAATTCAGCTTTGCATCACAGGAATTATATTTTAAAATATGTTAAATTAGAAAACAGTTATTTTAAATTGTAATTATATTTCACAATATGACTGTTTCACTGTACTTTTGATTAAATAAATGTGTGAGCATAAGAGACCTTCAAAAACATTTAAAAATCTTACCAACCACAAACATTTGAACAGTATTTTATATTCAAGATTATACGAAAGTTACAGCACAGCTGTCAATTCCTGCTGATGTTCAGCAACAGTACTCTTGCTTGTGTGACATCGATCCTGTACATCCATTATTGCAAATTCAGCTGATTTATCAAAAAGGTAATGTTAGCTGGCTAGTAAAGATGAGGTTTTGTCAAAACTGCAAAAATTGCGATCATCTCGAGAGCATTAGTAAGAATGTGATAAAACCATAAACCAATCTGTAATGTTTTGCCATATATGTCATTGCTCTCTAGCACATATTCATGAGTTTACGGAGTTTAATTTCCAGCATATTGATTTTTTGTAAAAAATGCATTGCTAAAAAAAATCATTATTTTGTTGTGCATTGATTAAAAATCTAAACTTCTATAATAGAATCTAAACTACATAAAAAAAAATCATTATTTTTGAGTAATGCAATTTCAGAAAAAGGGTACAAAGTTGTCACTGGAGTGGTACCCTAAGTTACAAAAGCTAAAAGGTACATATTTTTACCTTATTTACACCTAAATGGCACATATAAGTGTATTAAAATACATATTAGAACCTAGAGTGTACATATTAGTACCTTTGGAAATGGTATACCACCCCAATGACAGTTCTGTACCTTTTTTCTAAATGTGTGGAACATGTTCAGACTGGCTGTGATTTTATGAGGACAATAAAATTACGTGATAATGGACACTTGTTGCATCACACACAATGCAAAGTGGTGTTCACAATGACAGCATTTTGCAGCAAAACTTTTACATTTTAATGAGATGATTTGTGGAGAGCCTTTTTTTTTACTTTTATTTACAGGACATTGCGCAGACAGGAAAGTAAACCTGGGCCCTTGAGAGCCAACAGATCACATAAGTTCAGTGTAGTTTAACTTGCAAATGAGCAGTGATGAAGTCACCGTATCGGGAGGTGGATCACCTTCTGCACTCCCATTGGTAGTTTCTGCATTGTGTAGCTGCTCATTTGCATAAAGTTGAGCTCTACTTTGTCTTATCACAACAGAAGCTGCTGCTCATGTTGCCGGAAATGACTCATTTAGAATGAATGACTTAGGTCGCTTTGTCACTTCAAACAGTTGTAACTGTGAACAGCTCTTCAGGGTGATGTGGGAATCTCAAGAGGGGAAATAGGCTGAAGTGGCATTAAGCAACACTGTGGGTACAGAAACTAAGGGAACTAAGGAATCTTGGATCTGTCGGCCCTCTGCTGGCTCTTACCTGGCTCGCTCTGAGCACCTGCTGGAGGCCGGCTCGAGTCTGCCCAGCCTGGAAGGGCAGCAGAACTGATGGTGACTGCGGCTTTTAGCTGGCTGATGGGAACTGAAGGTGGAAGCTGAGGAGAGATGAGTGATTGTGGAGCAGCTGGAGGATGAGTGTAGTCTGACACCTCTGAGAGAGACAGAGAAAGACACAGAAAGGGATGGAAGGACGAGTGGAGAGCAAATAAAGGGACAGAGATGGACAGAGAAAGAAGCAGATAAGCAGACAATAGCAGAAACATACAAACAAGCAAAAGCAGTTCATACAATACAGAAAAAGTTAAGAGAGACACTGTAATGAGATGTTAAAATTTAAAAGTGTTAATAAGTAATGTGAGATCAACTTAAAAATGAGTGTTAGCAGCAAATACAGTTACACACACTAAAAAATTATAATTTGGACCAACTTGGAACAAAAATACTCTAATTTGTTACAGGCAAATTTATTAGTTTTTTCCCCCCTATATTTATGGTTTAGTTCTAACCTTAAATTTTGATTTAATATTGATCAAAAATACTTATTTTCCCAAAGGCAAAAACATTTATACAAAGTAAAAAGATCATTTATTATAAAAAAAATTTAATTAATTCAATAAAGAGTGTTCTCTTTGAAATACTTTAATGTTTTGTGAAGTTTTGTGATGTCATTTTTAAAATATGCATCATCTTTTCTCTTATGTAATAAAATAAATAAATAAATAAAAATTCTGCAGTCAGTAACTCTTGCCCATATGCGTTCTGCACATTAACAATCTGGTGTAAAAGTAAAATTGTGGACCAACTTGGAACAAAAATACTCTAATTTGTTACAGGCAAATTTATTAGTTTTTTCCCCCCCTATATTTATGGTTTAGTTCTAACCTTAAATTTTGATTTAATATTTATCAAAAATACTTATTTTCCCAAAGGCAAAAACATTTATACAAAGTAAAAAGATCATTTATTATTAAAAAAATTTAATTAATTCAATAAAGAGTGTTCTATTTGAAATACTTTAATGTTTTGTGAAGTTTTGTGATGTCATTTTTAAAATATGCATCATCTTTTCTCTTATGTAATAAAATAAATAAATAAATAAAAATTCTGCAGTCAGTAACTCTTGCCCATATGCGTTCTGCACATTAACAATCTGGTGTAAAAGTAAAATACAATTAAAAACAAAACTTCTTTTAATTTCTTTTAGCTTCTTTACATTTTTTCTGTCCTATGGGGACTGTTGTTTGCTTTTAGCAGACACTATGGGTTTCATTTAGACTAAATTGGACTTTATATAAATGACACAATCTTTTCTCCTTTTCAGTGCAAGCATAATGGAATAAAGAAAATGTAACAGACCCATAACAGGTTTGAATATTGTACAATCAATAATTTTTATTAAAGATGCCAATGCTCTTGCAGTCTGCCATCATTCATTATTTCAACCCAATATGTGTCTGATAACCTATCATTTGCTAGCGATAAAAAGATTTAACTGCTTTTAAAATATTAATGTGTCTTTAAGTAAATGTTAAATTGTGGAAAATCCAAAAATAGACTAAATGAGCATGAATATACAGTATGGACCAATAATTTAATAAATCAGTAATATTAGCCAATAACTGATATGGTAGCCTAATATTGTGCATCCCTAACGTGATATAATTTTGTCAAGTTTTCTTTTAAAAATATTTTAAGATAAAGTAACATATTTAAATAAGGAAATTACTGAGTGCACTTTGAATGTGAATATTAGTCTGGATGTAAGAAAGCTATTCAAATGTCATACTTTGCAATAATGGTCATCCTGCTGTAATGTAAAAAGCAGCACTGTTTGATGTGTGAATGAGAAGTAGAGCGAGAGAAAGATGGAGAGAGAGGACTCTTGAGCTCAGAAGACTCCTACCACCCCGGTGGCTTACATAAACCAATACAGTGACTGAAATCTTCACATTGTGTAAGTCTGCTCATTATGCATATGGTATTTCCCCCCCTTGATGCTTTTATTCAGTCCTTTCCATACTGTATGCACTCATGATATTTGCTATTCAGCTGACATTCAAAGGCACCCCACATGCAGTATAAGCGCTTCTGTCTGCTGCCACAGCAAACGGCCACTCGTAAATTCAGTTTGGGAAGCTTTCCAATCTCATACTGCAGCATCTCCAAGAAGAATGAAGAATCAGTGAAGTGGTCTTCACTGAAACACTACATGCTCTTCTATAAAGCAGATGTGCTGCATGAGTCACTCCATCTGTAGCACGTTAGCATTTAGCTCTAAAGCCACAGCAGTCAAACATGCTGATCCAAACTTTAATTTTACCATGGCAACAACATCATGTGATACAAATGTATGTTTCCTTCAAGGGTGTAAAATACGCAGCGTCTGCCTCAATTTTAGTAAAACCTATCGGGTAAATATGTTTGTGTTGTGTATTTAATTGGACAAATAAGTACATGTAAACAATGTTACAATTTACTAGTTGCACTATAAAAAACATTTGTAAAAATAGGGCACAATGTACTTAGGTTCCTGGTTCTATGAAGCCCCTCCCTCAGAAACACGCAATGAGCTCAGATTGGTTAGCTTGCCCAGTGTGTTGTGATTCGCTAACCACCTAGTGCACGTTGTCCGGAAATGTCACACCCCCTTGCCATTACGGGTAGTTGCATGTGCTCCGGGGGTAGGGTTTATGTAAATTTTAGGGTTTGTGATGTCACAAACCCAGGAAGAAGCTCGTTGTAGTCCCTACCAGCCGTTTGTTGTAGGCCTTAAAAAGTGAATCCTGTAAAAGAAAATATCTCCCTTTGCATTGAACTTTGAGCGTCGTAACGTTGCAGATGTTGTTTGTGCTCAAACAGCAACATCACACACTAACTAAAGTTAAAAAAGTCAAATAATCAAGAACCCCTTTAAGTCGCACAACTGTTTGCAACATTGATAATAATAAGATATGTTTCTTGAGCAGCAAATCAGCATATTAGCATGTGACTGAAAACTGGAGTAATGATGCTGTTCTTTCAAAAACGATTGAAAAATCTCCCTTCTTCTGAATACTAGTATATGTACAGTATATATGTATGGAAGCAAGGGTTTGTGTATGTAAATCTAAGAAAAAATGAAACCATGTGAAACTCGTATTCATTAGCAGCAGAATTCAGCCACACACTGTCACAACACTTTGACACTTTTTCTTTAATTGGTCTCATGAATGAATCTATTCATTACAGCATTGAACAATGTGGAGAACATGTTTTCATAATATTTGCCTGTTTAGTCCCACTAAACAAGGTCAAAGAGAGAAAGAATGCAAATACCACCATCATGAGGTAAATACGCCTATGAATGAATAAAAAGCTAATGAAATGCTCCTGAAATGTTATATAACATATACCATAATGTTTCAGTTTTTATGGGCGCAGGAACAAAAAGTGAATCATTATAAACCTTAACAGCTGGATTCATGAATATTAATTAGGAGACGTAACATTCGCTTAGCCCTTTTTGAGGCGGGTAAGTGGGTGCTAGATAGAGTAAATTACCACTTGCATGTTCGTTCAGTCCACTGCTGAAGCAACCAGCTGGCAGAGGCTTCAGCTTAGTTGTTTTGTGTGGCTGGATACAATTTTTTCTCTGCACTGTGACGGAAAGTAACTAAAAAGCACAGAAAGTCTTTGCTTTCAAGTCAATGCAGTGTTGATATTGTACAGTATATATGCAAATCATGTGGATTGTCGCTACAGATCATTATAGACATGGGATTAAACGGCATCTTACCTCTCTAAATGTTTTGTGACAGAGACTGAATTAAAGGCAGCGAGAGAGACAGTCAGTCCCCGGAGCGAGAGCTCCCAGTGGGAGGATTACGCAACTAAGACAGTAAGAGCTTTTCAACAGAGCCACATTTATTACCCCCACGCCACAGCCTGCACCTATCTGCTAAAGCACGAGTAATAGCCTCACCTGAGGGGTCTCGCTTTCCATTTTACACACACATTTATGCGCCAAGTCATTGCTTTTCCAAAGCTAAAAGATACGGCTTGATTTCCATCTTATTCCTGTCCCACTTAACTGTAATTAAAGAAAGACTCAATCCTCTTTGCAGCAGAGTTCTCTATTTATATTCTCCACTTCCCTCACACCTCCGTTTATCTTTTCCATCCCTCAATCTTTCTAGTGCTTTACCGCCTGCTTTTACTTTGGCACGCTGTAGGAAATTGGTCTCGTAGTGAGAGAAAAAAAAGAGAGAGACTGTCTCAAAACCTAGTGAGCTGACTAGCTAGACAGCATTTGCATCACTAAAACATCCAAGTATTTGATTTGAACTCAAAATCTATTAAGCTGTTGACCTAGACAGGATTTTTAGACATTTTATGTGTTTGAACATTAAATTTGAACGTCACAACTCAAAACCTAGCGAGCTGCAAACCAAAAGATAACATTTGGGCATCATAAGCACATTTGAGCACTCAATTTTAATGTCTGAACTCAAAATCTGGTCAGCTGCCTATATACAGTATATACATCATTTTTTTGCATCCTAGACGCATTTGAACATTTCATTTGAACTCCCAGAGTGAAAATGTAGTGAGTTTCCTACCTAGACAGCATTTTTAGTCATCATAACTATGTCTGAATGTTTGATTTGAACATTTAAACTGAAAACCTATTGAGAAGCCTATAGTTCACATTTTTTGGGTTATAAAGGAATATTTAAATGTTTGAATCGAGCATTTACCTCAAAACCAAATAGGCTGCCTAGACTGCATTTTAGGCATCATAAGCACAATTGTACATTTGAATGTAATACCTAAAACTCAAAACCTAGTGAGCTTCCAACTTAGCATTTTTTGGCATTGTAGGCATATTACAATTTTCAAAAATGAACATTCAAACTCAAATCCTAGTTAGCTGCCTAACTAAACAGGATATTTGGGTACTAATATAGTTTAATTGTTTGAATCAAATATTCAAACTCAAAACTGAATGAACTGCCTACGTAGACTGCATTTTAGGCATGATGAACACAATTATACATTTGATTATAATATCTGAAACTCTGAGTTGCCTACTTAGCGCTTTTGGGAATTATAATAAGAATGTTAAAGCATTTAAACTGGACATTTAAACTCAAAACCTAGTGAGTCAACCTAGACAGCATTATTTTCAGTACTTTACGGCCATTTAAATGCATTTGAACTCGACTCCGAGTTAGCTTCATATAGATGGCATTTGATGCATCATAAGCATGATTATACATTTGATTGGAAATCCAAAATTCAAAACCTTTTGAGTTTCCTACTTAGCATTTTTGGGCATTGTAGATGTGCTAAAATGTTTAAATTGAACATTCAAATTCAAAACCTAGACAGGATTTTTAGGTATTAATGAAATGTTTAATTGTCTAAATCAAGCATTTGAACTCAAAATCTAGTGAGCTGTCTACCTAGATGTCATTTTCAGCATCATGAGTATGTTTATACATTTGATTCTAATATTTTAAACATAAAACCTAGTTGCCTACTTAGAATTTTGGGTATCAATGGAGCATTAAAAATTAACATTAAAATTCAAAAAGTGCGCACAGTGAGCTGCCAACCTAGACAGAATTTTAAGGCATCACTAGCATGTTTAAATGTTTAATTTGGACATCTGTACTCAAAACCTAGTGAGCTGCCAAAGAAAACAGCATTTTTGGGTATTATAAAACCATTTAAATCTAACATTTGACCTCAAACCCTAGTGATTGGTCTACAGAGACAGAATTTTTGGGCATTTTTCAGTTGCATACTGTACTGTTCAGACAATCAAACTCTATTGAGCTGCCTTCCTACACAGTGATTTTTGGCATTGTAGATATGTCATGATTCAAAAACATTCAAACTTAAAACCTAGCAAAACTGCCAACCAAGACATTTTTTGGGGGGGACTCAAAACTCAAAGAAATGCCAACCAAAACAGCATTTTTCAAATTAAACGAACTGAACCAAACCAAAAATGCTGTCTAGGCAGGCAGCACACTAGGCTTTGAGACGCAGCCAGACAGTGAGTGAGGAGAGAGGGAGGCATCCAGGGATAAGCAGCAGGATAACTGGAGAAACACCTACACAGTGAATGGTAAATCCAGCATTTGAGGAGGCCATGGGATGGAAGTTTGGAAGCTCACAGGAAGACACCAGAGGTGGCTGAAGGACAAAACTAGGACTTCACACAGAGAAGGAGAGGAGAGTGGGAGGAGAAAGACAGAGAATAAAATAAAAAAAATTGTTCAAAAGGCTCACTATGGGGGTGGCTGAGGGCAGGTAAAGAGAGGGAAGAGGATATATTTCTCCTGACTCGTAAAACGAGCTGCCAACCTAGACAGAATTTTAAGGCATCACTAGCATGTTTAAATGTTTAATTTGGACATCTGTACTCAAAACCTAGTGAGCTGCCAAAGAAAACAGCATTTTTGGGTATTATAAAACCATTTAAATCTAACATTTGACCTCAAACCCTAGTGATTGGTCTACAGAGACAGAATTTTTGGGCATTTTTCAGTTGCATACTGTACTGTTCAGACAATCAAACTCTATTGAGCTGCCTTCCTACACAGTGATTTTTGGCATTGTAGATATGTCATGATTCAAAAACATTCAAACTTAAAACCTAGCAAAACTGCCAACCAAGACATTTTTTGGGGGGGACTCAAAACTCAAAGAAATGCCAACCAAAACAGCATTTTTCAAATTAAACGAACTGAACCAAACCAAAAATGCTGTCTAGGCAGGCAGCACACTAGGCTTTGAGACGCAGCCAGACAGTGAGTGAGGAGAGAGGGAGGCATCCAGGGATAAGCAGCAGGATAACTGGAGAAACACCTACACAGTGAATGGTAAATCCAGCATTTGAGGAGGCCATGGGATGGAAGTTTGGAAGCTCACAGGAAGACACAGAGGTGGCTGAAGGACAGAACTCACAGAGAACACAGAGAAGGAGAGGAGAGTGGGAGGAGAAAGACAGAGAATAAAATAAAAAAAATTGCTCACTATGGGGGTGGCTGAGGGCAGGTAAAGAGAGGGAAGAGGATATATTTCTCCTGACTCGTAAAACGATAGATGTTTAAAGATCAGTGTCAACGTGTGGGAGCATCTGTGCTTATTATAGAGCAAAATGAGAGCGAGAGCAGGAGAACAAAAATAACAGCCGAGAAAAATAACAGTGGGACAAAAGAAATGAAGAACGAGAGAAATGTTTTTGAGGATGAGTGTTATTGCACTTGAAAGCATACGGTCCTCTCATCTCATATACACAACAATAACATATACAAACAGCACATCCAATATTGATTTCTAACGTTATTTTCTATTCCATACACCAATATCAGCTTAGAAAAAAAAAATATTGAGTGTCCCTTTAAATAAAATATTGTTAGAGCTGGTTCAATACAATCTGAAAGCAAGTTGTGCATTAATATTTCAAGATAATATAAAGACTCTTATTGAGCTGCTGAAATACTCCCACATAAATGACCCCTCTAATCAGTTTGGTAAAGTTTATGTAATGCGTTTTTACAGTAAAAGCTCTTCTAGGTTCTGTAATAAAGCTAGCATTTGAGCAGATGTATTAAAGGTGTGTGTGCCGCTCCAGCTGACTCAATCCTTCTTTCAAACAGAGAAATACATTCCTGAAATGTCCTTGATGTTATCAGCTAAGCTGTGCTGTTACAATGCTCCAGATGTTATGTTGAACTCGCATCTAACACGGGTAACAGAAATGCACTGGCAAGACAGATAACAAACTTCTTCAGATAACAAAACTCTTTTTATCCTATCAAAGCTGCCATTTTGACAAAATGTTGTGCTGATCTTTATCAGAATTCATTTATATTGACACACTGACAGAGGAACAAACAACAACTCTAAAGAATACAAGAATAACAAAGTTAGAAAAAGGAAAAGCCACCGAAACAAGTTTTACATTACACCATAGGTCAGTGTTTTGGGTTTGTCCAGAATGCTGCTTGCAGTGGTGCACTGATTCAGACTGAATATATGCACACAAAATAAAAAATATCTATATATAACAAATAAGGTAACACTCCACTATATGTCGATTCTACTAATCCAAACCAGTCTACCAATACTCTAATAAGAGTTAGTTGACATGCATTTGCAAAGTAACTTATAGTTAGTAGAATGTCTATTGGGATATTGAAATATAGTACAAGCATAAATAATATATTTATATAGAGAGATTTTGAGAATAAAGCCATAACATGTTGAGAATCTCCATAAACATTCCTTTAAAAAAATACAAATAATAACAATCTTGCAATATTAAGCCTTAAATTTCCTACAACTTAATTCTTAAAGCATTATGACTTTTTTGTTGAAATGTTACAACTTTATTGAAACATGTATATATAAATATAAAATATGTATATATAAATAATATATTTTCATAAAGAGATTTTTAGAATAAAGCTGTAATATGTTGAGAATAAACTCTATAAACATATCTTTATTCAAGATATGATAATATTTCAACATGGCACTAAAACGCCATTGTGCAATTGAAAGATGTGATGTCTTACCTTTTTTTTTTATTTATCTTATCACATTCAATTTAGACTGCAAGTTCACATCTTAATCATCATTTTGTTTCTGTGGCGCTGTAGATTCAGCAGTGGCACAGGAAACATGTGATCCCCAGAATCAAAACATCTAGGGATGTAACGATTCACTCAACTCACGATTAGATTCATGATTTTGATTTCACGATTCGATTTTTTTTAACAAAATGAGATTAAAGACATTATACAGTAAATTAAAAGGTGTTGTTTTATTAAGCTATTGCTGCATGTTTCTTTGTGAAATTAAAATATAACAAAACTAAATTGAAATTTTAAAACAAAACCCAAATCAAACAAGTAAGTTACACAAATAAAAGAAATCTCTTTATATGAACAAACTAAGGCTTTGTCTGTGCTCTTTCCATTTAAAATTAGAGGCAACCACTGAATTTTAATCATGATCCAAACAAAGATGCAGCATACCTGCAGCATGAGTAGTTTTAATCTAAATTAGACTGTATAATTTCGAAATTTGAAGCAAAAACAGAATGGTCTGACTTTAGTGTTGTGAAACTATACTACATAAAACATATCTAAATGAAACAGCAGACGAGCTGAATGAGACGCAGATTCACTCCCTGACAGCAGGTGGCGCTTATGAACAGCAATGATACAGTGTTTCCTGGGTTATCACTGTAAACAAAGCAGAGCTGCGCTTACGAACACTACTTTAATATGCATCGTTCAGAGGCAAGATGAAAAGAAAATACCACGGAAACTTTTCTAAAGATAGTCAATTCCCCTCAAGAGTATTCATATAAACTCCTACTCCAATTGTATCGTGATTTGTTTGGCATCTCAACCGATTTGAATCGTCCCATATTTGAATCAATTTTCGACCGGCTCGCGGTTAATCGTTATCTGATTAATCTGATTAGTATGTCATGCCAAGAAAATATGTCTATTTTTCCTCTTTGATATTTTACTATTACCTAGTTTACAAGTCCTCCATGATTTGCTGCAAAATTGGACAAATCAACAATCATATTCTATAATCCTATAACGATGACAATAATTTCATTTAAATACAGTGCAGCATTATTTTTTTGGCACCTTTAGCACTTCATTAAAGTGAATTAAGGGTGGTTAATATGATTTAGTTGTAAAATACCTTGCTATAAAGTCACACAGTAATGAGTTCACCCCTTTGTTTGGCTGTTTCTAATTCAAAAACAGAAGAAAAATATTTTATCAAAAGAAGATTGTATTTAAAGATCAAAGGAAAAAACAATAAAAGAAACTTTAAAAATAATAAATGGCATACATAACAAACTTGGCATACATTTTAGTTATTATTATTTAGTTATTTTAATTCATTTTAGCATGTGTATAGCAATCATTTCAACTGCAAAAGACAAGTTCCTACTTTTAGAAATGTATAAATTTGTCAGGGAGATAATGATTCGTTTTTAAAAAGCCATGGCTCTGAATGTGAGGCTTCTGGCTGTGGCAGACTGTAAATGGTACAGCACTGCACTGGCATTGCTTCGGCCCCCGGTTACCAGGACACACTCCTGCTGCCTGGCAACCCAGCGGCTGTGCGTGTGTGTGGGTGTAGCATGAGGAGTGCCAAGAGATGAATTCCAGTGTTCAGAGACCGTGATGAAGGATTATTACATTCTGACTGCCCTTTTTTAGTTTTGCAGTGTTTTTAGGAGTTTCACTTAAGCTCTGCAGTAATAACTAGTGGAACTATGTTACTGGTTCAGCAGTGGGTGAATCTGCTGGGTTGTGCTCATATAACGAGCTATAAACACTATTAACAACTTAGCACACAAAAATAACACAATATGTCATGTAAAATGAAAATTACTCATTTAACCAAAGAATCAAGCACACAGAGCCTTTCTAGGGCAACATACACAAACTCCTACGACTTAACAGAAATACTCATTTCTGAGGCAGTTTGAAGTTAGAAAATGCTGCATGTTGCTATCTGAAAAGATGTCCGCAAAACCTTTTTTTAAAAAGACATTAATGCATCAGAGAGCATATTCTGAGAGTGGTTTGAAATGTGACGGGGGTTAAAAAAAAAAAAAAAAAGGTTGAGAACCACTAGTGTAGAGGCTAAAGTTCATGCCTGGTAATTGGAAGGCTGCTGCTTTGCTCCTTGTAAGGAAGCCATGAGCTTTCATCATTATGCCCTTAACCTCAGGTTGCTCCAGCTGGATTGTGCCTGTAATAAGCTTCTTTGAATAAAAGAGTCTGCTAAATCGCTATTTCAAAATCGTTGGTGGATGGTAACGCAAGGCTCCATTAAAAAGGTGTAATTAGTACCTGAAGAAATGACTGCTAATATTAATTATAAGATGACTTCCAGGAAAATTTTATATAAGCTACATTTATTAGATAAAAAAGGATTAGATGTGGAAATATGACACAACACATTAAAGGAATATTTCACCTGAAAAATGACTCACCTTTATGTTGTTCCAAACCTGTGTGACTCTTTCTTTTGTGGACACAAAAGGAGAAATTCTGTCTGTCTTTATTTTCCATGCAATACAATGAACGAGAATTGGAGCTTGAAGGACACAAAAGCACCATTAAAATACAATATAATAAAAGTAGCCCATATGACTTAGGTGCACAATATTCCAAGTCTTCTGAAGCCACATTATAATATTTGAGAGCAAGAGACTAAAATTAAAGTAATTATTCACTGAATCACTGAAGGGAACTCTGGCCATTAATCGCTGTGACCAAATCGAGTCAGTGAGTTGAACTCGAGATCTTTTATTAATTATTTTAAGCAGATTCTTGAACTACAAGAACGGGGCAGTCGTGGCCTAATGGTTAAAGAGTTGGACTTGTAACCCAAAGGTCGCAGGTTTGAGTCTCAGTACCGGCAGGGATTGTAGGTGGGGGGAGTGAATGTACAGTGTGGTGCTTTCATGTGAGTTTGTACGATGTGATTCCTAAAAAAAATAAATACTGACAAAATGAACAAAGGAATAAAAACACAGTACTTTCACAAATGATCTAAAGTTAAACTAATTCACAGGAAGGAAAAAATTAGCTGGTAACATCAAATGTCCCGTTTGACGTAAATAGCTAAGGGTAATCATGTCTCATCAAAAACAAATGCTGTGTCACTTATTAGAAAAAAGAAAAATCCCCAAATCTACTGTTCTCCATATTACAATCTCTCTCTCTCTCTCTCTTCTTCCTCCCACCCATGTTTCTTTCACTGTTGTGTTTCGCCCACCGAGTTGCTCTGAGCTCATACGGTTCCCTCGGCAACAGATCTCCTCCACTCAAGAGCCATGTTTATTAAAGAGACCAGAGAGAGTGCTAGTTATGGCTTTTCACGCATTACATATTCAATACCTCCTGAGGCTGGGGCACGTCATCAATCCAAACACACACAGAATCCACTCGCTGTCGCTTACGAGCTAGAGATGAGAGATCATAGTCTGTTATCTTCAGCATGACTGTCAGTAATAAACAGAGCACACATACTGCAATTAGCAGCTTCCGGATACTATCATTGATGTATTAAGAGGTTTTTGGTACACTAAACCCTAAAGAGACAGTCAAGATATATGGCTAAAGCACAGGGCTGGTAATTGAAAGGTTACTTTCATAAGGTTTGAACCTTATAAAGTGAGCCCTGATCACATCATTGCTCTTGAGTAACACATTTAACCACAGATCACCCAGGGGAAGGCAATATTAGTTAAAGTTGTAATGAAACGAAAAAGTTAAGAAAAAAAAATGTAGGTCAGGCATTTGGTACAATCAACTGGTTGTTGACTGAATGGAGGCAGATCTGAATGTGAGCTTGAGAGTCGATTGTAAGGCCTGAGTCAGTTTAATTTTATTTTCTGTAACTTTTCTGTAAAATCTGTAATTTTACTCAAAAATGATGAGAAATAGGGTCAACTTTTTTTTTTTTAATGAATCATATGCAAGGATGAATCGTTCACAATGAGATCAATAACATGCATTTAGAAAATGCAGTGGCAAGATTGCAATTGTATGTAATTGGTTGTTTTTTTAATTGGCAATAAAATTTAATTTGATCATCATTAAAGTCAAACATAGAATGTGCTCGAGCTAACAACATACAGACAATTATAATCTTTCATGTCTTTATTCAACATTCACATGCTGTGGAAAAAGTAAGTAAAAGTGAGTTGTTCATGAGTCCCTTGTTTGTCCTGAGCAGTTAAACTGCCCATTATTCTTCAGAAAAATCCTCCAGGTCCTGCACATTCTTTGGTTTTCTAACATTTTAAGATCCATCCTTTCATACTAAGGATGACTGATGGACTTAAGAAGGAAACAATTCATTAAAAGCTGTTTTTTTTTTTGCCTAATTATGTTTTATTTTTTTTATTTATCTTTTGTTGTTGTTCAAACAACACAGACAGATACTTACATGCTTCCCAGTAATCATCCTGTTCTAAAGGTTTACACCCCTGGCTCTTAATACATTACATTTCCTTCTTGAGCATTTTAATCAGTTTATAATTGTTAGTGTGTTGTTAGCTTAAGCATATTGTGTTACTTGTGACTTTGAAGAAAATCAGATAATTTAATGACAAATTAATGCAGAAAACAAACCCACTCAAATGGGTTCACATACATTTTCTTGCCACTGTAGACAGGGTGACTTTTCATTCATTCATGCCAAATGTAATACTTGATACATACATGAACTCAAATTAAATGAGACCTACTGGAATGAAACTAGCAGCTGCTGAAAATGAAAAATGTGATTGCGTAATTTCCCTATACGCGGGAATGGAAAAATCAATCAAACTGCGTATGACAAAAAACAACAACAACCTACAGATTACAGAATGAGAAGAGTGTCATTATCATGCATTGCTGCAAGATCTACAGTCTAGAGCAACTAGAAAAGCGATTACAGCAGTTCCTAGAGTCAGGGACTCTTATAACATTTCTCAGAGTGAAAGCATGTCACTTTTATTAGGTGAGAGGTTGACATTGCACGTATGAAAATTAGAGCTTTCGGCTCTATAGGATTGGGTGGAAATGGCTTTTTTTCCTCTCTCTATGTGACTGTATGTGTCTCTGCGTTCCTGCAGTGGCGGGAGAATCAGCCTCCTCAGCATGAACGACCTGCTGCAACGATTTCTCATTTATCACAGTCTGAACCGCTGTTTACAAAAAAACTCCCCTACATGTAAAACTTTTTTTTTTTTTACTCATTTACTCACCCTTGTATCATTCTAAATACAAATGATTTTCCTTTCTGTGTCACACAAGGTTAATTGCTGCAATAAAACGGCTGCTTTTAGTTTGTATCTTTTAAAGAGCAGTCCATAATTAGAATAAAGCTAGTTTTGTTTAGTAAACATAAGGTTAGGATAACCGCTTCAGTATTAACTATTCAAATCCATCTCCATGAACATGCATAAATAACTAGTTCAAGAGGTGATGTAACTAGGCCTGTCGCGATAATTAAATAACCGTCTAATCGCGATTATTTGATCTAACTTATTGTGCTTTTTATAGCAGACAAGGAGTCATCATACAACAAAAGAAACAGAAGAGCACCAGTTTTTTTCTCATGATTTCTATCTTATATTCATTAATGTATTTTGTAAGAATACAAATAGTTAATAGTAATAGAATAAACATGTTTAAATTGTATAATGTGCACCAAAGTTTTTTTTTTTCAAGATATTGTTTTTGCTGCTAAATTATACAGTCAGCTAGTTTAATTTCATAGCTTATATATTTTTATTCAAATGTAGTTTTTCTCTGTAATGAGGTAGTATTTAGTGGATTGCGTTTAACAAAGGGTTTAACAGAGTGACCATTAGTTCCACAAACACAGTATTGATATTCTGTAGTGGTGTAGAAAAAAAGTAGCGCTGGTGTTGGATCGGTATTGGCCAATTCTTAGAATTTGGAATACTCTATAT
>NW_015547673.1:149244-173530 GCF_001515605.1 Sinocyclocheilus anshuiensis | reverse complement strand
TTTTATTTAGATAGGACAGTAGGTCGACAGGAAGCGAAGTGGGATCAGGAAAGGTCCACGAGCCGGGACTCGAACTCGGGACACCCGAAGCACAAAGGCACTATAAGTCGGCGCGCTGCCCACGAGGCCATCGGAGCCGACAGCCATTCCATATCTTAATGTGAGGGACAGAATTTAATTTTACAGAAACTCATCTTCCTTCTGCTGCAGCTGTCAGTCATTCTCCGCTCAGCATTCAAACAGCACGTAACGTTCAGTTATGACAGTCAGCACCAATAGTATGTTCCTGCACAACCGGAGGCTGCAGTTTCAGGACCGCAGTTCTAAGACCGCAGTTCTAGGACCCTATTCTTTTGTAACAGCGCCACCTACCGAATTGGATCACTAAAGATGGACGACATGAACAGCAATCAGAGTGAGTAACTTTACAGATTTTCAATTAAGTTTTATTTTATAACCTTAAAAGGATGCAAAGTTTACGCTTAGAATTTGGAATACTCTATGTAATCTTACACTGCAAAATAATAACTCAAAAAGATTAAAAGATAACAACATAATTATTTACTGAACCCTTAAATTAATCAATTATATAATGAAAGCCATAAAAACAAACAATTAATCGTGATAATCGCCAAAGCCCTAAAACAGATAATTAATCGCAATAACCGTGACTATTTTTAGACAATTAATCATCAGCCAAATTTCATAATCGTGACAGCCCTAGATGTAACACATTAAATAGAAATATTACTTAGATGCTTTGTACATAAGTGTGTCATTTAGGGAAGATAATGTGTGCAGTTATGGGAATTATTGGTTACTGCTTGAAGGCATATTTCATCATTACTGTTAGCTGCTAACACCCACCTGATAATGGGATATAGATGAGCTTTTAGAGAGGTAGCTCTTAGTCATTAGTCCACTCCATTAACAGCTTTGTTTAGTGTTTTTGAAACTTTCAACAAGGTCCTTGCACTTTAAACCAGCTGTAATCAGAAACTGAGGTGATTACTGGCATCAACCAGTATTTACATGCAGGAGAAATATGCATATAAAAGTCAACATAAAAATGCAATTCGCAAAATATTTAGCCTCAGTAATGTGACATATTTCATGTGCACTGATGAACTGTGCACGATAAGACCAGGAATGTGCATTCAAAAAAGTAAACAAGGTCAAACCCCACCTCTCATGCCTTTTAAAAGGGTCTACAAATGTTCTAGAGAGTCACTCTTCAAGGAAATAAATAAATAAACTCACAAATAAAATACAAAAACCTTGACCATGGGCCATGAATTAATGTTCGTTAACAATATGTACCCTGAAAATTTCAATTTCAGATGTTTTATTTCCCCTGTGTTCACTACATCCAAAAATATCAATGTAATTTATGTAATAATACAAAGTGTAGAGTATGTGTTTCACATACTGGATCAGAGGAGGCCATATTAAATTTGATTTTAAGTTTTTTCAGTGCTTGCAAGACAATATTACTTAATATCCTTTTTATATTCTTCTTAAAAGACTTGCATACCGAAATGCGTTTTTTCATGAACTGAATTGCAATAAATTCTGAATTGTATTTCATATATGTTTCAAATCTCAAACAAAGTCAATATTTTGATTCTTGTGCATTGTTGACAGAAAAGACGACGACAAAAAATGTAAGCATGACAACAGTGACATTTTAGGCGGTTCAGGTGAAAAAAATATCCCTCACCCAAAACTTTAATTTTACCTGCAAATGCTGATATTTCCTTCATAAAATGCAAATCTAGTTTAAATGTGGCTTTAACATAATACTTGTGCTTCTTTCAACAAGCTGTAACTAGAAACTGATACACTTTAGCTTACAGTACTGACTTTACTGTTCAAAACCAATATTTTCACAAGAGATAAATAGTAATATTGTTCTTGATTGCTTAAACTTTTATTAAGTGATCTAAATTTCTATTTCCAGTGTATTTAAAGGAATATGAGGGTTAAACCGGTTTAATATTCCTCAGAGGACTTTCAAAAATGTTTTAGTCACTGTTACTAACAATCTGGTAGACAGCACTTCAAAAGCGGAGCATATTTTTTTGGTATACACATCTGGCTTTGGAGCTATTTTGCAAGTCATTCTGTAAAGCAAAGTTGTCATCACTGGTTACACAAGAACCGTTTGAAAGATGTGAATGAGTAATCCATTTCTGAGCTGAGGTGAAGAGGATGCTCTCTCTCTCACACACACACACACACACACACACACACACACACACACACATAAACACATCACCTTCTGCAGGGAGGCTGGGAACAAGGTGAGAGTTTCTTCAGTGAGTTCAGTAATGCTACTTTCACAATGCTTGTGTCTTATTACACAGCAGGTTTAGACTTAACACAAAGACCTTGCCAAACACAGAAAGAAGCGCTAGATACAAAGACTCCAAAATGTGTTATGAAGTTTAATGCTTAGGATTAGGGGTTTGTTCAAATCCCTAACACTCAGTATACGCAATAATAATAATAATGAGGCAGTATCATCAATGCTAATGACTAAGCAAGCAGCACTAATCATTTTAGTGTTTATCATGGTGTCATAATGTCAGTCTTCTCAGCGTCTGCCTTAGGTTTGCTATTATTTGCAGTGGAATCTGTAGGCATGGGTCATCTTTATGAGACGCATCCTGCTAATCGTATTTAAGGCTTATTACCTCTCTGAAGTCCATGAAGTCCATCACACACACACACACACACACACACACACACACACACACACACACACACACTCACTCTGAGAAGCGTCTGTGGGTAGGAGGCAGGGGGCGGAAGGGTGGCTCGAACCCTATGAACAGCCTGCGGGAATCTTCAGTTTCCACAGCAACGATATTATTCATACAACGATCTGCTTTTCATGTGTGAAAAAAATGCTTTTATGGAATTAGAATAGTCTAAATTGAAAACTGCTTTGCTTTGAGAGCAACCTTGTGTATGGGAAAACACACACAATCGCTTCTGGACACACAAACTCTGGCTTGAATTGTGAACTGTGATGTTCTGACAGGCTGAGTGGTTATACAGAACATGGAATTGATTTTTTTTTTTACTTTCTAACCAAAATACATGTGATTATAACTCAAAAAATAAAACACAAAACTATGGTGTCATTAACATTAAAAATATGAAGTGCTTTACATATGCATGTGAGTCTATACATATTGGTTCCGGATGCAAGAGTGGTTTCTCCCTGACGGTGGGTGAATCACTGAATCACATATCATACATGCTTATAATTGTCAACAGTGCAACAGTTCACAATGCATTTATATGAATCAAATGATCAGTTTGAGCAACAGTTGATCAACAGCTTCTTGTTGATTCTCTTGCACAGCGGGCATCAAATATGCGCACTGAACGACTGAGCAACACTGGTACAGTATAAAGCTTTTAGAGTCAGCTACTTTGTCCAAACAGCTAAATTGTGACCACTCATGTGAATGAAACACTAATTATAATAATCTAGTAATGTAGTTTTTCTCTTTAAAAATGTTTTCAAAGCACTATTTTTTTTTGTAAGAGTACTATTACTTTAGTACTTTATATGGCACTATTCTTTTCTCTTTAAGCATGTTTTCCCTTGAGAAAAAAAGAAGAATACTTGATCATACTTTAAAAAAAATAAGTACTTATTATGGAAATAATGTACTTTAAGAGAATATAAAATACTTAAATACGAACTGAATATAATGTTTCCACACACTTAACTGCATGTTAACTGAAATTAAATGAAAATGTATTTTATATGCAAATAAACGCAATTACCTTAACTTCAGATAACTTTTTTACCTACTTACTACATCTTTATACATAATTTCATAATTACTTCTATTGTCTTTGAAATGTGGTACTGTTGATTGTACTGACAAGCATTTATGCTAAACTAAAATATACATTAATGTAATTTCTGTTGGCACTTGTACAGTATTTCATGTATGTAAATATATTTATAATTACACATTTGTAAAAATGAAGTTGCAATTTAGCACATTTAAAATATATTAACTTTAAATGTAATATTTTTTAACACACAGTTAAAACTACAATCAAGTACTTAACATGCGCTTTAGTATGTTAGTCAACACATAAGTGTGCTTATAAACATATTAATGGATGTGTACTCTCTTTAATGCAATTAAGTGGCCTTATATTTTCTGAAAGTAGTTTTTTTTTAATATATTTTTAAAATTTGAAGTAAACTACAAGTGCAAATTCAGTACAAGTAAGCATGCTTCTTTTTCACAAGGGTTGAAATGATTTATTCTGTAAAAACATTATTCTGACTTATGTATTAAAAGTATGTAATATCTAAGTGTGAATTTGACTATTTAGGATTCATTATTTCTTACTTTTACAGAATATTATGGCTACCATCAGAAAACATTACACACTAACTCCTTAAACTGTGTCAGTTATTTTGGGACTGTTACTTATTCTAACCTCTGGTGGAAAGGCCATTTAGAGACCTCTTGTACATTTAAATTAATACCCCTGCTGTATATAAATAAACAGCACACAAAACACAGAACGGATCACACACACCCAAACAGATAAATGCATACGTGCAGAAAACTGGTTTCAGTTGGACATGAAATGCTACTTTGGGCTATTTGTGTAATGCGCAGAAGCCTGTGTGTGCGAGTTTGTGTGAAGAAAAAGCAGTTTGCAAAAAAACAGAGAAATAAATTAATAAATAAATGCTTATATAATATGCAAGGTGAGAGTGCACTCAAATAACCAGGAGGGACGGTACCACGACTAATATTCATCCTCCATCTCTCTCTCTCTCTTTCTCTCTCTTGTTAACAGCCACTCAGCTAGGGTTGGGCCGATAGACGATGCCATCGTCCAGCGCCGATGGACGACAGATGATGTTGAGCCGATATTTCACATCGTCTCGGCTAATGCCAATTTGGGAGACATTGTCCAACCCTACACTCAGCCATGAGTCAGTACGGGACAAACTATTATGTGACAGTCCAGTGCACCCTCACTCTCTCCGTTGGTTCAGCCCCTGGTAAATGCTCTTGTTTATTTGCCATGAGGTAAAAGGAGCCAGACACGCCTGGCACGATTGCATCGCTCGAAGCACACGATTACATCATCACAGCCAACAAAAACCTGACCCACAGCACAGTCACCCTCCAGGGACGCCGTCTAAAGATACTCTTCAAGAAAATAAAGAAATAAAGAAATGAACAGAAGACAAAAGTTTGACCCTGGGGCCTGGATTAATGTTTAATGCACTCTTTAACCCATCTATCTTTATCTGCCCATCTCATTTGATGTGCAATTCAACAGAGTGGACTCCACAGGCCATGATTAGATATTGTTTCTAGTTTTATTGTTTTAAGGTCCTAGATTTGGGCTATCCAAGGTCCTGAAGCGAACTGTCCTGTGGAGATGAGTTCCAACCCTGAATAAACACACCTGTCATCTGCCATCTTGGAACGATCAACCATGAGAACTGTTTGAAAGGATGTCAATGGAGAAGCTGAATAAACAGCTTTTGTGTGGGAAACAGTTCAAAATATAATAAACTGACTGCCTGGCTGCTACATCTTGATGCTGTTTGCCATGACATAATCATTTTGTAAAAAACTTTATTTGGAGTTTACTGCAAAATCATTGTTTTAGAAGAGAATACACAGGAATGTGGCAAATAGGATATATTCACAGTGCGATCTACTCATTTCCTTAGTCTCCACCCTGTCTTCATAATCTATATAACACATCAGAACAAACCATAACGTAAATTATAAACACTGCACTGTAATTATTCAATATCTGATTAAAACAAGCTCATTTTATGGTATGAATATAGATGTGCGTGTGCATTTGACATATTTTCTACTGTAATTAATTTAGTTAATTACTTTAGTTTAAACCAGCTATTTATGGTTTATAATACAAGTTGAAAGAAAAGACAAATTACACAAATGACTGCTGCAATGTACTATCATATAACAAATATACAGTATACTGTTCAAAACATCGAGGTTAGTAAGATTTTAATTTTTCTTAGAAATTAATACTTTTATTAAGCAAGGATGCATTGCATTGATCAAAAGTGACAGTAAAGACATTTTTAATGTTACAAAAGATTAATATTTCAAATAAATGCTGCTCTTTTGCACATTCTATTCGTCTAAGAATTTTGAAAAAGGTACCAGTTTCCACAAAAATACTGAGCAGCCCAACTGTTTTCAACATTGATCATAATGAGAAATGTTTCTTGAGCAGCAAATCAGCATATTAGAATGATTTCTGAAGGATCATGTGACACTGAAGACTGGAGTAATGATGCTGAAAAGTCAGCTTTGCATCACAGAAATAAATTAAAATTTAAAATATATTAAAATAGAAAACAGTTATTTTATATTCTAATAATATTTCAGAATATTATTGATTTTACTGTATTTTTGATCAAATAGATCCAGCCTTGGTGAGTATTAAAGACTTTTTTTAAAAACATTTAAAAATCTTACCAATTCCAAACTTTTGAATGGTAGTGTTTGATTTTAAATATATTATAGATGGGGGAGATTCCTTAATGGCCTTTTCTAACTCGTTACATTCATTAGAAGTTTAAATCAAACAGAGTCTTCTCTGATCATTAATCATTTATAAGAGTGTTTTACAAATATAATTCCATTTCGAATTGAATCTGCACAATGCAGAATTATCTGACATTTATTATGACAAAATAATTTTGAACGATTTTGAAAGGCTGAATGATTGACAGCCAGGTACACTGCAGTACAACATAATGAACGGACTGTATTTCTGTCCCTCACAGCAGGGTACAAGGAACAAAAAGTACTTGTGTCTTAAAGTGTTTCCCATTAAAGCAAGTGTATTATTACCAATAGTTTTTCACAGAATCTAGACATAACACAACCAAGAGCTGCCTCACTGCAACATTAAAGCTGCTCTAAAATGGTTGTTAACTCTAATGCTACTCACACTGACTAAACTTAATTTGAACTTTTCTCATGTATGGCACACACACACATACCAACACATTACCAACAAACCCCTACTGAACGATGACTAAGCGAGAGCTGTCTTTATCTTTGTATTGTGTCCCTCAGAGCCACACTAAACCCATCCAGTAGCTCTGAACACACTCATCTCACACTGTTTGCACTACTGACATGTATGACACCTCAAACTGTGTGGCTTATTGAGGAGAGATGTGAAAACAGGCAAAAATGCCATATACATATACACTGAAAGAGGAACCAAAGCCATTATAGGGAACATAATATAATAAAACCAGAGGACAGGCGACTTTTATTTAAAGGGATAGTTCACCCAAAAATTCTGTCATTAATTACTCACCCTCACGTCATCCCAAACCCGTAAGACCTTCGTTCATGTGTGAGTGTAGAGAGAAAAAGATAAGACATAGATGGAGGAGAGATAAAGGAAGAAGGACTGTGGGGTAAACGTGATTTCATTTTCTACTCTGCGTCATCGCTTCAGCACCCACACATGGAAAAAGATGGAAGAGGAAAAAAGACAGAGCTATTCTTTGATACTGTAATAAGACAAAGCCTTTTCTTATCTGATAATACATATATTTAATGATTAAACTGCCCACGCACATTCAATAAACCAAGATGGGAAAGGACAGGTGTGTGTTTGTGTATGTATATGTGTGAGAGAGACAGAGACAGATAGGGAGGAAGAAACTATAATAAAAATAGCAAT
Organism: Sinocyclocheilus anshuiensis; assembly: GCF_001515605.1. Classification (NCBI taxonomy): domain Eukaryota; kingdom Metazoa; phylum Chordata; class Actinopteri; order Cypriniformes; family Cyprinidae; genus Sinocyclocheilus; species Sinocyclocheilus anshuiensis. The sequence goes on along the minus strand of NW_015547673.1, from coordinate 165,775 downwards.
TTCCAAGACATAGACTCAAGCCTAAAGAGCAAATTCTGTCAACTTGTCTTCCCTGGTGGATTGTGAGACTTTCTGCTGGTGATTGTTAGCTCCATGCTAAGATCTTACATAACTGACCTGCTGTGAGCGCACTATTAGGAAACAGTAATCCCAAAATGAAAATAAACCATAATTATGCAAATGTATGAAATGAAAACAGTGTTGGGTAATTAGGCTTCTCTCATTTCAGTAAGAGTTGGAAAATAACAATAGAGCAATGCCTTCAGCACAGATTATGTGGGCACGTTTACATTGTTACTTGATTTGCACCTGTAAAGCTCATTAACCTTAAATATTAAACATGTGTGCATGAGTCCTCCCACACTGTTTGAACTACAACATTAATGTCGTGTCACTTGCAATCTGTGTTATAACTTTTCTCATTTTTGCCTGGTGGACAATAAAGGAGATATAAATGCATTGAAGGAGGGACCATATTTTGAACACTTCTCATGCTACTACCTCCTTAGGGTAAATTGTTTATTTTGTTGTGTTCATAAGTTGTTTTGGATAAAAGTATCTCCTAAATGCAAAAATACAAATCTTTCAGGTTAACAGCATGATAGATAAAACAAAAGTCTTATTTGCCCATCCTTGATAGATCAAAATAAATGAATGTTTAGCTGAATTTCATATCAAGAACACAAGAGTTACATAAATAAAGATCACAGCAGTAATTAACACCCTTGGCTCATTGTAATTACACTCAGGTCACACTAATTAAACACTCTCATACTGCGTGTGTCAGATTTCCTGACAGGATGTCTGACGTACAGGTGAGTCAAACACACTTTTACTTCCTTCACTCATTCTTTCCTTTTTCTGCACGATGCCAGATGACTTCACATACTTTTGAGAAGTTGCCATATCCTGTGTGACATGCTATTTTAAACAGCATTTTTCTCATTTGTTTTTTTAAATTAGCATGCATGCATGTTTTATGAACCCATATTGAGAGGACACATGAAATATTTGTTCTGAAAATTCATTTGTGACAGTGTAGGTCCATTTAAAACGAACCAGTGAAGAAAAAAGTTGCTAAAAATGGTAAAAAGACACTGTGACAAGACACAAGATAAATGCATTTAAAAATAAATTCCATGGACACATCATAACTACCCACATGCAGAATCAAGCTGAATTACATAGTACAATATAAATGTGACTGTGGAAAATTGGTTGCCATTAATAGCACATGTGCAAGTAAAAAAAAAGGTGATAATTGTTCATGCTACTGTTCATGTGGTAAATGAAATAATGTGAGCTTAAATGCAGAGTAAAACTAAATATCCACACCAGCTGTGATGAGTTACCTGTGGTGAAACCCTCCCTGAGAGTAAATATAGTGCATTCAAAATGTCAAACAGAAATGCTCCATATGCTGCATTCTGGGATATTCACAATGGTTTCTTTATGACTAAAAAATAGTGTTGTCCATTATCCACCATCTGATCCTCAGAACTAAACCATCTGATTTTACTTCTGCAACTTTAGTATCACTTTAAGTGGGTAACACTTTATTTGATAGCGTTATTGTTACACATTTAATGTACTTAATATAGTAATAGCAGTATATTCTGATTAATTAAATGCAACTAAACCAAACCCTAATCCTAACCCTAACCCAATAGTATGTACATGTTGTTAATTAATATTACTCAGAACCTAAATGCATAATTACACTCTAATAAGGATACATTATTATAAAGTGTAACCCTTTATTTATATAATCTCTGTTATGATTGGCTTAGCTCTGCAAACCAGAGTAGTTCACACCGTTGTTCATCAAGGTGGTTTGTTGCTGAATAATGAAAAGGTGTTGGGAGGTTGGACTGAATAGGAAGTTGGCATTAAGAACTGGCAGTAAACGTGAGATAATCAGCTATTTATACACCTGAAGCACCGTGATAGGCATAATTACGTGAGCATGCTCCTCTCTCTTTAGAGAATCAATTTAATGTGTGATCATGTGACTCAGATGCTATATATAACAAATGAATTAAATAACTAAATTATGATGTTAATAAATTAACACTGATGACTATAGATTCGCTGCAACTAGAAGCTCTCATTCTGTGTGCAATAGCAAATTTGTGTCATGTCAACACTTCCCGGTGCACTGAACTACATACAGGGAAGCATCACCCAGAGTGCCACACTGCATGCTTTAAAATGCATTGTAACATGGCTTTTAAAGTTCAAACAACTTCAACATGACCCTGACCCTGTTTTATGCTGACATTTGAAGCGCAGCCGATGATTAAGGGATCATTTCCATTATTTATGCAATGTCTGGCTTTACACTAACAGGTCCAACTCTGCACATAAACATGCAAAGCAACTAGAAATGTTTAAAATGACAAAAAATTATGAATAAATCTTACTGGAACACAAAAAGTGGCAAAAATGTACTTTTCCTATAGGTGAAAGCATCTGCAAAATGCATGAATGTAAATGTAATCAAATGAAACTATGATTCTAAGAACTCAGTTATGTACTTGAACCTTAATTACAGTTAATAATATTTACCATATTTTGCCATTTTAAATACTTATCAGTTTTTGTTTTACACTTTTTTAGGTGGTCAAAGCAATGCACAGTGAGACACTTGCATTAACTGAGATGCATGTGATTACAGACATGTTTAACATTGGGATCCACTTACTGTATATTAAATATATTTACTAATATGTACACTCTAAAAAATGCTGGGTTAAATACAACCCAGTGCTGGGTAAAATAGGGACAAACCCAGCAATTGGGCTGTTTTGACCCAGTGGTTGGGTTACTACCCAGAAGGTTGGGTTAAACATTTAACCCAATTGCTGGGTCAAAACAGCCCAATTGCTGGGTTTGTCTAAATACAACCCAGTGCTGGGTTGTATTTAACCCAGCATTTTTTAGAGTGTAATAACATTTCAATTAAACATTTGTTACAATGCACTTATATACTTATGTACATTTTTACATTGTACTTATGTTTAAAAACCCTGCATATTATTATATCTGTAATTAATTTCTGTAATTACATCTATAATCACACTGTTGACCCTTCCTCTATCCCATGACCCACTGTTAAACCTAACCACACCACCAAACCTGATCCTAACCTTACCTGTATTGCACATCAATAACAGCAGTAGTTTTGCATGAACCAAACAATTAATTTTTTTATGTAAGCACATATAGTAGTTCAAGCCATCTTGTATAAAGTGGAACCTAACACTGTACATGTAAATTTGATCCAACAATCCAGACACCTGAGTGGAAGCCAGCATGAGGCCAAATGAAATTGTGACACTCCTGAAGACCTCAATTCTGAAAAAAACGTGCATTCATTACAATAGATTTAAGTAGAGTTCCAGAAGTAAAAATGCCATTCATTTTAAGCATTGATTTGTAATGCTAACTTACAGATCTTTAAAGACAGAACTACTGTGAGCTTAGAGGTTGTTAGTCTATGGTATATGCTTTGCACAAGCATTCAGTCAGCATTATTTCAACTTATTTTTTAAACAATCATGTTTAACAGAATATTTCTTTGCTCTCAAACTCCTTAAATGTTTTTTTATACAGTATATGCATATTTTACAATAAACGTAAAATATATTGTTTCTATAAACATAACATCTTTAAAACAATAGTTTTGTATTATCCATCGCCTTTTGATTGTCATTGTAGTAATTTCCTTCATTAAAGTGGTTAAGAACAGTCTTGTACCTTTGTATTTCTGCATGATTTTCAAATACATTTTTGCTTCAAATCAAAGTTTGAAATGTTATGATTCACCTCATAGCAGCTGGGTTTGGTTCATGTCTTATAACTCTTTTAAAAATATGTTTTTTTAATCCCTATATGAAAAACGAATAGGAAAATTACTTCAGAACCAATGCAGATATATTAGTTAAAGATATATAAGTATACTCTTTAGTGCAAAACTTTCTGGACTTAGAAACTGATATTAACAATCATTTTAAAAGAAAAAGCTCAGGAATCAAAAAGTATTGAAATCACACACAGATGCATGCTTTCACATCACATTCACTGAACATGGACAGTCAGATGAAAATGTATTCAGAATGTGTGTGGCTGCAGCAGCAATGCTTTAAAGGTGATGAATTTAAAGCCTAGTCAACCATTGTGACCGATTCCTAATGATACCATTATTTCACATTACTTTCCCCCTCTCGCCATGGTTATGTCAGCAGAAATGACATTTGAAAGGTTGAGAAAGTTGATAAATAATAATGAAAACAAAGTAACCAGGGTCAAATTTATTTTCACGTTGTCTAACTGCAAATGCTCAAGGCTATTCCAAAGGACACAAACAGCAGAGGTCAGCTGGAGTAGAGCTTCAGACGGCTGGCACACAGTCTGAGCCATCAGAAGCACTCCAGAAGCACAACATGGGTCAATAATTAACACCTGCTGGACAACCCTGACCTAATGCCATATAATCAACAGACACAGACAGAGAGACAGATGACAATGGAATGATGGAGAGATGATCAAATACAGCATTTACTGTAAGACTACATGGAGATGAGCGCGCTAAAATGGAGGAGCGCGGAGAGTGAGAGAGAAAGACCTTCTCTCAGCATGTTCGACTCTAAAAGAGAAACGGTGGAACACACACACTGATTCTCCATCTGTTGGCCACAGAGAGGGTGGAGAGGGCAGCACACGTGAAAAGAGAGAGAGAGAGACACCTAAAAACACGAGGAGAGAGAGTTAAAAAAAGCTCATAATTCATAAATGGATAGACCGAATCAAATGAAAGAGAGAGGAGGAGAAAAAAGCAAGAAAGTAGAAAAAAGCGGAGAGAAGATATGAATAAAGAATGACCTCTGACCTGAAGCAGTGAAAAGAGGATGCTGGGATTGTGAGAGATGAGTGTGAAAAGGGGATGAGACGAGATTCAGAGAGCAGAATGATGTCAGGAATAACATGCTTCATGCTTTGGGAAAGAAAATGAAGGCTCCTTAAATGGCAGAAATGTGCTCTTAAAAATAACTCAATAGACTGGAGTCATGGATGAATGCTTTAAAGAGACAGTTCACCCAAAAATGAATATTCTTTCATCATTTTCATCACCCTTCAAACCTGTATAACTTTCTTCTGGGGAAAAATATTAAATATAATGAAAGGGACCAAAAACTGAGGCTGTCAAGTTCCAAAAAAGCATAAAAGTGTCATAAAAGTCAATCTTGATATGACTTGTGCACCATATTTCAGGAACAGGTCGCAGGAGTTAACAGTACTGAAGGGGATGATTATGTGAATAAATTACTTAAATGTCATTCTGTTTGTCACAAAAAAGCTATCTTTAGAAGACTTGAAAAATAATGCACAAGTCAAATGGACCACTTTTGTTTATTTTATGATATTTTATGCTTTTGCAGCCTTTGTGAAGCGTAAATGCTTCAGTTCATTATAGTTGTATGAAAAAGAGTGACCAGTACAATTCTTCAAAAGTTCTCCTGTTATGTGCCACAGAAAGGGACATACATGATATACATATTAGTTTAGGGATGAAACGATTACCGGTATGATGATAAATCATGATAAAATTCCCCACGGTTAGTACTACTGTTTCATATTTTAATTATCAATAAAACTGTATTCGTTTACCGTGATTGGAACAACTCAGGATAAATAAATACTGTCCAGCATAAAGCAAAATTTTAAGTAACAGTCTCAGGTGCACACAGCACGCAGAGTAGTTTCGTTTTGAGTGAAAACAGGGCGGAAAAGCTGGGAGGTTTTTAAAGAGTGCTAAGGGAATTATACAAATTAACAAATAAATTAATGAATTAATTATATGAATGTACCTCTGAAGGTTCTGAATTTCTTCAGAAAAGATTCGATGGCATTTTGTTTTCATCTTCGCTCCATGTAATACCTAAAGGAAGTGTTCTTAATCGCAATGCTGCTTTGTCCACGGAGGTTATGGGAAACAGCTCTAATTCTGCTGTTCCATAATCACCACATAAGTTCAGAGAGTGGATTTACAGAGTGTTTCATTTACATTCAGCCTGTGTGCAGTTTTTGTCTGGCCAAAAACGGACAGAATTTGCATGCCCTGCTGTAAATTTTGACCGGTTTATGAAAAACAAGCTGATGTGGATTCTACACATTTAAACAATTGGGATAAGGTCTCTAGAATTATTTATGGAGCGGATGAAATACATATAATCATTTATTAATTAATCATCATTTTGACTTAACCCTTTTCTTTATTTAAAGGTTGAAATGTGAGGTTTACCATTTGAAACTTTTTCAAAGCTTTATTTGAACATTTCGTACATGTTATTAGATAAACTGTTGTCAGTCATGTTGTCATTTAAAATCCAGACATCATTGGTAATGAAATCAAAAAGTAATTTTATTTGTTGTTTGTTGATTTTAAATATAAAACTTGGAGAAACGATTTATGTGTCAGCACTTTTTGAAAATTCCCAGCACATTTTAACAATACCGTGATAATACTGATAACTGTGATAATTTTGGTCACTATAGTCATGATTAGAAATTTTCATACCATTTCATCTCTAATATCAATAATACTTAAATAACAAAAAAGCATTTCTAAACATGTGTTGATGAAAACCTACTGAAATCTTGATAGAAAAAAGCACATTACACCTTTATCTTTATCTGTTTATTTACAATATTGTGCAGAAGCATCCTAAAATTAAGGAAACCTTCAGTCAGCACTCAGCACAGCCATTATAACAGGTTTAAAAGTGCCAATGAGGTCATAAATCTGAGGTAAACGCTGGAGCACAAGCATAATTAAAATCATAGTGAAGAGCTAATTAGAGGATCTCAAATAAATCTAGACAAAAATGGAAGCGTTTCATTTGCTGCCTCCGCTATGATCTCTGTAGTACTGAAACAAACTGCCCAGCCAATCAGCACAGTCTTACACCCACATAAATAACTAATATGTGTTCCTTACTAATGACTAACAGCCCCATGGGAGGAGGTGAACAGGAGGAAGAGGATGCAGAGAGAGAGAGAGAGAGAGAGAGAGAGAGAGTGTGAAGGAGAGAGTCAGTCACTGAATACCATTTGCCTGTAATACCAAACAAATGAATTCTCCAACTTAGAATTTACAAATCCTTCTTGGTTTTCAAAAAGTAGGAATAAATACAGGTATGCCTATACTGATTTTAAATGAACACACAAAATGGGTTGAAAGTGTATAGAAATCCACCAAATAATAAGTAGGCCTACTGATTACATTTATTACAGCCCATTAAGCATTAGCATTCAATTCTGGTGTTGTGTGATTTGTGAAATTTTTTCTTTTGAACTGTAAAAAATATTTTTCCAAGTTGTAATAACAACTTCAATAACAAATATTACATTACAAGAAAATGACATTTTAGACTTTCTTCTTAAATATTTCCCTTTTTTTTCAATGTGCTACTTGTTGTTTCTTTATGTAATTATTTGTGAAATTTACTAGGCAGTTTCAAAAACATCAAAAACACCCAAAAACATCAGTGATAAACACCAGTTTTACAACTTTAAATATGTTTTTCTATAAAAAGAAAAGAAAAGTGAAAAGCCTCACAGGGACTTCTGGGAATGATTTTGCGTTATGAAACAAATGAATCAGTGAATTGTTTTTTGTAAACTGTCACAAACTGTTCAAAATTTCATTTTCAATAAAATAAGCTGGACTGTCAGACAAAGATCAACAAATCAGACAAAAATGATATTTCAGAGTCAATCAATTCTGGCATTTCATCTTATGGCATATCTATCCACCTATGCCAAAAGGTAGATGTATACAGTGAGCTGTGAAATTCTTGCTGGAAAAAAACTTTCTTTTCAGTGCAACCCTGTAGAAATGCTTAGAAACGGCATTAGATGTGAATTATAGTGCCAAATCTGAACTTTGAACATCACACTGAATGCTTGTGAGAAACACTAAACCTGTGTTCCCCCAATCAGCCTGGTTTATTTTAGTTTTATTTGGCCTTTTTCTTAACACGATGATTCAACATTGTGAAAGGAGAGTGATGGATTGTTCTAGTCAATAATTTCAGACAAGCAAGGAAGAACGAGGCAGAAGATGAACAGATCTGTGAGCTCTCGAGACACTTGAGCACAGAATACAGGGGTTGTGCAGCTGCCGGCGATGAGCGAGCAAACATAATTATATGAGTTGGGTAGCGGGTTGAGCTCAATGAAGCAGAGAGAGGAAGAAACACGCTGAGTCTGACGCTTTGTAGCTGCTGCTTTTGTTGACGTCTGGATCACCCAAGGATGCAGAAAAAAACATCTGCAGAATAGTTAACCTTTCACCCACCACCAACAAACTCCATGTGTTTGCTTATTTAGAAATGGAAAACAAGGAAGCATAAAGCTTGAGGAAAATAAGCAAACAAAATAACAATGAGAGAAGTGGGTATTTCAATTGAATTCCAGAGAACCCAAAAGTGTTTCAGCCAAACATTAACACGGTTTGGGCTTTTGCCAAGCACATAACACACAGAGCATCGTCCTTCACACAAAACTGTAGGTCTCTATTCTTTCTGAAGGGGTTTAATGTGCTATTCAAACTGCATCCATGCACCCAAAATAAAGCACAAACCAAACAAAAATAGAAGAAATGCATTCTGACATAAAATCCAAGTATTTCAAGATTACGTCTAAATATATTTTTAAATATAAAAAGGAGAATTCAATATTAAATTTTTTCTATTTTTATTAGGTCACAATTTCATAAAAAAAAATGTTGCCATTTTTTTTGTCAGTGCTTGTTTAATATAAAATGTCTCTAAAAGGTCCCCCATAGTAAATAAATAGGCAACTGAGGTAACCTTATGATATAATATAATACACCTAAAAAACAGTATTTTAGGTTTCAGTATATTATATTATATATATTGAAATTGCTGGAATCCAAGTCAAGATTCAAGTTAGGTCTACAATTTTCAAATCAACTTAAATGCGAGTCTATGACTTCAGTTGTCATCTCTGCCACACACTCTTTTGTTGACAAGGCTTGGTAATTCATATCAGCACTCAATCTAAGCCTCTCCTCACACCACAAATATAGCACAAAAGGCCCAAATAGGGCTGCACGATTAATCAAATGTGATTGTCATGCGCATTTTGTAGATTTACTGCTGATCACAGAACCATGTTTCACTGAAAGATACGCATCACAATCGCAGCTTCTGTCGAATCACGATTTCGATTCCATTTCGATTTATCGTGCAGCCCTAGGCCCAAACATCCAATAACCTGGATCCACCATGATGACGTTTAACTAAAAGAATGAGACACTTACTGTTTCCGTAGAGTCGAGGTGTTGTTAGTCCCAGAGCTGTCATTTCGTTCCAGTCGGCCTCTCTCTTTCTCCACAGGGGCTGACCCACATGACAGGCCCCGGGTCAGTCTTGTTTGGGTCCGTCGAGCTGGACCAGGAACCGTGGACGAGGGTATATTACTGCTGCTGTTCTGATGGACACCTACAGCACTGTGGTTTGGTAGTGATGACGGCTGGCTGGGCTTAGAGCTCTGGTTGTAGTTGTAGTTCTGCGTCGAGTTCTCGGTTCCCGGGTTCCGGTCCTGCCGCAGGTCCTGGTTCTCCTGGTTGACCCGGTCAAGCTGCGTTTCCAGCTCCTCTATGCGTTTACGCTGCGTCTCTAGAAGTTTGGCCTGGTTCTCAATGATGTTATTGAGCTCCAGAAGATATTCCACAGCCCGACTCGGGCTGTCTGGGTTGGACTCCATGGTTTGGGCCTTACCCCTTCCCCCCCCCACCTGATAAGTTCAGTGGGGGGGAGATAAAACAAAAGAGCCTGAAGGTAGAAACTTGATAGAAATGTATTTTATCCTATAAATTGCAACTTGAGTCTCAACAACTGAAAAACACCAGCAAAGAACATGTAGAGCACCAATGTTATCGACAGCGTCTTAATGTTCATCCATGAATACGTCAATTGTAAAAAAGTACGGGCAGTAACCACAGCTCTCAGCAAATGAGTTTAAAGGTCAATAATTTGCATCCTCTCAGCTGCAGTGATTGTACTTCAAAACGTTAGTGAAAAAAGATGGTGTAAAGAAAAAAAAAGACATTTCTGAGCATCTGCTTATAGCTTTTCCAGACAAAAAGAGTCCATATGACGACATGAAATCATAAGTGATGTAAATAAATGCCTATATTACAGTCAAAAGAAATAACATCTATAGATCATTTCTACTCTTTCATTATAAAATCCAGTCATCTTGAGGCTTGCTGTGCTACACATAACTCCCACATGCTGATGTAGCACAGTGGAAAATGGGGAACAGCAGCAAAAAGATATAAATCTAATCCCTGAAATCCAAGATCGGTATAGCTTGAGATAGACAACATACTGTAAAAAATAAAGTGAAGAAAAGGCTTTCTTCATTAACAGAAAAGTGAAATTCCGTAAAACTGAACCATAAATGTAATTTCCAACATCTCCACACAGTAAACTGCCTTCATTCAGGCAGCAGAAGAGGAATTTGTGATTGAAACAGTAAGTCTATATGACACACTTGCTCAATATAGTGTCAGTAATATCTATATTCAAAATGAAATGTATACATGGCTCCACACGTTAAAATTCCTACTTACACCTCTCTTTATCGGCGTTTCTTTTCTTCAACCCATGTTCATGGGTAGCTTTCAGTTCAACTCGAGATCAAAATTTGCTCGTCTTGTTTGATTCATTTAACCTCGTCAAGTTTGGATAACAACGTCGTTTGAGACTTTAGGACATTTGTCTTCTCTCTCATACAACAGACTTCTCCCAGACGGCAATCTTCGAGCTGGACCGCCTGCTGTAAAGTTCGCGCTGCTGTGTTTCCCGGCTGCTGGTGGTTTTGGAGATGCTCTCGCGGTCGCACAGGTTCGTGAGCGCGTTGTTCACCTGACGGATCCGATAGCGACTGCAGACAGAGAAGCGTTAAACTAGTCTTTCCTGCGCTCGTCAGGCAGCCAACCCACGCTAGATCTTTTCAGCACGCGAGAGAGAGAGAGAGACTTCAACAAATTAAGCACAAACATATTACATTATGTAAATGATTTCAGTAGCCTTACAAAAATTACCATGGTTACAATATATCTGCCAAAATACCATAGATACAACGGTTATTGTCAAATAATTAATATTAGGAAAGTGATTTTACGTTATTTTCAATGGAACAAAATCAATTCCCTGTTGGAAACCCCAGTTCAAACTGGTAGCCGTTTTTTTTGCCACCATAGTAGCTAGTTCCTAGCTGGTCTAAGATGGTCATTAGCTGGTTCAGGTCGGTCATTACCAGTGTTGGGGGTTACGTAATCAGTTACCTTTTTCAAGTAACTAGTAAAGTAACGCATTACTTGTTAATTTCCAAGAGAATATCTGAGTTACTTTTTTATGGAGTAACGCAATATTGTAATGCATTACTTTTAAAAGTAACTTTCCCCAACACTGGTCATTACTATCTCCCAAAAACAGTTCCTTCACACCAGCTTAGACCAGCTAAACCATGCTCTAAAACAGGGGTGCCCAAACTCGGTCCTGGAGGGCCGATGTCCTGCATTGTTTAGATCCAACCCCAATTAGGCACACCCGAACCAGCTAATCAAGCTCTTACTAGGCATACTAGAAACTTCCCAGCAGGTGGGTTGAGGCAAGTTGGAGCTAAACTCTGTATGACACCGGCCCTCCAGGACCGAGTTTGGGCACCCCTGCTCTAAAACAAAGCTACCATCTTAAACTGGATTTTCCAGCAGGAACTAAAATAATAATAATTGTAGTAACTATGGGAAATAAAGAATGTAAAATATTACATACCACTAAAATTGAAAACTTAATTTTCTGTTGCCTTCATTTTAAGTAAAAAGTGATGCCACAACATGTAGAAAATAGTTAATTTCACTTTTCAGACCATTTAGAATCTAATCATGAAGCAAATTTAGATGAAAATGTATAGAATTGTAATAACCATAGTAGTGTTGTACGATATGAGTATTAATACAGTATTAAATAAAAAATTTATTTGATTTCAAACCTGAAATTAAAACATTAAAAATAAGAATGTAATATAATTTTATTATGTATCCTAAAATTATATAATAATAATACATAAAATAATAATTATTATAATTATCAGCAGTAATATTAGTAGTAGTTGTTGTTTTTGGTTCTCAAATACTAAATCTCAAATACTAAAGTAAAGTTATAACCATACTGTTTTTTCTATATTCTTGATACGAAGTACTTTTCAATACGCTTTGCTGTCACCTACTGTTCAGGGCAGAGTGTATAGGGCGGCGTACTCAAAAAAGAAAAAAAGTTTAGTTTTTATATCTGCTCCCTGAGATGTCGAAACTTAGAGGGCACAAAATGAAAATAATAATTTATGAACAAATGCATTAAAATTAAAACATTAATATAATGGTTTCAGGGGGAATTATTGGGAGTGTGACAAATATATCTCCTCTGTACACTTTAAGTTTACATAATGTACACACTTCACTCACAAGGATGCTAGTTTAGCAGAGATCGGGGTAATGCTTATTTCAAGGTGTTGCACACATTATTGTTAATGTTTATTAAGTTAATGTTTCAAACCTGAAATCTTAAATTTTTTTAAATACATTTCTTTGATGAACAGAAAGATAAAAAAATAAATAAAACTTGCACCTTACTGCATCCAAACTTTTGAACAGTAGTGTATAATTTAGTAGCTAATGAAATGTAATCATACACCATATAGTCATTTGTTGGTTTATATGCAGCATTGTAAAAGAGAGTCCAAACAGTGGAACGGAAGAGAAAAAAACAGCTGTGCTAAAGGTTTGAACTGGACTCAAGCTAGCATGAAAGATAAAGAGAATATTTGGCCTTTCACATGATAGTTTTGTTGCATACAGTCAACACACTGTACAAACAGTATGGCACAAAAGTAAAAGATGTTGTGTTAATAACTGCAGACTTTCTTCATGGAGGACAAAGAGAAAGAGAAGAAGAGAGAAAGGCTTGAGAGAGCAAGCTGGAGTGGGAGTGTTCAAGAACTGCTTAAATGGAAAAAAAAGGAAAAACGAAAATATAATAGAAATAATGTCCTGTATGTGATGTTTGCCTGTGGAAAACTCACCACCATGATGCTACATTGCTGTGGATGGTTGCAATGGTGTTTTATGTGTTTCTAAGCATGTTCTGGATGGTTGTGCATCAAACTACTTCATACTTTAAACTTGGCATTGTGTACTATGAATATTGTTGGCACGAACTGTTTGATATTTTTCTCATTTGTAAGTCACCTTGGATAAAATTGCCTGCTAAATTAATAAATGTAAATTTATGTAAATTGCTTACTGGCCAAGTAAAAAAAAAAGCCTACTCTTAAGGCGCAGTAACATTAGCCAAATTTTGGTGGAATTTTGTGGTTTATTGTCAATAGTGTTGCTACTGGTGACATATGCTGGACTTCTACAATCATTTCGTCCGCTTAAACTCCTCCCCTTTCTTACAATCAGCTGCAAGCTCGCATTCAGATCTGCCTCCATCCAATCAACTACCAAGATATTTTACCAAGTCCCCGTCCTACATTTCTTTCTTTTCGACAACCCAGATGTAGCCCATAAATATGAAAGATTGTCACTACTTCAGTTTCATTGTGACTTTAAACCTAAGTATGAGCAATAGTAATAGTGATGGTTGCCTTAGCAACATAAATCATGTTTCTGTTCCTCTTCCTTTCTCAACCATCCTTATCTTCTCAACCTCTCTAATGAGCCTCTGTGAGCTGGGTTTTAGCCAGGGGCCTGGAAGGGGGGGCCCTGGGGCCCTTTGTGTGGTTTTCGAGTCCTGACGTTCATTCAGATACACAGAGAGACCAGAGATACTGGCTGCAGAAACGCTACACTCTGACACACTAGTTCCTGACTCGGACTCTGCATAGTCGGACGGCGCAGATGTGATGAAAGCAAACGGGGTTCGATTGAATTCAGAGTCCCCTACTGGCTGCTCCAATGAGAGGCCAGATAAGGGTTGAAGTGGGCGGGGCTGAATTTCTGAAGGCAGCACACGGACGCCCACGTAAGGCAGACGATTACGGAAACTCGTTTCTGCTTTATTTTCATACTCTCGCTCTATGTTCAATTCATCTGGAATCCCTCGTTCAATTTTTTTGTTCAGCTCCCACTCAAGCACTTCCTTATTCGCCTCAATTTCTATTTCAAATTCCTTGTCGCCTTCTGAAGCAAGCATTTTCCTCTCCTCCCTCTCCCATTCTTTGTCTTTCAGCCTCTCTCTCTCGTCCACACTTGTTCTGTCTCTCTTTCCCACTCGTCCTCCTCCTCATCTTCCTCCCACTGCAGTTTAGGCTCAGGAAGTCGCTGGTTATTGATAGTTTGTGTGTTCTTGCTCTCGTCACCTTCACTCTTTCGCTCCACCTGTCTCATCCTCTCCTCGCTCTTGCTCCGTCTTGACCGGTCTTCCCTTCTCTTGTCATCTTTTTCAACCCTTCCCTCCATGTTTTCTTCACTATGTTCGGCGTTTCTAGACAAGCTCTGTCTTTTGTCTCTTCCTTTTGTCTCTCGACCTTCGCCCCCTGCCCTGACTGCCGCCCTTGAGAGCGTCAGGGCTCTCGTGGTCTCCTCCGTCACTTCCCCTCTCCCTCTGTTCTCTCCGCTCTCGGTTGGTCTTTCCTGGTTTCTGAACGCTGGATGTGGTATCCTGTTGAGCACGGCGACAGCTCACTGCAGCCAAACCCGACCGCAGGGCCTGGGGTGAGGAGGAGACGGCTGGGACGTGATCACGGTCTGAGAGTGAAACGTATGAGAGAGATGATGGTGGAGAGAAAAGGGAAATGGAAAAAAAAAATTATTAAAGGGATAGTTAAACTAAAAATGAAAAGCTTTCATTTACTCGCCCAATTATGTAACATTAGAACATTCCAAACCTCTTTGTTTCTCTGTTTGTTTTGTTTCTTTGTTTGTTGAATACAAAAGGAGAATTTTAAGGAATTTCACATACTGTAGATATTTTAATACATTAAGTTAAACTAAAGGAAAATGAGAAATGCTGCCTTGGCAACTCGCTAGAAAAAAAAAACTATAATAGCCCTGATAGTAACAATGCCTGTCAAGCGCCTAAAACCACAAAAAAGCACAACAGAAGCACATTAAAAGGTAGTTCATACTAGGAATCGTTCATGATGGTTGACTAGTTGTCAAATGATTGAAATTTATCGGTCAGAAGTTTGTTCACTGAAAAGCTTCCTCTTCATTGTTACTTTCGGTTTGATGTCAAGTGATGTGACTTGGAATATACTGTACGAGTCGTACACACTACTTTTATGTTTGTTTGTTTTTTGATCACTAACTTTTATTTTATAGAAAAGAATATAGAAAAATAACAGCATACAGGTTTGGAACAAGTAAGGATGGATAAATAATGACAGACCTTTCTCTTTCTCTGGTGGATTATTTCTTAAACATTCACAAACATCGTTACAAACAGTTCAGTGCTTTTGTTGCAGATTTTAGAAGACAAGACAGGATTTGTATGAGGAAATATTTAAGCAACTCTTGTTCAAGTAAAATGGAAAGTCAATTATGGTTTAGAGAGTTTTGAATACCAATCACAGCTAATGTTTCAGAGTACTTCAAGCGTTTCTCTCAGGTCTTTTGTCACCCTCTTTAGTCAGGACTCTGAGATAATTCTGAATGTGCCGTGTGCTTCACATTTAAAGCTGCGGCTGACTCAGTAAAACTAAAAGATAAGAAGCTTTGAAATGCAAAAGCGTTTGATATGCTAATAATGAACCACTTAATTATAGCAATTAAGTATGACATAACTCTTCAAAAAAAAAAAAAATCTGTTTACAATTACAATAAAAGCAAATAAAATAATTAGGGCTACCAAAGTTAACATATTAACGTTTCTAAGTATGTTTAACAAAATGTCTAATATAATTGATTAATATAATTAAGAGCAATTTTTAATTAAGAGTAATTATTGTTACAAATTAGATGATTAAAAATAATAAAACCATTTGCAGTCTTTGTGTGGCTAAATTAAATGACCAAGATTAACTACCAAGATATTACTGAAGATAAACTGGTTTGAAATAAAACCACCAATTAAAAATGGTAATGAGAGGGCCAACTAAGGGCTGCTACAGTGTCAAAGGACATCTCTGCATCATATTTCCTTTTCTCTCATTAAACAAGGAGCTGAATGCACTGAAAATTAATTGACAACATTTTGAAAGAAACAAAATAATGTAATAATAAATTGAACAAATGTAATAATGTCCCCTTATCATCATTCTGTTCTGTGAGGAATTCTTCTCTCATATCAGAGCAACTGAAGCCTGACATCCCCTCAAAATGCAAAGCATGCTTGGCATGATTTAATTGTCTGTCAAAATAACATCATGTATCTTAATTGTATTCATTTGGATGGTTTATAATCATATCATTCATTTGATAATTTTTTTT
>NW_015547673.1:141307-148717 GCF_001515605.1 Sinocyclocheilus anshuiensis | reverse complement strand
CACACACACACACACACACACACACACACACACACACACACACACACACACACACATGCACACTTAAATTTATTCTAAACAAATCATGAAATCAATGGCAATTATTTTAATTTATTGACAGCCTTAAAATAATAATAATAATAAAAAAATAGACTGTAATTTAATTAGCTTCATCTGGAATTACCAACAAACATCACAGCTGTTTTCATCACATCACAGTTGATATCACAGAAACTCTTAGTTTATTATCAACATATGACAGGGAGAGCGGAAAGCAGTCAAAGACGTTTAGACGACAGAGAAATATGAGAGAGATGTAGAGAAACAGTAAAATGGAGAACTAACAGGAACAGCTACCAACCGCGTATTTTCTGTCCTTCCAATCACATAGAAACACGGTTCGCCCAGCTTGGAGTTGGTCATACAGAGAGAGAGACTGGAGAGCTCCACTAAAGGAGGAGAAGGAGGAGGAAGAGAAAGAGGGAGGCCGAAAGAATGAAAATAAAGCGTTACGGGGGGTGGAGAGGTAGGAAAGTTAGGAGGAAAGTGAAATGAATATAAAAAAACGGTTCGTAGGAAATAAAGACAACGAATGATCAAAGAAGATGAAAATCAAAAGAAATCAGCAAGATAAAAATAAGGATGTAGGGAAAACCAAATGAGATGACCCAAAATCAAAAGCAAATTAGTAGAAGCAAGCATAAATTTGTTAATGAGTGGATAATAGTGGATAATAAGGAATATCAAAAATATGAAATCAAAGAGAATAGGAAAAGGAAAAAGTCAAAATATGAAAGCAGAGGACAGCTATTAGTAAGCTAATAGATAAAGTGAAATACATTATCATAGGTAGCTAAAGACTGTTGACATATTCAATATATGTACAGTGGCTGTGATAAAACAAACATTACAAACATTAAACGTTGACTGGATGAGCTACATTTGAGGCCATAAATATATAATCACTTTTGACCACACCATTCATTAAATTCTGCACATTCTATATGCAAGTCTACATCTACAAAGAAAAAGCAATAAAGAAGCCACATAACGACACATGATTAAACCACTATTACAAAGAAAGTGGCTTATTGCCTTGTACATAAACATATTATGTTATTTGATATCTGTTAACCCATAATAGCATTCGTGATAGCAAACTGATCATAAAAGGAATGTGATTATGACCATCTAATATTTTAGATGATGTATGATAATGTGATGTTCAGCTGACCTGACCTGTTGTCTTACCGTAGTCAGGGACGTATCCATTTCCTCTTTTGAACACAAGGTGTATCCTGCTTCCTCCGGTCTTGATCCGCTCCACAGCCTGACTGTGACTCATTCCTGCTGTACTGTCTCCATTGATCTCCACCAACTGATCACTCACCTGCAACATACACAATTACCACAGAAATCAGCCACAGCTGTGTAACTGACATCATTTTTACAGAGAACAATCATATTATATCAATAGCGGCACATAATAATAAGAAATGTTTCTTGAGCAGCAAATCAGCATATTAGAATGATTTCTGAAGGATCATGTGACACTGAAGACTGGAGTAATGACGCTGAAAATTCAGCTTTACCATCACAGGAATAAAATACATTTTAAAATGTATTATGTATTTTTTACTGTTTTTACTATATTTTTATTAAAAAAAGAATGCAGCCTTGGTGAGCACAAGAGACGTATTTCAAACATTAAAAAATCTTATAGACCCCAAACTTTTGAACAGTAGTGTATTATAAAATAGCTTCAAAATCACAAAGATGTGATGCACTTGATGTCCCAAAAAAGCAACATTTTGTAGCCTCTACCACACTCTCACACACCTGCTAACATAGCTATCTAAAAGAGGACGTCCTCTTGACTTAACTATAATTACTACAGACTGACCCTAACCTAAAAACCTTCCATTTACATTATTTAGTGTCTTTACATTGGTCTATAAGTGTTTTTTCAGGCATTTTTGTATAATTTTATACCCAATAGTATATCAAGATCAAAGCCACACATCTGCACCTGTATTTTGTGGCTGCGTGAGGCCGGTCCTCCCTCCATCAGTCCCAGCACATAGAGGCCCATGTTATATTCACTCCCTCCTCTCAGACTAAAGCCGAATCCAGTGGGCCCCCTCTCCAGTTCCACACTGTAGTACCGCGTGGCATCCTTCTTTGTTTTTTAATGTGGAAAAAAAAGGAAAAGAGTTATTTTTTGTCACATAGCTTATGTTTAGGCACTGTAAGATGAAGGTATTACTCACCTTTGGTTTTGACCTGTGAGCTTTACTGTTCTTATAATCAGAGTCATTTTCTGTTCGCTCGGAGGAATCTGACAGGAGAAAGGTATTAGGATATGTTTTTGCTATAATGTTATCTATTGATCATTCAAAAACAAATAATAATAATTTAAAAAATGATTAGCCCATACTGATATATTTGTTTTTATATTTCATGCCGCTAAACAGCATGTTGGCTGTTATTAAATCTTAACCATTTACAAAGGTCCAAATCATTTACAAGCTTCAAGTGAAATTTTATGATGTACATAAAATATACATAACTTTAGTTCTCAAAAGAAGAGAATATTGGAAAAATTTGCCTTGATTTATCTACGTACTTTCAATATTGGCCTAATCAGACAAAACAAACAATAAAAATATGAAAAAATTCAAGGATGGGGATTATGCAGTAGACAGACAGACAGACAGACAGACAGACAGACAGACAGACAGACAGACAGATAGATACAAGCTCAGGACATTCAACCAACCAACTTCATGAGGTGCATGCTGGGATGCATTTAAACAGTACTGAAGGAGTTCACATTTATGCTATATACTTGTTGCCTCCACCATTTTTTTTCTTTAAATTTTTTAATGTTATATATTGCTCATTAAAAAAAGAATACAATTATATTTCTTTAAAAAAGTACAAATGATCAGCCCAGGTGAGTGCACTTACGAGCACTAGCGCGAGGCACAATGGTCAAGCGGAGTGTGTTTCCAGCTCTCCTCAAGATCTGTGCCAGCTCTCTGTGAGGTAAATTCACCACTGATCTCCCGTCCACCGCCTCCAGACGATCTCCAGGCCGGATCTGACCGCTGCGTGCCGCCGGGCTGCCTCTGCGTACCGTCACAAACCTGTGAGGCAGCAGAGACACTGCTGCAGAACAAAAACAGATAAATGGCATTCATATTATTATTATTAAACTTTATTTGAAAAGGGACCATGTACAATTTTAACATAAATGTTTCCATTTCATGCATTGTACCGAATTTAGCCAATGGCTAGTTTTCATCCGCGGTCCCTTGGCAGGTAATCATAATCACAGATAAACAGAAGAACAAAATAACAAACACATATAAATACAGTAATACTTATACACATCCCATCAGAGCCAATAAAGAACAGTAAAGATAACGTTCAGTTAAGCCACAACTATATCAGTGTTTACAGATTTGAGTTGCTTTTAAATAAAATTTTAGTTTTAATTTAAACATGTCAATAGATGTGCACATCCT
This sequence comes from Sinocyclocheilus anshuiensis, assembly GCF_001515605.1. Taxonomy (NCBI): domain Eukaryota; kingdom Metazoa; phylum Chordata; class Actinopteri; order Cypriniformes; family Cyprinidae; genus Sinocyclocheilus; species Sinocyclocheilus anshuiensis. Next base: position 145,187 of record NW_015547673.1, on the reverse strand, counting down.
TATGTCTTCTGGTAGAGTGTTCCAGTGAATAATAGCTTTCACTGAGAAAGATGATAACCCAAAGGTAGAATGACGAAAAGGAACAACACAATCACTAGTAGATGATGATCTAATAGATCTTACAGAGACTGTAGAGTGAAAATGCACAAAATCACGAAGTATAGAAGGGGCTAAACCATTAAAAATGTTATATACCATACACAAATTTGAGAAAAGTCTAAAATTATCAAAGCTCAAAAAATTTTATTTCTCCAAAACCCCACAGTAGTGATATTGGTTAGGCTTTTTGTCTAGAGTTTTTAAGGTCTGTTTATAAAGAGATATTAAAGGTTTAATAACAGTTTCCCCTGCTTGACCCCAACATGTCAGACAGTATGTCAGATGAGAAAAGATTGTAGCATGCATAAAAGTCTTGGCTACATCAGTGGGTAGACATTGTCTAATTTGTCTAAAATTGATCAAGTTATATTTTTATATTTTTATACATTTCACTCTGAATGTTTTATATAACATTCAGTGTTGATTGTGCAAAACTCGCCACCGCAGTACTATGTTGGGATGCAAAAGTTGTTGCCAGGGTGTTGTTATGTGTTGCTAGGGTACTGTTTGTTAGTTTGTTATCAGAGAGTCAATAATGATACACTGTCACTTCACTGAGTATATATGAGACAGACTAAAAGAAAAAAGAAAGAGCAGAAAAATCACATTGCATCTTTTAAATAAACAGCCCCTAAGCGTAGAATGAACAGTTACCAAAAACACACACAGTTAGGAATCAAGATGGATTATCTAAGGCAAAGCAGATAAAGAAACCTCTGTGGAGATTTCTCCCTCTGGAGGAGAATGGGAGAGATGATGGATGGAGGGTGGAAAGAGTAAAGTGGGAGGGATTCAAATGGGACAGAGAGAGAGAGAAAGATTGTGAGAGATAGATAGAGGGAAATTATTCATCAGTTGAAAAAAGTTACTCTCTCTTGTTCAATGTCAAACTCTTTACAGTGTGGCTTTTAAAGGCATCTATCATTAATACACGGCTGAATCAGAGATTCTGTAGCTACTGCAAATCCTTTCGGCAAATCCCACTTAATGTCACCTACAGAAACATGTGACGCAGCTCGTAGGCAGAACATCAATGCAGATTTAACGCAAATCCTTACAGTCATTCAAATCACTGTCATCAGTCCATTAAAGGTGCTGATATGATGTTAGGGATTACAGAGAGATAAGAGATTACAGACATCTGAACTAAAGCTGAAATACAGAAATAAGACATTTTGCAGAAAAATTAATAGTCACATATTTTAATGTCATTGTAATAGTTTACTTGAAATGTCTTCATTAAGGTTCCCAGTGTTCTGACTAGCTTCCAATTCACATAAAATAAACGCTATCAAATATTGAAAAATGATTATAAATATTTGACAAATACTGATAACTATTAACTGTTTTTATGTTTTAAGCCGCTAAACAGCATGTTGGCATGTTATTATACGGTTTTCTCTGAGATGCTTCAAGTGAAATCTTAAAATAATTTTACATGCTTAATGTACATTATGATGTACATTAGAAATATTGATCATTTCAGTTCTGCAATTTTATGTTAGGCCTGAAAAAGAGGAGAATGTTAAATGAGCCTTGATTTTATCTTACAAAACAAAACAAAACCAACATAAACAAAAAAGCAAACAAAACAAAACATGGAAACATCCACTTATTGTTTTTTCTATTTCTACTTCTTTATAATAGTAATTTCAACAACGAAACAACACAAATGCAAGTGTGGGGACAAAACAAAATCAAACCAACCCAACGCAAACAAAAAAGTAGACAAAATAAAAAACAAACAAAACAAAACAGAGAAACATTAACCTATTTTTTTTCTACTTCTACTTTTTCATAATAGTAATATAAACAATGAAGCAACACAAATGCAAGTGTGGGGAGTATGTAGCAACAAACAAATAGTTTTTATCTGTCTTCTATGTTCTCTAAGTTGCTGTCCTTTGTCTAGATTCAAGCTCTGGACATTCAAACAACCAACCTTCATGAGGTGCATGCTGGGATGCTTTTAAACAGTACTGAATCATCCCATTAAAAAAGTGTTTCCAACCTTTGACTAGTACTGTATGTATCTGAACAGATGTAGCTACATTTGTTGCAGTTGTAGTTTGCAAAATATGCCTTGCATTAAAACTGATCAACAGCTGTTGAGTTTATTCTGGAAGTTTCTTGAATCAGTTAGTAAGGGGTAATGGGCTGAGAACAAATGGAGCAATACTAATCCAAAAGTCACGTGGAGACACTATAGGGAAATCACCTTGTGAGTCCACATTTTTGTCCCTTAAGTCAATCTGCCTGTCTCCATTAGTGTGCGCCATTAATGAGAAAATAACTTGTCCTGTGCCGACCTACTTAGAAACAAACTCACACATATTCACATGCCCACACACATTTCTTCTTTTCTTGGGGATGAACCTCTGTAAGCAGTGTGCTAAGAAACAGAAATCTTCATTGATGTTTAATGCTGACTCGGTTTAGCTCAAAGGGAAAAATTAATGCTAAACCTTTTGATTTCCCTCCATACTCCCAGCCTGAGGGGATATCATTCTGTAAGAACTAGCATTAGCGTCTTGGTTGAACATGACATTCAATTACTCGGCTGGGCTGATGCCAGTGTAAGATCTGCCTAGGAGGTGTTATGCATTACAGATCCTGCTCTTACTCAATACACTAAATGACTGAGACCATAATGTTAATGACAATCCAAGTACCATTTGACTTTTAATGTTGCCTGATTAACAGCCTGGATTTCATGTTAAGTGTCCACGTTCTACACATTGTAAGTCCACTTATAATGTTACTCAAGATTTCATGCACCAAAAGCAGTTGTAATTGAATCTTACGTGACCATTTTCCTTCCTCTTTGTGCACTGTACCTTTAAGACTTATACGTTAATGATATAGGTGATCATATATAGTTGTGCTCATGGTTTCTCACGTTTATTAAAAAGTCATTTTGATCTGGCTTTTTGAGGATGGAGAGGCATTTTAGAGGTTAAACATCCAGGCTGGTAGACCCAAAGGCTCAAATTCCGTAATGGGCAATATAAGAAGAGAAAAGAGCTTGGCGATTCCATCAGTAATAAAGTAAAGCACTTACTCCTGATTCCTCTGGAGGGACTGTTCCTCTAATAAAAAAATAAGTCTCTCAGGATAAGATGTCTGCAGTAGCTCTTTCAGTAGAGCCTATATACAATGGATTCATAATACAGCTTACAATCAGATGTTTGAATAATATAACCACAGTTATAATAAATTACAGTACTTATCTAAAATGCGCAAAAACATGGTAAGCACCTAATTCCATTCCAAGGTATATACATAGTCTTTTACAACATGCGTGTGCCACATTAAACTAAGAAAATTTACCAGCCCAAAATACTTCTAACTGGCAATGAAACAGTGTTTTGAGTTAATAAAAAAATTAAAAAAAATAAAATATATATATATATTTTATTTATAAATATATGTACACTACTGTTCGAAATTGTGGGCTTATTAAGATTTTTCATAAGAAACTATTACTTTTATTCAACAAGACATATCAAATTGATCAAAAGTGACAGTAAAGACATTACAAAAGATTTCTATTTCAAATAAATCATGGTTTCCACAAAAATATTAAGCAGCACAAATATATAGTTCAGTCATGAAACTCTAGATGGTGCATTATGACCCGGTGTCTAACTGATATTCAGAGAGTTAAATGACTTCGCACAAGCTGATTGGTTTATGCTGCATATGCAGCCAATGAGCTTACTGCCTTGCATTTATATGGCTGGCAAGCATTCACTAGAGATTCCTGCAGCGCGCTTTCAGA
>NW_015547673.1:126367-140569 GCF_001515605.1 Sinocyclocheilus anshuiensis | reverse complement strand
GTATCGCCATATGCATTGGCAGTAGCAAGTTCCTGTACTTGCTTGCAGCAGCAGCAATAATCTACAAATACAGCAATGACCAACAGCAGCAGCAATTCCGCCAAGACCAAATACATTAACATTGTCATATCCATCACCATGCTAAAATCTTCCGAGAGTTGTCATGATTGAACTCTTTTTAACACTGATAATAAGAAGAAATGTTTCTTGAGCACCAAACAGCATATTAAGATTATTTCTGAAGAATCACGTGACACTGAAGACTGGAGTAATGACTGCTGAAAATTCAGCTTTGACATCACAGAAATAAACGACAATTAAAAAAAAAAATACCATGCTAAAATCTTCCGAGAGTTGTCATGATTGAACTCTTTTTAACACTGATAATAAGAAGAAATGTTTCTTGAGCACCAAACAGCATATTAAGATTATTTCTGAAGAATCACGTGACACTGAAGACTGGAGTAATGACTGCTGAAAATTCAGCTTTGACATCACAGAAATAAACGACAATTAAAAAAAAAAATAATAGAAAACAGTTATTTTAAATTGTAATATTTCACAATATTACCATTTTTATAGTATTTCTTTTAAAAATCAGATAAATGCAGTCTTGGTGAGCATAAGAGATTTTTTCTAAAATCTTTTGATTTGTGTGTGTGTGTGTGTGTGTGTGCGTGTGCGTGTGTGATTTCACATAGTAATTTTGAATAATTCTAAGAATATTCAATACGTGTTCAGGAAAAAAAAAAGCATCCTGTGATTGAAAATTTTAAATTGAATTGATTTACCCAAGTCACTTTTTATTAGATAAGTATTCTTACAAATCAGTTTAAATCATGAACTGTGTTATTTTATGGTCAGAGAATGATTAGTCTTGAAATACTGCTGAATGGGTTGAAAATTATAATAATTCTAATTTTAATTATAAATTCTAATAATACATTAGTTTTTGTAAACTACTTATTAAATATACTTTATGACATATAAAATATATTTCTAAAATAAAATTTAAATATTTTTGTGGCAGAGAAGGTAAAAATCTGAACTGGTCTCGCCAGCCGGAAGAAAAAATCTTTATTGGGCCTGTTATGTGACAAATCACTAAATTAATAAATAACAAATAATAAAGCCCTTTCAATATGAGAAGGTGTGAAGCTGATAAAAAACAGACGAGTGGAGTTACAAAATGAGTGGAGGACAGTCGTAATCACGGCTGTCACTGAAAATCATTAGTTTTCCCACAATGCCGCATCCAGTGTGAGTCATACAGATTCAGCCTCTGAAACACTTGAGTGCTAAATGAGACAGCTGACGTATGTGTGTGAGTGTGTATAAAGAGCAGACCACATTTACATTTGTTCTGAATTATTGTTGTCAAGACAATGTACATGAGTTAGTAACAACTTTAACCTTTTAAAACTTTTTTCTTTAATCTGTTTGGCCTCTCCTTATTTGTCCACACTCTTGCCCTTCACTTTCCTTCCTTTCATCTCATGTCACTTCCATTTCCTCTCATTTCTTTACATACCTCTGTTCAATCCCATCTTTTGCTGCTCTTTCAGTTGAGTCAGTCAGTATATAGGCCATCAGACCCAGAAAACCTAACCTGCCTGCAGAGCACAGAATCATTCAGCTATAAACAAACCTGCGTTACAGTCAGGGTCCAAAATGTACTTTTTGATGCTAATGCCAGTGACGAGTGAATTGGGAAAATGTGCCAACTATAAATATTTATTGTATTCCGTATTTACTCACCCTCAAGTTGTTCTTTTCTTTATTCTGTTGAACACAAAAGTTCACAGTTCACAAATGTTGGTAACCAAACAGTTGCTGGTAACCATTGACCATAGTATTTTCTTTTTCCATACTATGGAAGTCAATGGCTACCGACAACTGTTTGGTTACCAATATTCTTAAAAATGTCTTCTTTTGTGTTCAACAGAAGAAAGAAACTCATACAGGTTTGAAACAACATGATGGTGACAAAAGTTTCATTTTAGGTGAACTATCCCTTTAAGAATGATGCTCTGTTGAGATCTGCTTTGATAGCTAAAAACTGTAACAATATAAACAAATGTTTTGCACAGAAATAAAGCAAAACATCATATATCCATGGATTAGGTTTGAAGTATCGTTGGCATATGCTTTCCCACACTAATGCCCACAAATGGGCCACAAATTAAGACATAGACACATACAATTAGTCTTGATAAAACACTGGACCACCTTCATACAGGCATGTAAGTTCAGCTGAACCATGTGAACAGATTTCTTATTCAAATGCACAAATACAACATTTTTAACAGATCTGACTTTTAGTCCATGCATGATAGCTTTGAGGCCATCTATATGCTAATTTACTCCAAACCATTGATAAAATTCACTTTTAGCTGAAATACGTATGTATGCATGTATGTATGTATGTATTTGATGACTCTTTCTGCACACCACAGATTTCTGTAAATCAAATGCTTGATTTGGCTGTATGCATGAGACATGAGGTAATCACAGCCGTGCTGATATTCAGACCAACAGATTGTGAGTTAAAAAAACAATAAGTTAACAATGAGCAACTGTAGACACAAGAGTCTAGACACAATATACAGTAGATGCAATATTGCCAGTTACTTAGTCGGTTATTGCTCCGCCAACCTAAATAGTACCAAACAAAATCAAAAGTGAATGAACCGTTGAGTTGCCAAGCGACACACAGTAGTGCATTTCATTCTTGAGTGAATTAAGTGTTTTAGAAAAAATCATTTAAGTGAATGATTCAATGACTCAATTTACTTTTTTCGTACCTGAATAAACCAGGGTTTTCAAACAAATCAGCTGAAAAAATAAGTGACTCATTCACTCATTGTCGCCACCTACTGTCTAACTATGTAACCTGCAGAAAGTGTTACTGAAAAATCACCACAACTCATATACACTGACTGACAGTCTGTCTGACGCAAAGCACAGATGAGTGCAGTGATAAAAACAGGGCGGCCTTTAAGCAACACTGATGAAAGTTTCTAATAGTAGCAGTCTTTGTACATCTTCATCTCAATAATAAAAGTGCTCCACAGCTGCTGAAATACACTGGCTGGCACTGTAACACTGTTCACTTCTGAAGACCAGTGCTGCATACCGAAATACAAGAGAGAGACTGAGAGGAACAAGAGAAAGACACAGAGAGTGTGTGATGCTCATTATGAACCAATGTTGCACTGCAGCAGTAGTTTTTCCTAGTACCACCAACAGAACCGGATCTAACAAATCTAAATTTACAAATTATGACTGTAGAAATACTGAACACTGCAAATAAATATAACTAAAAATGCTGTAGACAACTACAGGTTTATGTTGCCATAACTGCCACATAAATTGCAATTAATTTTACATAATCTGATGTATTTCAGTGAAATAAGATTTTTAATACACATTTAACAACCACTAAAGCACTAAAAAACAAATCACTCATGACACAAGGAATAAGTGCACAATTTGTAAAAAACATACAGCAGTCTGTCAACGAAATGCATTACTCATCAAATGCATATGAGGAATGAGGCAATAATTACAAAGCATAATTAAAGATTACAAGCCTCAGAATTCAGTTACCGCAATGATGGTCTAAAATATATTACTTTGTCACAACTGAAGCAGATGTATGAATCCGAACCGGCATGAATGAGACAAGGATCTCACTTATGTTGCTTGTGAATGAATAGAAGATGTTCTGCAGATGTGCTATTGATTTAGCTACAATGCAGTACTGCTAGGCTCGCTGTACCTGAAGCCTCGAGCAGAGAACGCAGTGGGCTTTTCCACGGTCACAATAATATGTGCACGAGTGTGTATTTGGTGGTCTAGGGGAATGTCTCAGCCACAATTTGGGCCATAAGAACAGATTTTTGACAGCAAAAGCCACCCAAACTAATTCTGACGAGTCAAAAACACAGAAACATCACAGAACAACCATAAAATCATACAAATATATTACTTTCGTGTAATTAGTTTCTATACACAAGGATCTGATTATTAAATACACAAATCAAATCATCCCCTAACAAACTATAAATTATTCCTCAACATATAAATACATATCTGTACCCAAACATATATAAACACACTGCAGATATAATGTCATAACAGTTCAAATTTACAGGACTATTCATCTGCTGTAAAGCACTACATATCTCTGCCATTAAAAACACTCTGCATCACTACCAACATTGTCCCAACAGAAATAGAAGGGAAATGAGGGATGAAATCAAGAGAAATAAATACATATTTACGTTTGGAGTCCTTCACACTTTTCAAGGCAGACTGCAGTCTCTCCAGCATGGCTTCGTGTGTGTGTGTGTGTGTGTGTGGAGGCAGGGTCCCGATCCTGGATCACACTCCGCTTAAATCCCAAAACATGTGAAAGCGATCACGTGGAAGGGTCATAATGAGAAAATGAATGGAGGGCATAAACAAACAGACAAGCAAACGAAAACAAAACAGAACGAGCCCGTCTCGCTGTGTGAGCGAGTCGCTTACTATAACGGGTTCATTTTCCTTTGGCATCTGGAGTCGGTGAATAAGAAGGAGGGAGCGAGCGAGGTGGGTGGACAGGCAGAGAAAAGGAGGGAATAAAGACAGAGAAATTAAGATAAGAGGAGGGGCAATAAGAGAGCGAACATGATGAACGATTTAATCCTTGGACACTGCAGAGTGGGGGGGGGGCCGATAAGGGAAAGACAGGGAGAGAGAGAGAGACCTACATGCACATATGTGTGTAATCTGACTTTGCCATTGCAGATGCATGCTGGTCATGCCAATAAAAAAGCATTTGAGTGATTGAAATGAATGCTGAATCAGTGCAGTGCATATGACAGCGCTGGTGCACCATGAAATAGAGAATAGTTCATGTAATAATACGGATAGTACATCTAAAAATTTAAATTATGCCAGTATTTATCCATCCTTATGTCATTTCAAACCTGCATGACTTTTTTCTTCTGTGGAACACAAAAGGTACATTTTTAAGGAAAATACTGCACATTCTTTCCTATATAATATCAAGCTCCAAAATGACATAAAAGCACTAAAAATACACAAAAAAAAAAATGCTACAGTATAAAAGCCTGTTAATTGGTTAAATATAAGTTACCTTACCATATATAATGAAAAACTGTAAATGATTTTACATCGCATTATATTTAATTATGCTGTAAAATACTATCAAATATATTAGTTTTATAAGTAAAACCTACGAATTACCGTATAATTTATGGTGAAAAACAGTAAAAGGACATTCTGAGAAGCCCCTGTGTGACAAATCACATATGATTTTATTTAACATTTTTTTCTTATTTTTGTTCTCAGTAATGTACATTAGAGTGTTTTGTGATACATTTTCTGCTATTTAGTGAATGTTTATTGCATTATTTTAGTGTCATGTGTACTACTCTGATAGTGCTTTGTCTTTGTGTGTATGATGACCCTGTACACCTGTATTATTATAGTGGTTATCAGTACATTTTGAGGTACAAAGCAGTGCAATGTGCAATATTTCAAATGTTATGAAGCCATATTATAATATATATATATATATATATATATATACACTGATAAAGAGAGATTCAGCTAAGTGAAACAATGAATAAATACATTTTCTGTTTGTTTGTTACATAAAGTTATTGCATGGCTTCACAACACTTGAACTTCAGGGCTGGAGCAGCATGGACCACTTTTTTAAAACGTTTGGAGCTGTTTTTGTCATTTTAGAGCTTGACTGCCCCAGTCGCCATTCCCTTGCATTATATGAAAAAAAAAAGCACTTTTCGTGTTTCATGTGAGAAACAAAGTAATTTAGGTTTGGAAAACATGCGAGTGAATAATATTGATGAATTTCTATTTTAGGTGAACTGTCTCTTTAAGAGATCTACTGGCAGTGACATAACTAGGATAATCACTCTTATTGATTAATTGATCTTGTAACTCATGTTTTGCTTGCTCACATAATTCTCTCTCTTTTTATCATTCTCTCAGTGTCTCCTCTGACATTTCTTATATCGACATCATCTCTGGTTTTTTATTTTATTTTATATAGCTCTACAGTCATCATACAGTATGTTATGATGGTATTTCATGCTCCTCTGCACTGCCGTACACACAAACACACCCATCAAGTGCTTCATCAGACATCACAGTCCCAAACCTTTAACCTCCAGCCATGTATGTACAGTACAGTACATAGGCACACTTTTATTGCATGCTGGTCACACTTTTAACTTAATATTGATCTTGCATCGCCCACATCAGAACTGCAAACACAAACTAACTAATGGCACTACAGTCAAACAATAGGATATATAATATATTTTTAAAATATATTAAATTTAAAAATATAAAGTTTCATTTTTATCTATTCAATATATAATTTCAAATGTTAACTCATTCTAACTTCGACTCTGAGGGTGTGCAAAACATCAAGACAGCACGGACTCCAAAAAACATTATGAAATCAAGTCATACAGAAGAGAAGCATCTGAGATATTGATACCCTGATAGCACACGTACATCACAGAGATTGAACTGTTCTGCAACAGTGTTGTAAATACAACTTAACCACTGATTTCTAGTCGTGTCCTCTTTTGGAAGACCAAACAAAGTAGTTTTGCTTTCACAACGAAACACACGGTGGGCTAGAGTGAGCGGCGGCCGGCGGATTCGACAAAGGAGAGGCCGGCAGGCTTGCGGCAACCACATGTGACGACCGCGGGCTGGACTCCGCCTGGACTCCGCTAACTTTTATAAAGAATATCTCTTTGGATTTGAGACTTTAGTCTTTGCAACTTTACAGATCTTCTTTAAGCACCAAGAGCTTGTAACACTCCAAAGAGAAAGGAAAATTTGAAAATCGCATCATATGACCCCTTTAAGGATATAAGTTAGTATGCTCTAAAATATTGACAAATTTTGTATTTAGAAGATGTAAGCATTGAAAACTTACAGTCTCTCACTTCTGCCAATATGGATCAATGATTTTTACGACATCATTCTGAATTTCAGCTTCTCATCAGATTTTCTGACCAATTAAGGTCTCTAGGATCTGAAGCCTCACGCCCTTTACACTATAAGAGACATTAAAGCTGTGACCGAAATCAGTCAATTGGTTCACACATTTATTATGTTATATATGGTAAATGCCACAGTGCACCATACAGTGGATAGGAAGCAATTTAGACAGTTTAAACTAAAGTTTGATGATTTCCATTGGGGTGAGTGAAGTCTGGTTTCATGTCAGTGTCACGTGCACCTCCATACATATTAGAGAGGACACATGAAAATATACAGGACAAAGAAAGATCAGGGGTCATTGCAGGCTGAACCTGAATCACCTGTATAAGCACATCACTCTTTCAAACTAAGTTACATGTTTAATATAAAACTCAGGGAATATCTAGCATGTATAGCAACAGGTTACTTCTTGGTGTTGATGCATTACAAATACTCACCTTTGACATTCTCCACATCCTGGGAGGCGATAACAAATCCAAAGCCTTCACCTGGCTTTCTCTTCAGCTCCACCTCATACCCCCACAGCACAGGGGGCTTTTCTTTCTCCTCTGTTTTCACTCTGGGACTGAGTACCGTCCCGCCTTCCTCTGAACTCATCCAATCGCGTGGCTCCAGTGTGAGAGTGACAGGAACAGAATCAAGAAAGCTGGTACTCTGGACCAATGAAGAGCGAACCAGCGCTGGAGAGGACGGGGTTAAAGTGCTGCGCGATAATGGCATGGAGTTGGTAAAAGGGACTTCAGAGTCAGAGGCGGAGCGAGGAGGGGGAGGAGTCAGTCGTCGCACAGAATTAGGGGAAATGGAGAAATGCGAGGGTGCTACAAAGAAAGGACCAAAAAATGTATATTTGATGAGCAGGGATGAAAAATGGACACAATTACAAATGTTTATTGATGTTTTACAATAATTAAATAAAATACCTATTATTAAGATAAAAAAAATCAATCAATCAATAAAATATGAAATATAAAATAATGCAATGCAACCAAATAAAACAAAACACATACAATTTTACCTTTTTTAATCTCTTGCAGACAAGCATTTTATTGCTTCATTCTAAAATAAAATAAAATAATTTACTAAAATAAAGTAATTTACTGAGAGGCTGTAATTTTTCCACTATATAGGATGTTTGGTGTCATTTGAAGCACTTACAGATCTGGGCCCGTATTCTTAAAAATTCTAAGAATTCTTTACTAGGATCTTTTCTTTAAATTTAAGAGGAAACACCCACATTTCACATTTCCTCTTAAAATTAAAGAAAAGATCCTAGTAAAGAAAAAAGTAATTCAGAAAGCATCTTAACCCTTAAAAGAGGTCTTAAGGTCCAAAATTAAGGTCCAAAGGAGTACGTACGAAATGTGCGGAAGAAATGTGTCGCACAATGGATGACAGTGGGTTAATAAGACGTTACACATTAGATCGCGCAGGGATCATGTTTGTGACTGATCTTATTAGAGACACGCTAAAATCTCTGACAGCGCAGAAATACCATAGGGCTAGAAATGGAAGTAATCACTATATTAACTACATTAACATATTTGCCAACAATATATATGTATACACACACACACATATGTATGTGTGTGTGTGTGTGTGTGTGTGTGAGTACGGTAAAACAGGAAAAATTATGCCTGTAATTTCGAAGTGAAGGTTTATAATAGACCCTATTTAAAAGCACTCTTTTTTTCCTTCTTGGACAACCAACCAACCAATCAGTTTTCAAAAGAATGTGTCATACCTAGCAATGGGGTCAGCCCCGCCTCCTCTCTAAGATGAAAGTTTTTGTCTTTTCCTCGCTCAGAGTTGCTCTCAGATTGGTCCTGAATCACTCTTAAGCTAAGACTCCTAAATTAGACATTTTTAAGCCAAATTAGGAGCTATCTGAGAGGATTCTTAGAAGCTTTAAGAATACGGGCCCTGGATTTTTAAGGTAGGATTTTTCTTGTAATCAGTCTCAAATAATTTATATTGATATCCAATATCAGCCAATATTTATTCAAAATACAAATCTGTAAATTGAATCTGTATCGGCCAACACTTCAATATCTGCACATATGATGATCATGTTATGGAGCATGATTTGAGAATATCCCAAAATGATCACTTGATTAATGTCACAAATATTTGATTAGTGGCCTAGAAATAGTGCAGAATCTAAAATATCTCTTATACATTTCACATCATTCTTTCTACATTCTTAAAAAAATTCTAAAGCTTTATGTTTATTTACAGGTATAAATATGGGGAAAATCCTTTTTTTGTAATAAACATATAACTTACCACCTCTGTAAACCAGCAGAATAACCTCCCCTTTTTTAGTGTGTTCCTGCAAAAGCCGCTGGACCTGGAATCAAATTTATAAAATATATAATAATAAAAGTACACAATAACAAAAATCTTAATGTTTAATTGCATTCTCTCCTTCTCTACCTGTGCAAAGCTGAGACTCTGTACATCTGCTCCGTTGATCTTCACAATGGCGTCTCCAGGCTGCAGTCCGATACACTGTCTGTGGTCCCAGACTTTCTTCACGAGGGTCTGTCTTCCTCCGTGACCTCCTGCCGTGACACTGAACCCCATATTGCTTCCCCTCTCACATTTAGCCAAGGCAACAGGGACTAATTCCCCACTTCTAGACAGCCCTCCAACTCCACTCCCAATCACAGCGCTCATGGCTCCAGGTGAAGGAATGCTGCTGTTTGGGCTGCCGCTGCTGGCACTGGCTGTGCCGTTGAAGGTGAAGTAAGGCCTGTCAGAATGGGCACTGCTAGGTGAGGTTAGCAGTGAATGCTGGGGTTTACAGAGATGGGAGTAGTGCCTTCCTCCTCCAGGAGAGAAAGAGACAGGGCCTGGACTTACTTGAAGCAGGGGCAATCGAGATATGGGAGGTGGAGTACTTGAGGAAAGATCGCTCTCAGAAGATTTGAAGGAGTGCGGGCGGAGAGGTGGCGGAGTGGACAGGGAGTTGTTGTTGTGGTTACGGATAAACGAAGCCCTTTGAAAATAAAAAGAGAGAGACCATGTGGTCAGCCAAAGCAACTCACAGTAGACACACTATATCATAATCAGCGCTGGGGAGGGACGGAATACAGCTTTCGTATTTAAAATAGAAAATATGAGTAACTGTATTCAGTTACAATAACAACTTAAACATTGGTAATCAGATACAGTTATATTCAAAAAGTATTTAGATTAAACAGCATTGAAACACTCTTATGATGTGTTACATTCCTCTACACAGACAATGGTTTCGTCTGGCCCCTGACTGAGCCTGATTTCTCCCAAGGTTTTTTTCTCCATTTCTGTCACCGATGAAGTTTTGGTTCCTTGCCACGGTCACCTTTGGCTTGCTTAGTTGGGGATACTTAATTTCTGGCAACATTGTTGACTTGATTGCACAGACACTATTTGAAGAGAACTGAACTGAGCTGGACGATGACATTACTGAATCAACGATGAACCGACTAGCTGAAACATTGACTGTTAACTAATGTCCACTTGCATTATTAGCACACGTTTTTCCTATGTAACACTGTAAAGCTGCTTTGACACAATCTGTATTGTATGAAGTGCTATACAAAATAAAGGTGACTTGACTTGACTGTAAGTAGACAGAGGGCGCTGTTGAAAATAAAAGTCATTGAGGACTTATAACATAGAGCTTAACAGAAATCCTTTGACCAACAAAACATGAATCCAATAAAAACAAGTTTATGACAATATTTGGTTTGTCTATGTTCTGACAGATACAAATATTGTATTTTCTGCCTCATTCTATGAAAAGAATTTACCCACAATCAGTAAAAGGAGTTTTTTATACATTCAGTGGGGTAAATTTTGTTTATTTTTGCAGCAAAAATAATTTTAAAACTGTCATTTCAACATTTAGCTTTATGCTAAGTTAAAATGCTATTTCTAGTCCTTACCTGCACTTGCTGGCAGGCACTATTACATTTTAAGATGAAGTTTGTCAAGAAAATTCACTTTAGATCATATCCACTACCATTCAAAAGCTTGGAATCAGTAAAGTTAAATAATACTTTTATTAAACAAGGACGCATTAAAATTGATCAAAAGTGACTATAAAGACATTTATAATGTTACAAAACATTTCTATTTCAAATAAATGCTGTTCTTTTGAACTTGAAATTCATCAATGAATTCTGAAAAAGAATTATATAAAAATATTAGTCGAACAACTGTTTTCAACATTGATAATAATAAGAAATGTTTCTTGAGCACCAAATCAGCATATTAGAATGATTTATTAAATATGATTAAAATAAAGCTCATTCTGGTATGATTTCTGAACAATCATGTGACGCTGAAGACTGGATTTTTTCTCCATTTCTGTCACCGATGAAGTTTTGGTTCCTTGCCACGGTCACCTTTGGCTTGCTTAGTTGGGGATACTTAATTTCTGGCAACATTGTTGACTTGATTGCACAGACACTATTTGAAGAGAACTGAACTGAGCTGGACGATGACATTACTGAATCAACGATGAACCGACTAGCTGAAACATTGACTGTTAACTAATGTCCACTTGCATTATTAGCACACGTTTTTCCTATGTAACACTGTAAAGCTGCTTTGACACAATCTGTATTGTATGAAGTGCTATACAAAATAAAGGTGACTTGACTTGACTGTAAGTAGACAGAGGGCGCTGTTGAAAATAAAAGTCATTGAGGACTTATAACATAGAGCTTAACAGAAATCCTTTGACCAACAAAACATGAATCCAATAAAAACAAGTTTATGACAATATTTGGTTTGTCTATGTTCTGACAGATACAAATATTGTATTTTCTGCCTCATTCTATGAAAAGAATTTACCCACAATCAGTAAAAGGAGTTTTTTATACATTCAGTGGGGTAAATTTTGTTTATTTTTGCAGCAAAAATAATTTTAAAACTGTCATTTCAACATTTAGCTTTATGCTAAGTTAAAATGCTATTTCTAGTCCTTACCTGCACTTGCTGGCAGGCACTATTACATTTTAAGATGAAGTTTGTCAAGAAAATTCACTTTAGATCATATCCACTACCATTCAAAAGCTTGGAATCAGTAAAGTTAAATAATACTTTTATTAAACAAGGACGCATTAAAATTGATCAAAAGTGACTATAAAGACATTTATAATGTTACAAAACATTTCTATTTCAAATAAATGCTGTTCTTTTGAACTTGAAATTCATCAATGAATTCTGAAAAAGAATTATATAAAAATATTAGTCGAACAACTGTTTTCAACATTGATAATAATAAGAAATGTTTCTTGAGCACCAAATCAGCATATTAGAATGATTTATTAAATATGATTAAAATAAAGCTCATTCTGGTATGATTTCTGAACAATCATGTGACGCTGAAGACTGGAGTAATGATGCTGAAAATTCAGCTTTGCATCACAGGAATAAATTACACTTTTAAATATATTCAAATAGAAAACAGTATTTCCCCACTCCCCTTTTAAGCAACACTGCCACATTTTTTTTTCCACTTGTAAGAAGTAAACTGACTAAATATGTTACAAATTATATTTTACAGGATGTATTCTGTAATCTGTAGTTAAATGAATTTTTTAATGTAACTCTTCCAAGCCTAATTATAGCAGGGACAATCATATATAAAATCCTTTCACCTCTGTGATCCAATCGCAGACACCACCTCACTGTCGCTCTGGCTGGCCAGTTCCGCACACTGTAACCTCCTGATGCTTCTGGCAGAGCGTGGTGCTCTCAGGAATCCACTCCCATACCAGTTAGAGTACTGGTATGATGATGGCTGTCTTGGAGAAGAAGCAAATGGAGACGAATTACCATTAGCATCCAAACTGAACCTTGATGCCCGTACTCTGAGATTCCTTGAGGATCCCCTCTTAAAATCAGACCATATGGGCCCGTTGTGGTTGAGGTGTGGCTGAGCGTATGGGAGAGGAGCTTGGGCCTGGGGTTGGGTCGTGGTGGGTGGAGGTAGATGTAGCGACTGGTCTTGGGATCCCGTTAGCCTAGGATTGGGCATCTTAGGACAGCCGTCAGAGTTATAGAGCATGGGGTAGCCTCTTCGGACAACAGCGTCCACAGTATGACCCACTGGGATGGCTTTCAACATTTCTACTACCTCTTTGTGAGAGAAGCCAAGCACACAGGTATCATTGATGTATACCAGAATGTCCGCTGGAAGAGGCAATAGATGAAAAGTGTTACATTGCATTTAATTCATATTATGAAGGTTCAAACACAACTATTCAAGTAAGTCACATAAAACTTACCTTCAATTAATAGATTTGACACACTATCATTTAAAAGTTTGGAGTTGGTAAGATTTTTTTTTAAGTTAACATTGTGAAATATTATTACAATTTAAAATAACTGTTTTCCATTTTAATACATTTTGAATGTTTAAAAATATAATTTATTATCGTGATGGCAAAGCTGAATTTTCAGCATCATTACTCCAGTCTTTAATGT
The DNA here is from genome assembly GCF_001515605.1 of Sinocyclocheilus anshuiensis. Classification (NCBI taxonomy): domain Eukaryota; kingdom Metazoa; phylum Chordata; class Actinopteri; order Cypriniformes; family Cyprinidae; genus Sinocyclocheilus; species Sinocyclocheilus anshuiensis. Next base: position 127,030 of record NW_015547673.1, on the reverse strand, counting down.
CACATGATCCTTCAGAAATCATTCTAATATGCTGATTTGCTGCTCATAAACATTTCTTATTATTATCAATGTTAAAAACAGATTAATATTTTTTGGAAACAGTGATACTTTTTTCAGAACTCTTTGATGAATAGAAAAAGCATTTATTTCAAATATAATTTTTTTGTAACATTATAATTGTCTTTACAGTCACATTTGATTATTTGAATATAAAAAAAAAAAGAAAAAAGAAAAAACTTATTGACCCCAAACTTTTGAACACACATAATTTTACAGGTTCAGGTATATATAACTACAGGTGTATGTGTGTGTGTGTGTAAGTTTAAATATAAATATTTCTATGTCCTTGTGGGTGATCTTTTCTCTCAACTGCTTTATTATCATGCAAAATGCACTGATCTAATAATGCACTGTGAATCTGAATGGTGTGTATTCATAAATGAGCAAAAAGAGCTCATAGATGCATGCAGTTGTATGTTAGTATGCATGTCACAGTGAAGTGAGAGAGAGTGTTCATAATGTCACATTTTTCTAATAAATGTGTGTGTCGGCACACAGTGATGGCTGGATTACTCCATGCAGGCCATTAGGATTAGAGGGAGATCGAGACACTCGTTCAGCAGAATCACACAATCACAACACTAATCCACGATGGGACAGAAA
>NW_015547673.1:106983-126263 GCF_001515605.1 Sinocyclocheilus anshuiensis | reverse complement strand
CATACGAGAGAGAGAGAGAGAGAGAGAGAGAGAGAGAGAGAGAGAGAGAGAGAGAGAGAGAGAGAGAGAGAAGCAGCAGCCTATAGAGAAAACATAAATATCCCTTTGTTTGTAAGCACAGTGCTCTACTGCAGTGGGTGGCGAAGAGACATGTGGGCTGTTACCTATGTGAAGGGTGGAAGGTCCTCCGGGAATGATGCTGTAGATCTGCAGGAACTCCCTCCGCCTGCTGCCTCCCACTATGTTGAAGCCGAAACCCCGTGAACCCTTAACCAGATGAGTGTGAACAGAGAAGCCTTTCAGTTCACTCGGCTGGTCTGTAAACTCTGCCACTGCAAAGCAACAAGAAGATGGTTTAAACGGAACAGGCTATTAGGAAAAATGAACCAAGAGTAAAGAAAAGAGGAAATGACTGAAATTACATAAGATGAATGGTAAAAGGTGAAGCAAAATATTGCATTTTTCCAGAGACGAGTGAATCTAAATTCTGTCCCGGTAGCTCAACTGGTAGCACATGATGCTAGCACTGCTAATATCATGGGACCAATTCCCAGGGAACACACAAATTGACAAAAATATATACCTTCAATGCACTGTAAGTTGCTTTGTAAGTCTTTAAGTGTCTGCCAAATGCATGAATGTGAAATGTCTGAAGGAAAAGAGAAGTAGAAGCACAGAGAAATGTAAGCAATATGCATGTCTGAGCACAAACTGTTCAAGCGTAACATGTTAAACAACAGAATTGCATGCAGCACTGTAAGAATTGGTCGGCAGCACAAAAAATTCAAAACTACCACATAAGGCAGGCATGGAATTTTGAAGTTGTAATGACCATCTTGTTATTAAAACCTAAAATATGTACATTCATACCGCCCTCTCCAGCTAGCTATGATGTACTGCATCTTATAAACAATTCAGAGCAGAAACATACTATTACATTTTGCAAACATTTGTACGCTTTTCTTATTAAAGAGTACTAAATTGCTAAATTATACTATACCATTATAAATTATACTAAATTATTATAATACTTACCCCCCTAATTTAGGTATGCAAGATGAATTATTGCCATTTTATTATTTTTTAATAAAAAAGTATTAATATGCAAATTATATTTTTTATTGATATGTCAACACAATACAGTTTACAAAATAAATGTCTGACATTTGGTCAGTACGATATTGTTGCTTGTCATGACATGAATAATATTAAAGAATTAATACTGTACTATAAAAGTTAACGTTATTTCCAGTGTTATTATCTGAATGAGCTTCAGTCTTCATTTTGTGTAATTGCATGGAAAGAACGACCAGTACATTCTTCAAAATTACATTGTAGTCACACAAACATGTTACGCAAGCACGAATAAACAGATACTTAAGAACATGTCAAAATCTCCATATGTAGATACTACTAAATTATACAGAAATATTACTACCTGAATTGATCAATGTAACAAACCAAAAATTAACCAGAAAGGGCCTACCTTACAAACATTTTTCATGGCTTTTTAGAAGGGAAAAATGTTTTGCTCATTGGTGATATTTCATACCTGTTAAGCTTCAATGATAATTAAAAGGAGGGATTTTTTTTTTTTTTTTTTTAAACAACATATCATGCACTAAATGTTCTTCCACCTGACAGATATCACTGAAACAGGTGTCATGCTGATCGCACTGTGACAGCCCTATATACACTTTATTAACAGCAGAAAAAGGAGTCAGGGAGAGCAACCTCACACTTTTTTTTCTTATCAAATACCCTGTCAAGCAAATAAGATAAAAACAGTGCATATACTAAATATTTATGGTTATTTACATCTAAACTGTTGCATGACCTAAACCTGAATGGAAACAAGGCAAAAAAGCAACATAAGAATAGAATAGAATAGAATAGAATCTTACATCCAGTCATACAGACATTCTCTCTGCTGTGAGCTCGACGATTAGGCCAAGAGGATGGCTTTAGATGATGGCTGCAGGACAAACACATAACACAAGATGTCAGTGTTGTCAAACAGAAAAATCATTTAAATCACCACTGTAAATGACTGTAGGCAAACAGTTCTACACATTTACACTTAAAATAATTGTGTTGTTAATATGGCAGGTTTCCAATTATATATATTATGTTGTTCTATAACTGATTGGTTGCAGGTTCTGATGGAAGTCTTTACTTTTAAATTGGAGGAGAACATATTTCCATATTCTACCACTTGGTTGAAACCAAATTATAGAGATGTCAACCAGTACAGGTTGAGTGACATTCCCTCATCCTCAAAAACAAGATCAAAACTGTGCATGGTCAATAAAATAATGGATAAGGTCAAATGGATTTTAAAAATCAGCTGTATATTTAGTGCTCTAAATCTTAGGGACTATCACAGTATAAATCATTCATCTAGACATCATTAATCTTCTTACTCATTGTAATAGGCGTTCCCTGAGTCGCTGTACATCTCCCAGTTTTCCGTCCCTGTCACCCGTGCTCCTCTACGGGGTCCGAGCCCATTCTCCAAGGCACTGCCGTCTCCTCCTCTTGAATCTCGTGATTGGCTGGGGGAAGATGTGGGGGCGGGGGCACTGCTCACCCCGGCTGAACCACCTAAAATGCCAATGAAGAGAAAACAAGACTTGTGAAATGACTTGGCTTACTGAAACACAAAGACTATTCTGGCTGAAAGCTTCAACTTCAACATTCATTGAATTATTATTCTAAGTCATTCTCTTTTCTATTTATTTCTAAATGGGTTTATTTTCCCTATTGGACACATGAAAGCAAGAAAACACAGCTAAATGAAACTATCATTGTCACGTTGCACACACACGAGGGACGAGGAGACGCTGGAGAATATGTTGACAAGACTTTATTTACAGGAACCAAGGGAGACGAACTCAGGAAGACGTACAACAGTGGACAGGAGAACTTGGGACACGGACACACACGGACACACACGGACACACACGGACACACACGGACACACACGGACACCTGGGAGCAATGAAACCAAGGGAAACACCTGGGACAAATGAACTAAACTAATCAGGACAGGAACAGGAAACTAACCAAATAAGGGCATGGGAAGGCACATGGGGAGCAGGACACACACAAAACATGGAACAGAGTCTGACAATCATTGTGTATTACGATTTTTTTATGTTTCTATTTATAGTTTGTCATTTACATTTTCATTATATCACCCAAGATTGTGTGCGTGTGTGGTCCAGGTAAACCCTATATTGTGGGGACCAAATGTCCACAAGAACAGTAGAACCTGAAGTTTTTGACCTTGTGGGGTCATAATAGATTTTAATTCAGTAATTAGAATCATTTCAGTAATTAAAATACATCACAAATGCAATTCATGCATAGTTGCTTGAATACTCGAAGAGCATGTTTTTAATTTCTGCATTTTTTTTTTTTTTTTTAATTCAACAAATCAAAATATTAAGGTAAGTCCTGAATTTCACAATGAAGCTTAAAAAAAGACAAAATAATTAAATTCTTAAGGTTTTCTTTTCAAGTAGTTTGGCAAAATCTTTTGCATCATAAGTAAATAAGCAATTTTGTCTTAAAATATAAGGTAATTTAAAATGTTTATAGCTCATTTAGATCAGGTTGTGAAATGTCATCTGTTACAAGTCCCAAAAAACTTTAAAGATGATTATGAATTACTTCTTAATTTTATTTGTAGAAAAATCCTTTTTAACTTTGAAAAATATATTTTAAAAATAACGATGAAGGTAAGGAAAATATTCATTTTAACTCGATGGTTATTAAATACTTAAAAACTGTTTATGAAAATGGTATAAAAACATTGAATCATATGAAACCAACAGGAACATAAATAATTTCTAAGAACTTGACACATTTTGTGTTTTAAACTAAATTTAAAACTAACATTTCTGGGAACTCCTATTTGTCACTGACACTTCAAATGCGTTAAGCTGTCATAATTCATGTTTCTACAGACACAAAACATTGTGTTTATCACTATATCAGTCATCACAGGTTCAGAAGTGACGTTTGTATTCTGTACACACACACAATGATAAAGTAGGAGATAATAAAATGTGTTAGTCACTCCCACAACTTTGCAGTATGTGGTTGTTGTTTGTGTATGTTCTCTCACAAATTTGATTCAGCTAAAAAGCAAAACCAAGTTTTCCTCATTCTACAGTCTAAAGGAAATCGCTTCAGTGTCAGCTGTGAAATGTACTGTAAGCAGGGTCAGCATCTAAGAGACGGAGCAGTACATTTAATCCATAGAGACAGATCGGTATGTAAACCTCCTGTTGATTCAGTGGCCTCAGTGTCATGCTTTGATCGATGCCTCTGTCATCTGTGCCACTGCCCATGGGGTGAAGACACCAGGGCCAGACAAAAGTGCACAGACAAACAAAACCCAAGTGAAGTTATGAAAGAGTTGACTGGACAGTTTTGTCGGCTTGTAGTCTAAACTCTAAAATGTCTTCTGACAAACTATAGGGCTAGATCACTAACATTTTTGTTGCTTCTTAGAATAAGTCGTGAATTTTTTACTGTACCTGAAACTGCAGTTTACATTTAACTGGAAAACGAAACTGAAAATAGTTTTGGATACTTAAATACACTTTGTAATAATGTCAAATGAAAAGCTTTACTTAGCAGTACATTTGAATAATCTTTTGTCATAGTTTAAAAAAGTACACCTATTTTCATGTGTTGGCTAACATACGAAAGCATCTGTAACAAACTTAATCATAATTTTAACTGTAGTGTGTTAATATTACATTTAAAGTTAATATATTTTAAATGTACTAAATTGCAGCAGCATCATTAAAAAAAAAACATGATGTTTCAAGACATTTAAGTATATATTTATTTACCATAAATGCTTTTCAGTATATTCAGCTGCACACTTAAACCATATTTCTAATACAACAGAACTATAAAATTGCATATTAAGACATAAAGTTCTACTTAAGTCTCAAAAAACACTCTTAAGTTAAATTACTAATTGCATTTAATATAAATTTAAACTATAATGCCTTTTCATTTTAATTACAAATAGCATGCAATTAAGTGTCCGAAAACATTACATTCAGTTTGCATTAATATTCTTAAATAAGAGTGTATTATTTCCATAAGTACTTCTTTTAAAATTATGCTAAAGTGTACTTGAGTGTAGCGTCTGGACCAATCAAACACACAATTTTTCATTTGATTTAACAAATCAGTTATTAATTAGATTAACAAATCGTCACAGTCCCCTCACCCAATAAACTGGATGCCAGGATGTCTGCAACGACACCAGGCCCCCCCTTGGTCCCCATGGCAACCACGACACCTCTGGTAGACCAGATCCATTTACGACCTAATGGCGGTCAAGTAAATATCTACAGCGGATCTAAATATTTATAATTAATTATAACTAGTTATGATTAATTATTCATATTTCCCCATGAGCTGATTCGCTACATGAGTGTTCTTTTTCTCAAGGGTAAGCTATAGCTTTTTCAATTGTTTTGTGCCTCTATAAATGTATAACTCACTGCAACTAAAAAGCCATTGTCCGTATATGGAAATGGCTGTTCAATTATCTATGGAGAAAGCTGTTCGGCTGCTAAACTGAACCTGCCCCTCATTCAATAACTATTCATTAATATAAAGACATCCTCTTATATCACTTGAACTACCATATGTGCTTGTATACAAAGAAAAGTGGATATGAAGGATCCCCAGCTGGGACCTGAACAGCTGCAACCTGCACTCTGTACCGAGGTAATTAGCATATTCCCACTAGAATCATAAGCCCAGCTGTAAACAAACACACACACACTTGGCTGGAGTGTCATATATATATATATACACTCTGTCTGCTTTAACAGCACTGATATTTACCAGGAGGAGGGTGATACCATGAACTCTGGCATACAGATGCTATTTTAGTAATCATGATGGATATGGCCATGAATTTTTAATTTTTATTCCATATACCATATGTTATTATATATTCCATATAGTTCATGTGCAGAAAAACAAAATATTTTTTTATGGTTAATAATTATTTAGCCAAATGGAATGTATTTGTATTGTACTTAAAGTCCTGCTTCCAACACATCGGTCACACAGAAAAACCTATCAGCCGATACAATAATTTAAAAAATGCCAAACATCAGCCAATATATCAGCCTTGGCAATACATCAGTAAACCACTAATGAAATAATGCTAAATGGTTGGTTTTTGATTTCTTAAACACTGAAGTATGTTTCGTGTGAACATATGTATCTGAAAGTATCACGGAAAATCTGATTACTTGTGATTCAAACCTATTAAAGTGGCATCACCATAAACTTGATCTCAAGTCTAGGCGAGCAGAAATGGTGTTGAAGATACTGGAAAAGTCCAAATGAAACCTAACTAGACAGACATAATCCTGGCAGTGCTGCCATCTTTATCAAGGTGGGAGCATCCATGGCCTGTGGAGTTTGTAGGTCAGAACAGCATCCTGTCAAAAGTGTGGCTGGTGGGCAGACTGCAGTAAAGCCCAGATGGTCTATGACGGGGATCTAAGCTGTTCAAGGACCAGTCTCTCAAAGGTCTTCATGAAGTGTGCAGTTAGTGCAATCGGTAAATAAGTTTTAAAGAATGCTTGGAAGCTCATTATATTGCAAAAGAACCAGTGCTAGGTCTATTTCTCCAGACTTCAGGGAGAACAGAGGCTGATATTGATATACTATATATATACTGACCTTTTATTTGCTCTGCAAAGCAACATTGATTATACAACGTCTGTCTTCAATACAAATCATATGTACTTTAATCATGTCTTTGAAAATATCAAATATCGAAAATCTGTGAGATTCATAACAAGATAATTCTGTGTAATGATGTGACAAGCCTCTGTGATATATTATAATGTGTTTTGTGCCCACACATTCTCCTCAGATCCAAATGTCAGCGAAAGGTGGAATAATAATAAAGGACAAGAAAACCTGAAATATAACACACAGGACACAGGTTTACAGGCTTCTCAAGAAGAAAGAGAATATGTTAGAGCTCACAACAGAGCGGGATAACAGTGACTGAGAAAAGCTGCTGCTATTATTTGCCTGGTAACAATTCTGCTGTCACTTTGAGCATGAAAGACAAGGGAAAGAAAGAAAAATTATTGCCACACTCGCTTATTTTGATTTCATACCAGATTTTCCAAAGAAATCATGGGTAATGACAAATAATTTGTCCATTTTGTGTTTGTATGTCCCATGTTGTCCATAAGTATATCCCATATTGTTCTGAAGTATAAGACTTCCAAATGTAATAGAGATCACAGAATTATAATGGAGATCACAAACTGCATTTTGTAACTCAATGAGACATCACCGGAATACCATGAAAAACCAGAAAGAAAATGTGGTTTGGATCCTGTACTTAAAATAAATAAATAAATACATATATATATTTTTTTAATAATATAATATTATATAAGTATAAGTATAATTTAAAAGTTATACTGTACATTTTAAAGTAAACTTTTTAAATAATAATACAAAATAAATCATATTTTGTAAACCTATTTCATATACACAAACCTACTAAAATACTGAATATACAGATGTTTGAGAATTTCGTAATCATTTGCATATTGCAAATAGGCATTTTATAATCAACGTATTGAGTGATTGTACTCTCATAAACAAATTTGGGGGAAAAAATGAATAAACACAAGATGTATGCTGTGAGTGAAGGGTATTCTTCCTACCTGATAGACCTGAATCCTCCTCGCTGTTCTCTCCCTCCTCGCCTGCTTTCTCCAGGTTGCTGAGGGACTTGCTACGTGTGCGGAAGTTTCTCAGCAGGTTGCGGTGCTCCTGGTAAGTGATGGGAGGACTATCAGGATTGATGTGAACCGGACGAGGGGTTCCGTAGTAGTTCCCTAATCCAGTAAATATAAAAAGCATGTCATTCAGGTCTTCCAGGAACAAGGATTTAAGGTTAGATTAAAGCCATGGATATGCGGTATTATTTATTGCAGAGTAAATCAATAGCTTTATTTAAATACAAATATCCAAGAGGAACAACACAATCTTGCAATCAAGGTCACATGATAGTCCTTTATATTGCCATAGTATATTCTCTAAAAGCATAAAAACCACTTCAAGGATGGAATACTATACAACAGGACTGACATTATATCTTCAGACCTTTCAACAGATTTGAACCCTGATCTCCATCTGGTATTGATTGAGTAACTTGCCTTTGCAGTGGTAAGTAAATCATACCTTGCCGTGTCGGCAAGGTGAGAATGACGTTTATGGCATTTTGTAAATGCAGCAGCATTTTTTATGCTAATTAATTTTATTCGTTTAATCAGGCAAGGTAGGTGATCCTGCCCCTGAGAGCCATAACTCACATGCTAAAGGCACATGTGTCACAGAGCCCACAGTAATGATGCTGAAAGCCCAATGAGCTTCCCATCCCACACTGAATATTGAATTGCGATACATTTGTCCTGAAATGCCTATTTTAGTGGGTATATTACCTGTGTAATGGACAAAGAGCTTTTATGTTTAGTATAAACTGACGTTGTGTGGCTCAAAGTAGAAACCTGACAGCATTTCTCCAATTTACAATAATAATAAAAAAAATATTAGTTACTTAAAAGCTACGGCTGATGGGACAAAATGAGATAAACTGAAGGGAAATCATATTTGCTCATAGGCCACTTATTCTGTGATCAGTTTTACTTCATTATGTGTGATATCACTTTATTTTAGACATTACAAGACCACAATCAGGTTTAGCATGATTGTTTAACCATATTAAAATATATTAAGATATTAAAATATAATTAAAAAGGCATATTAACCAAATGAAAAAAATACTGAGCAAAAAAATTTTTATTACAATTTTCATTGGACTTATGCTGATATAATATAATATAATATAATATAATATAATATAATATAATATAATATAATGTATGGTCTCAGACTTTTGGCCCCATGTCATCATATTCTCTCAACATCATTGTCTCGATATCATGATTTATTTGTCTCATTGAAAACAAAAGTTATTTAATAAGTTATTTATTAGAAATTCCTGGACAACAATTTTCCATTAACAACAAAAGTCCATGATGACCACTGTCAAGCTCCAAAAAGAACAAAAAATTATCATAAAAGGGTCCATACAATTTATGTACAATTTTCAGTCTTCAAAATACAGAATTATTTTGTGTGAGAAACTGAATAAATGATGATTTTGGGGCGAGTGATCCATTTAAACTTAGAGCTGTTGTATAGATAAGTATTGCCAGCACAACAGCTGTGTTGATGCATGTTGATGTGTGTAAATGGAGCTCTTAGAACTGTGAATCAATAGATCAACACTAGATACAAAGCCCCATAGATCTAATGCATGACCTTAAAAAACATCCAAGGAACATTCAACAACAAATAATGAAATAATTAAGTTGCACTGTAATTCTATACTTCCTCTTCTTTATATTCATAAATTATTCAGGTATGGGGCTGACCTTTGAACTTCCCGCTCTCCAACAGTGCCCCCGACTCCTCCAGCGAGAAGAACTCCTCAACGGAGACAAAGTTATAGTCGACTCCCGTGATCTCACCGTCTCGTGGCTGTCTAGTCGTACCTGAGGGTGACATCAAAAAGTAAGGGATGCATTAAATACAGCAAGCCCAAATAACTTACAGAACTATTGACAGATTGCTGACCTGCACTACAGCCTTCAGCTCAATTTGCGCGCGCGCTCTCAGATTAGGAAGGCATCTTATCCCCTCTCCATCCAGCCTTGACTGACAAGTTAACAGGGCTATGAACAGCCCAGACCAATTACAGCGATCCAGCCTCGAAAATCTGACACAGCCCTCCCTCTTTCCGCAGGCTTTGAACGGCTCCACACTGACACAACATCAATCACGGATTCTTTATCACTCTTCTACCACACACACAGATCCTACCTCCTTTCTGCCTCAATATCTCTAATTAAGAGTCTGATAAGCGAAATCCCCCAGTACATCACAACATGAACATTAGTCCCAGCGCTTCACTTGGAGGTCCTGCACTCTGCAGTGTGTTTGTTTGTGTGTGTATTGATATATTCACCCGCAGCTCACACAGCCAGGGGCCTGCTGGAATGATTAGACCGAATTACTTACCGCCACACCCACCACACGGCAATCACAGCGAGACAAGAGGACACTTGGAGCGAGGAGAGCGAAATGCATCGTCTGTCTAATTTAAGGCTGGCCTCAAGGGTGTGTGTGGGAGCATGTGTGTGTGTGTGAAAAAATTAAGCAATGCCAAATGCACATGCAATGAGAGGATTCTGGGCCAGGATACTGCTGTGAATGCTGGAAAGGTCTCTACATATCACGTGTTGTGCATTTGCAAACTGTGTGTCGTGATGCATGCACAACTGCGTGTTCGTTTAACAATCAGTAATATACACGATGACTTTATTGATGTTATCATCGATCATTGTGAAGACGAGCACACTGCTGTGTGTTTTGCAGCGGCAGGCTGCTGGTGTTCGGACTGTATTGAGCGGGTTTCTTCCATGCCAGTGGACATGTAACGAGATGGATATGGTTAACAGATGTGGGAAAGAAACGATCAAACAAAGTTCAGTACACAAATATATGCCAGAAAGAAGAGCAAAGGCAATTCAGTATGCAAATATTATGAGGACAAATTCTTTAATAAACATTCTCTGTGTCTTCATGGTAAAATTATACATTTGATTTAAATTTCCACAAGAAATTGAAGCAATTTATTTGTCAATAACAGTCAACAGATTTGTTTTGTTTCTGAAAAATAAAATGAAATAAAAAGGTAACTGTGACCTTTCTCCTAATTGTGCTGTTATATCTCACAATTGCAATTGCACTTTATCATAAACGTGACTTTAAAAATACATAAAACGTATATTTCAAACATTCCTACAATTTATCTCATTCTCACAATTAGCTTTATTATTTCTCCTAAGTTTGATATATATTTATTGTGACTTTTTCACAATTGTGCCTTTATGTCATGTGTATCTTTGTATCTCACAAATGCAACTATTATTCCCAATTGGACCTTTATGTATCACAATTTTATATTTGTATCTCAAAATTCTGCCTATTTTTCACAATTGTGCCTTTATTTCTCAAAACTCACCAGTGCAATTATTTTTCACAATTTGACTTTTATATCTCAAAATTGTGCCCTTTACATAATTGTGCCTTTATATCTCACAATTGTATATTTATTTATATCTCAAAGTTACAGCTATTTTTCACAATTGTACCTTTATATCTCACAACTGTATATTTATTTCTCAAAGTTATGACCATAACTTTAGATCTCAAAACTTTGCCTTTATATCTCAAAACTGCATCTTTATATCTCACAAAAGCAATTTTTATTCACAGTTTGACCTTTATATCTCAATATTGTGACTTTTTTCATAATTGTGCCTTTATATGTCACAACTGTATTTTTATAGGCAAAGTTAAGCTATATATTTGCTATATAAATACTTATCAAACATGCTTTTTGGAGTTATCATGTAGCTTGTTATTACTGTTTTTTTTTTTTTTACTTAATCCAACGGCAAATTTGTATATTTTAATATAAATATACAGTAGTAATGGGATGGCAATATAGTCAGTAGCATCAGAACTGTTTCTGGTCACTGAAATAGACTTGAAAGGCAAACAACAGCTTGCTACTATTGCCAAAATATTCTTCTACAGATCTTCCACTCTTTTACAAGTCTACAAATATCAGCAAATTCCCAAAGGCTGGAGAGGATTTCAGTTATACTTCCTAACAGACACCATACAAGCTCAGTGTGAATAATTCTCTCAGAGCTCCAGCTAAGTGATTGAAGCACACATCAGAGACATCAAGAACACATTACGGCTCTCTCCCTCCATGAATTAATAATGAGCTCGTTAATTGTTTGTCAGGTTTCTGACCCTTTGTGTCATAATGATGACCTACTATAAATAACCTCACCGTGACCTCAGCAAACCTAAGGTCCTTCTTATGACAGATCGAGAGACCTACAGCTAGACAAGAGCAAGAGTGATACTTCAGTTCACACTCAGCAGAAGTCTTCCTTCTACATTAGTAAATGGGTATTCAGCAGGGCATACTGATACAGCTTATTTGCACTGTGGTGGAGGACCACAAACTATCCTCACGGCACAAACACAAAGCAAACTAATGACAAACACATGATGCCAAAGGGAAAATGATGCAACTTCAATCAATCTTTGATGCATCAGCTTAGCAGCATTGACGTATAAAAGAGTTTTCAAGTAATTTATACTTTTCAAAATGCAGTCAAACCAGCTGAATTTGAAAGTTCATTGTACATCATACAAAAGCAGAGTAATCTGTGCAGTGGTCAATCTATTCTCTAAAGAGACCCCCTCTGTACTCACCCATTATAAAAGCCATTTAATTTGATTCTATTGCATGAATAATTGATAAACGGCCAACTGTTTCTTAATTCCTTTAAGTGGTTTAATCATTTATGTCCTGCGCTCCTCTTTAGCAGTGGACCACGTGAACTCTCTCTCAGCCTGCTGGCCCAGTCGATGTCTATTGTTCAGTGGCTTTGGTTTAATTGAACAGCAGCTATATTTGTTTTATTCTAATGTGCTCTCATTTGGAATCAATACAAAATGACTTTAATATCTGAAAACACATCCTAAAAAAACAATATAATCTGTTGTGGTAGGAATCAGATGGACATATAGTGAGAATGAATTTACTGCACTAGAAATTGATATTAAAACCTGCTTGTAGGCATACTGTTGAGCTCTTTATGAACTTGGAATGAGGAATGATGGGATAAACAGCATTACACAATCCAATCCAGCCAGAAAATACAATCAGAAAGTGAATTAAATAAACATCAAATGAAATACAAATATGAAAGTAAGATGTTAGCTGAGGATTTAAGTATTCTACTGTATTTTGAATGCATTACTGCAACATATCTGCATACTTTCCTGCTGCCTACAGCTATATGAGAAAGACATTATCTAATAATGGTCTGATACAGTCATACACTCTAATACAATCATTATACTGCAGTCATTTGACTAGACACACACTTGTGCTCTTAGTGAGTCACCTTGCTGTATAAAGCTGCGGTCACGTGATTCTATTAAGCACAAAAATATATCACACACAAATATTGGGCAACATAGTTTATATTTAATTTGAAAAAAATTTGGTATTGAATGAATTACATTTAGACAGCGGATATTCAAAAGAAGCTACAATTACTGTAAATAGTGCTGGATACCATGTGCACCGTATGTAAACAGATACAAATAGCATCATATTTACACTAAGTGCAAATACTGATACATGATATTCATACAAAGTTTAAATAGAAATCATATGCTGTTTGCACTAAGGGTAAATTATAAAAGCAATGGTGGATAGAGTTAGTGAAAATTGCCTTCTGTTGGCAATTTGCACTTAGTGTAAATAGACAGAGCCTTATTTTTATTATCATACCCTGCTTGGAATATTCTGAAATTGGCTTTTCTGTGAAGAATATATGCAATACTGACTTTTTTTTTGGCTAAAGACAATGGGTCCACTCACTCAATGCAGATACAAGCAAAATATACTCACCACAATATAACATCCATCAAAAATCAACATAAGGATTTAACATTTTTCATTTTTGTCAGCATATTCAAGGTCAGGCTTTGACTCTGGCTATTTGCATTGATTTATTTATTTAATTTTTGACCTTAGATCAAGGCGTGATGGTTTATGCATTCACTTCGCCCCAATTACCGTCAACAATACTGCTGCATACATCGGATAGGTAAAGTATGACTACCAAGCTGGAGGCATCCAGACTGTTTACTCTGCTATTTTCCATCTCTGTCAGATGAAACTAGAACTCTCAGCCGGAGGCCCCGGCAGGCCTTCCTGTCCACTCTGCTTAGCCAAACTAAAGCCGCTTCAGGGTCAGGCTGAGAGATCTACACAGTTATGCTAAACTGAAGGAATAATTCACCCAAAAATGCTAATTCTATCATCATTCACTCATGTCGTTCCAAACCTGTATGACTTTCTTCCTTGAGTGAAGACATTTTTCCAGACAATGAAAGTGAATGGGCACAAGAGACAATTGTTAATTTTCATTGTATGGAAAAGAGCAGCTTGGACATTCTGCTAGATAAATAGTATATTACGAAAGCATTTGGCTCACGAGTCTGAACAAAGCATTCAAGATACTCAGCTGTCAGAAGAGCTGAGAGAGCTGGTCTCAGAGTATAAAAAACATGTAAAAGCCAAAAGGGTAACAAAGAGTGTGAAAAGATATGAAAAGAAACTGCTGACAAAATGAAAATGTTCCTATAAATTTACACAACACCTGCCTGGTAGCACTGCATTATAATAGCTTTGCTATTATTACTAACAGTACACCTCCATTATTGTCATTACATATTCACTACAGCACTGTGAATGAAATTTGTATTATCAAATGACCTGCATTGAAATGAGAGAAATCTTTATTATTTGATGATTCATAAGCTGTTTTGCAAATTAAATCTGTATCATTGGATGTGAAGAAACTTTCTATTATTTTTGTGTTAGTGTTGCAGAAATTATGCACTTTACCTTAAAAGCATGTGAATAGAGTGCTTTTTCATTTCAACCACTCAATGAAAAGATTGTTTGTAGTTGATTGTTTCACTTTTTATTTCGTACTTGGTGTTAATGGGACTTTCAATGAGAAAGCGACTTTTTAAAACAGTAATATAATGTATACATCATACATACAATAGGAGTAACACAACAATATAACACATTATTTTAAAGTAATGTTATCAAACACAGATGAGCCAGTTATGTGTAGCCTACAGATTTTCATATATTTATTAGTAATTGTCTGATGCAACTTAAAGGGGTCATATGATGCTATTTTCAAATATCATTATTTTGTGTATTAGGTGTAATAGAATATGTTAGCATGCTTTAATATTCAAAAAGCACATTATTTTTCACATACTGTACATTATTGTAGCTCCTCTATGCCCAGTCTTTCTAAAACGTGTTGATTTCTACAAAGCCCCTCTTTCCGAAAAGCTCATTGTGCTCTGATTGGCCAGCTGACCCAGTGCATTGTGATTGGCCGAACATCTCAAGCGTGTGTCGGAAATGT
This sequence comes from Sinocyclocheilus anshuiensis, assembly GCF_001515605.1. NCBI lineage: Eukaryota > Metazoa > Chordata > Actinopteri > Cypriniformes > Cyprinidae > Sinocyclocheilus > Sinocyclocheilus anshuiensis. Next base: position 111,060 of record NW_015547673.1, on the reverse strand, counting down.
AATCGTGAGCTTCAGCTTCCAAAGCAATTATAAAGACAGTTAATAACGTTGTATAATATTGTCTTGGCAAAGTTGGAATTGCCCCATTTTTTAGAAACAGCCTTTGTGCACAGCTGGTCGTATACTCTCCCAGGTTCAGAAAACTGTTCCGTAAAATGCGCAGCACAAGCTCAACAGTTCTGTTGTACAGACGGAACAGTGTTGCAAATAAATCTTAACCACTGATTCCTAATTGTGTCCACTTTCGGAAGGCTAAATAAAGTGCTTTTGTTTTCGCATTGAAACACACAGCGTCTCCATGACATTGCGGTTACAACACCATTAACCACGCTTTCTTTCTTTGCGTATTCATTTGGGTGGCATTATGCAAATAACAACATCATCATTATGTCTCTAGCTAAGGAGAAATATCTGAGCACAGTGTGTGATGCTGTTGAGATCTTTTCTAAAGCTTTAAAGGAGACAAATATGAGAGATCCAGAGTCTCTTGCTGGAGAAAAATCTGAGCACAGTGTGTGATGTTGTTGAGATCTTGTTTGAAAGATTGGAGGAGACAATTATGAGACCACCAGAGTCTTTAGTTCAGGAGAAAAATCTGAGCACAGTGTGTGATGATGATGAGGACTCTTCTAAAACTTTAAGTGAGACAAATGTGAGAGTGTTAGAGTTTTTCTCAGGGGACAAGTTTGAGAAGCAGGAGACTCGAGCAAAAATTTCCATTCAATGTTAAAATAACCTAATTTCTGTCTAGAATATATATTTGAGATGTTAAAGAGATCTCACTTTTGATTTTTCTTTCCTCTGGGATAAGACAATATAAGAATGAGGAAACAGACCACTTTGAAAAATTAATAGAAAAAAAATCAGTGACTGTAGGAAATTGGAAGCATTAGCAAGACGGCTGCTCACTGGGTGGTCTTGTTTAAAGGACTTTGATAAGTTCTCTGCATGCAAAAACGGACATCATAGTCACATTCCTCTGAACAAATCTGTGTCCTTTAAAGCTTTGACTGCCTTGTGATGATTATTCATAATCTGAACTCAGGTCACTATCATAATAGAATCAGCTTTTTCAAATGCAATCTGTCAGTCTGGCAAATTACGCTGTGAAATCAGTCTTAATGTGATAATCAGATACAGTATCTTGAATATACCATCAAAGAGGGCTAAATGTAACGTCTCCAATTATCATTATCCCCAAATATTGCATGATATTGCAACATAGAGTATTATCTGCAAGTTCAAATACAATGGATGACTGAAAATTAAACTGCACAATGGCTAAAATCATTATCACACATCAGCAGCTGAAACATCTGCAAACATTCCTGTTTGTACAAACAGCTTTTGTTCTCCAGGACTAACTGTAGCATTTTTAGATGAGGACAAAATTGGGAATTAAAAGTACCTAGCTGTAGGGGCCCTATCCTATAGCAGACTGAGATGAAGAACAGTGTGTTTTGTGTGTTCACTGTTCTGTGTAAGTATTTGAATAATGAATGTTTGAGGGTGTCCATGTGAGAGCAGCACGTGCGAATCTTGAAGTGTGTTGCTGTATCACAAATGAAGCTTATGTGTGTTTTGGAAGAGCCAAAGACAAGCTCAAAGGCATGCCTGCAGTTATTGTTTATGTGTGTGTGTCTCAGCAAGCAGAATGGCACATGACGGGCATCGTCAAGCTCGGCATGACCTACTTCACCGTAAATCAGAGATTACCCCACTCAAGTCTACGCAACATTTCAAACACACTCCCACACATGCTCAAACACATGTGCAGAGCCAGACGGCATCATGTCCTCTGGGCGAACTATGAGAACTGACTGAAAACTTTTCAAACAATGTCTGAGGAACAATGAAAGAGAAAAACAGAGCGCCAGCCTCACCAGGAAGTTCCTGAAGTGGCCACGAAAGTTTCACAATGTATTCAAAGTGCCCTTAAGGCAAGTCAGTTCACTCGGCGGCCATCTTCCCAGATAGCACATGTACGTCTGCAAGATATCGATTAAAGATCACTTCATCTGGAAAGCATCTGCTGTGTACAAACATCTGATAGATGTCTTTAAGATGTCAGTTTTACATGCATTCTAAATCATAAACATCTTAAAGACATCTTCTGAACGTCTATTAGACATCTGATAGGAAACGTCCTATAGACGTATAGCAGATGAGAAAACACTCATCAAACAAAAAATGTCTTTCAGATGTAAATGCAGATAGACGTCTCCGTGACGTACATGTGCTATCAGGGTTGGTAATACCCCAGACAACTACTTTCTATGTAAGTAATAGACATGTACATAGACAAGTACAGCTCCTATGAAATTGAATAGGGAATGGCTAAAATCTCCAAAACAGTTTCTCAAGATTCTGCTTAAATAATTTATTTCAAATCAGCAACAAAATCTGACAAGATTGATTGACAGCTTCTTTACTTTAAATCACACTATAAACCTGTATTTTTTATGGTTATCCAGCTAATACACATTTTAGAGTAAACAAACTCTATCAAAAATGGTGACTGGATCTTTTAAGTGAAAGACAGGACTTATATACCTATGATCTCCCCCTCCTTATATGTCTCTGGTAATAATTCCGCTGTAAAAACTAGCAGAACTTCATCTACTTAACAAAAGCTTATGATTTTGATGGAGGTTAATCCAAAACTGTGTCTTATCGCTGCACAAAGATTAAAATGAGAAAGAAATTACTCAAAATATAATTAGGATTTTAAAATTCAGTATAAAGGGCAGAGAAAAATGAAGCAACAGGGAGTTGAGTGGAACAGAGGGTGTGAAAGAGAGACGACTGATTGAAAAGAGCATGAAAAGCAAAGTGAAATGCAAGGAAATGTTAAGAGGCCGTCTTCAACGGTTCTCACTCACAGAGCGTCAAAGATATGCATTCAAAACACCACTGCTCATATTAAAGGATTGTATAAAGTATAAAGACGGTTTCTTCAAACATTTCTTAGGGTTCCATTAGAAATAATACAGCATGTTGGGTTTGAGGATGAGAATGCCATGTAAATAATGACAGAAAAAAAAATTTGTTTATTTGGTAACTATCTTCACCTTTCCCTTCGCTATCTCTCTTTCATTCTCCGCATCCTTCCTTCCTCGTCGCAGTGAAACCAATTGGAGCTGTCAACACCTGCTTTCTATTAAATGGATCAAACCCCAATTAACACTTCATCAGAAAAACTGCAGTACCTTGAGCTTGATCAGTCTGCGTGCAAGATGTTAAGTGCTATTGCATGAAATAAGCTCATTTTCTAGTAGTTTATTGGGTTGTTTAAACTTGTGTGTGTTTGTGTGTTTAACCATAGAAAAGAAAAATTACAAATGAATTAATGCAATGAGATTAAATGAAGCAAATGGGGACTTTTGCTTTGGTCTTCTGCTTCTCAGATTTGTCTCCTGAGAAAAAGACTAAGAAAAAGAGATCTTAAGATCATAAAATGTAAATAAAATAAAAAGGTTATCAGATAAAATGAAAAGATTTCAATATTAACTAAAACATTTTGTTCAAAATTTTCTATAACCAAATTATCCGAGTTAGACTTTCCACATTAATTTAATCTGATATCCTTGCTGTATATAATGGTTTCTAAATAGTGATATATCTATAGTGTCTCATTTGGTTTTATTTTGTCCTAAGGACTTTCAAGACAAACAGCTGAGACAAAGTTGATACCTACAGGCAGTAACAAAACATTGCTCTGTTTGTTTAAAGGGGTCATATGATGCTTTTTTAAAGATCATTATTTTGTGTATTTGGTGTAACAGAATATGTTGACATGCTTTAATGTTCAAAAAACACATTATTTTTCAAATACTGTACATTATTGTAGGTCCTATATGCCCCGCCTCTCTCAAACGCTTCGTTTTCTACAAAGTCCCTCCTTCCGACAAGCGCAGTCTGCTCTGATTGGCCAGCTGACCCAGTGCATTGTGATTGGCCGAACACCGCAAGCACTCGTCGGAAATGTAACGCCCCTTACCATAATCGTGAGCTTCATCTTTCAAATGTAAAGACAGTAAATAATGTCATTAGTTTTACCATCAGTTCAAGCCCGAA
>NW_015547673.1:94778-106973 GCF_001515605.1 Sinocyclocheilus anshuiensis | reverse complement strand
ACTGTGATGTGACGCTGTCTCTCTCTCTCTCGCGCTCTCTCTCTCTCACACACACACACGTGCGCGTGCACACACACACACACGATGCGCAAAACTCCGCATTTGAACAGTCAATAGCAAATACTTAAACTAGTAACAAAACATACTTACAGTAGCTGATTCAGAAGCGCCAGATTGTCATAGCAAAGTCAGAATTACCTCCTCTCCTAGGTTCATGAAACGGTCGTCCATAAAATGCATTGCTGTTCTGTTGTAAGTGATCTTAAAGATTCCTAAATGCATCTACTTTCGGAAGGCCAAATAAAGTGCTTTTGCTTTCGCACTGAAACACACAGCGTCTCCCTGACATGGCTGCTTCAACACTAACTGCGGTTACTGAAACCACGCCTTCTTTCTTTGCGTGAACATTTGGGCGCATTATGCAAATATTCCCACATAGTGACCTAGATATGTGGGGGCGTGTTAGAACGAGCCGTTTTAGGGGGGTGTGGCAGAGTCTTAACTTTGATAAAGAATATCTCTTTGGTTTTGAGACTTTAGTCTTTGCAACTTCAGGGATCTTATCTATTCACGAACAGCTTGTAACACTCCAAAGAGAAAGAAAAACTTGAAATCACATCATATGACCCCTTTAAGCAATCAGACACAACAACAGCTCATCCAATGACGTGAGTTTGGGGAGGAGCTATCTGTTTGTCTGACCAATGACAGAAATGTGGGAGCATCTGGGAAACCTGTTTGGAAAACAGTCACTTTTTTCTGTTTGTGGTGCTAGTAAAACTACACCCTTCTCCTTCAAATGAAACATAAATTATTTTATAAAAAAAAAAATTTTGCTTTTAAAGAGCAACGTCTGAACAATATTTTTTGGGGTACTCACAGGGCACAGCTCTCAAGTAGAGGTTTTCTCGGATCACCTGCTGGAGTTGACTGTCTATTGAACCTGGTGTGAAACATTTGCTCAGGTATAACCTTAGATCCTTGCATAGAGTTGAGCCTGGGAAAAAGAGCAGAAAAAGAATTAATAAAGGGAAAGATGGAAAAGCGAACAAACAGAGACATTTAGATTTTTTTAACACATACAGTAAGAATATCCCATACATTAACATTTACAAATGAGACAATGTGCTTACCCACCTCAAAATCTGCAATTCAAAAAAACTGAAGAGCTTGCGAAAATAAACACACACAAAGATCAATTCTGCCCATTCCCTCGAGGCGGTATTGATTAACCTTTGTAGATATTAGAGGTGTTTCTAATCAATCAAATGAAGCCAGGGTTGCTCTACCTTCCGGCCAGAACTGCACAGAAATGCTACCGAAGACTACAATGAATTCACATGTTTATGGTCAGTATAATGCCGTATTGTAGAAACACATTCGGGTTATAATGAAAAGTGTGTGCCATACAGAGACATTCTCCAACACACACATACACAGCCCTGGATTAAAGTGAAAAATGTCACACACACAGTCTTGGCACGGCTGCCCAGTACTTCACTCAACATGGCTGATCTCTTTATTTCATCTGCTGTGGTTTATGGTCTCTGATGACAGGCCACTTGGCTGTTATAGATGAACAGAGTGCCTCTCGAACCCATCAAAATGACAGACCCACCCCCACTCCACCTCTCCTAGTAATAAAACATAGCTCACAGTTCTCATAAAGCAACACATGAGCACCACATGAGCACACACACGCACACATCATATAGGTATGAAATGACCGCTATGATATTCCAGGAGGACACTATTGCGGAACTCTACTCAATTCAGCCAAATACTCATACTTTTTAATACTCAGACTTTGTCTCAGCTGTTTGTCTTGAAAGTCCTTAGGACAAAATAAAACCAAATGAGACACTATAGATATATCACTATTTAGAAACCATTATATACAGCAAGGATATCAGATTAAATTAATGTGGAAAGTCTAACTCGGATAATTTGGTTATAGAAAATTTTGAACAAAATGTTTTAGTTAATATTGAAATCTTTTCATTTTATCTGTTAACCTTTTTATTTTATTTACATTTTATGATCTTAAGATCTCTTTTTCTTAGTCTTTTTGATTTCCAATCTACCTTTTATTTCTAAAATGTTAGAGAAAGTTGTTTTTAATCAACTGCTAAGTTATTTAGATTCAAATCGTGTGTTTGAAACTTTTCAGTCAGGTTTTAGGAAACATCACAGTACTGAGTCTGCCCTTTTAAGAGTGTTAAATGATATCTTGATATCAGTTGATACTGGTAACTCTGTAGTACTTTTGCTTTTAGACTTAAGTGCAGCATTTGACACTGTAGACCGCAGTATTCTCATTTCCCATCTTGAACACTGTGTGGGTATTAATGGTTCTGTCCTAAAATGGTTCAAATCTTATTTGAAAAATAGAACTTTCTCAGTTTGTGTGGATGAGTGCTCATCCTCTAAATCAGTGTTGACTTATGGAGTTCCTCAAGGTTCTATCCTTGCTCCAATTTTATTTTCTTTGTATATGCTCCCGTTGGGTTCCATTTTTAATAAGCACAAAGTGTCGTTTCATTGTTATGCTGCCGACACGCAAATTTATGTGCCTTTTAAAAAAAATGACAACCAGAGTTTGAGTGATTTAACTGCTTGTCTGTCTGATATTAAGGCTTGGATGTCTCATAATTTTTTGAATCTCAATCAGAGTAAGACTGAGGCAATTGTGTTCGGTTCTTTAGCTGCTTTGATTCCTTTTAAACTATATTGTTCAGCACAATGGTCAACCATTGTTGTTTTATTGTGCTTTATAAATAAAATAAATGAAAATGAAATGAAATTAGTGTAGATTGCATTAGGGTCAGGGATCTGCACAAAGTACAGTATTAAACTTCAGCATGTAACTAGTCCTGCATTGTTTGTGTTATGGACATGAATGACACCTCAAATCATAGCTTGTTACTTTTCTAAACATTAATAAGATTTCTGCCTTCCGGAAGATAAAGCATGCAAAAAAATCCCATGGTTTACAGTAAAGGAGGGAATTAAGTTGTGTCTATATACCAGAATAAATAAAGAATTAGAATTAATAAAGAACATAGAAACCACTCAGAGCACTGTAGCAGCCTTCTTGGAATGCCTTAGCAACCACATAGTATCACACTAAACACCATTCAGAACACCTTAGCACTGCCCCTAGTACCATCCCAGAATAACCAGCAACTAAACACCACTCAGAACACTTCAGCAACTAGCAATGACCTGGCAACTTTCTTGAATACTCAAGAAACATTATAGCAACCAAAATGTCTATAGCAATTCTCTAGCAGCCACCAATAAATACCACAGCAACCTCATATCAATGCACTAAACACCATTCAGAACACCTTAGCAATCACATAGCAATGACCTGGCAACAACCCACAACACACTACTGCATAGCAACATTAAACACCACCTCAACAACTGCACAGAAATCATCTGGCAACCATCCAGAACACACTAGAAATGCCCTAGCAACCACAAGAATGTCCTAGCAACCACATAGCAACACTTTAAACACAACTCATAACACCTCAGCAACAAGCAGTGAGCTGGCAACCACCTAGAACAACCTCGAACAACCAAAACAAACAATATCCTAGCAACCACACAGCGACACATTAAACATTTTATCAGAAACACCATAGCAACCATCAAAAATACAGCAGCAACCACATAGCAACATGTCAAAAACACTCAGAACACTCAGAAAGCTTATAGCAATTATTTGGCGACCACTGAAAACACCATAGAATTGCCCTAGCAACCACCAAAAATACTGTAAATCACAAAGCACAGCTCAGCAGCCATACAGCAATTATCTGGCAACCCAAAACCATCGCTAGATAACTATGTTCGTAAATTTCTCTGAACTCTACTGGGTACGACGGAACTTGCGACCATAATTACTTTTCGGAAACACACCCCATCACACATCATGGTGGCAAATCTTGCACAAGCAAGCATCACTCAAATTTTCTTCTTCAAACATAACATTTAGTTTAATAATTTATCAGCCGGTAGCAATTCAGTAAACTGCAGAAGTGCAAAATCAACATGAAACAATGGAAATGAAACAGGTCTAAATGAAGCAAATCCTCAGGCGTTCATTATGATCAATTCCACTGTTGGAAAGACAGAGTTGCTTTTAATAAAGACTTGGATGTATTTCAGCAGGGACAGTACATATTGATCTTTTTTAAAATAGAAGTGCCTGAATTAGCACAAAGCTCCTCTTCTCTGTGGCCGCTGCGTTTATATAGGATACACAGGCAGATCAAAAGACAATATTAATATCAGAACAGGATGTGTAAGTCTGTATTTCTAGGTCTATGAGATATTCTCATCAGCTCATGCAACATGCAACAGTGAATTATAACCTTACTGACAAAGCTCAATTTAATACTCTGCAGTTAATAGTGTTAGAGGTGCGAGAACGGCAGAGAGAGAGAGAGAGAAGAGAGGATGCAGAGGACTCAGGTTGTTCATCAATCTAATAGAGGATGGAGGAAGTCATGGTCAGGTGTGACAAACTGGTTGACAAAAAAAATCATAATGCCATGACACCTTGTGATAAATATCAGCGCCCCCTACAGACCCATGTGACATCAATACCACCATCCCGCAACCAGGGACCAAACTCTCAATGAACAGTTGACAAAGATGGATTTTGTTCTGCTTCAGAATTTTTTTTTTGCTGTCAGAGTATGTCATACTGGTGTTGTTGTTAACTAAAACTGAAACTATTAAAATTTCTTTTCGTTAATGAAGCTGAATTAAAAGCTTACGTTGATATAAAAAAATTAGTAAAACTAAAACTGAAATAAAATAAAATTAAAGTTAATATTAAAACAAAGCTTAGAAAAATGTCAAAAGCACATAAAATTACTAAAACTAAACTGAAAATATAAAAATAAAAGCTCAAAATATTAATAAATTATATTTTAAATTATACTAAAATAGCTCAACAATACTGTAAAAACAGTAATATTGTGAAATATTAGTACAATTTAAAAGCAATGTTTCCTATTTCAGTATATTTTAAAATGTAATTTTAAACATGATGGCATCAATTTTCAGAAGTCATTACTCATTAAATAATTCTAATATACTGATTTGCTGCCCAATAAACATTTATTATTATAACAGTTCTGCTTCACATTTTTGTGGACCATAAAATTATCAAGGATCACTAATAATGATAAGAAACACCATTGGAGGAAAAAAAAAATATTTCGAGAAAAAAAATCCACGTTCAACCCAGACAATTGAGAATGTACAGTTCCAACATTACCTGGAGACACTGTCTTGATGCGGATTGGATGGGGGCAGGAGTTTAGGAGCCCACGCACATCTCCTAAAGTCAGGCCCAAAATAGGAGTTCCCCCGATTTCTAAGATGATATCGCCAACTGTGATCCCTCCCCCTGCTGCAGCGGTGATGAATGGGAACTCTCCATAATCAGCCCCGCCTCCGATGCCAATTCCCAACTCTCCAGAGCTGCCCACCAGCGGTACAAAAGTCTCCTGCACTTTAGAGCGCCAGTGCAGCTTCTTTACTGCAACCTTAGACATGGCCAACGAACTGAGAGAGAAAGACAGAGAGAGGGGGATATAGACAGATTAAATTCATGTCAGTAGGGACTAAACATAGAAAATCTAATGCAAAACATTCAGTGTATTGGTATATCTTCAGTGCTTGGACATGTTGTAAATATGGAAGAAAGAATAAGGGTTTTAAAAGACTAAATGATCACTGAATATTCATTTTTGCATGAACTATTTCCTTAAATCTGGCTGAGATGGAGCAGAGAGATCAGAGAGGGCAGGAGGTCAATATGTGCCTAAACAACAAGAGTGTGCCCTCATTTCTGTGTGTACTGTAAGGAGCCTCCAGACAAATCAACAGATGCCGTCTCAGTGGGAGGCACAATGAACACAAACCTGCTTCATCGAAACGGGTGGAGGAGCTCTTTAAGGCAAAAGTGCTATTTGAAGCAACCCCTCAACAAAACACCTACACTGGCCCCGAAAAATATTTCAACACTTAAGGCCAATTCACACCGCACCGACAAACGCCGACAGGGGTAACACACTGATCCAACAAACTCTGACAGACTAGTCTGTTGGTGTTTGTCGGCGTTTGTTGGTGCGAATTGGTCAATTAAATTTTTAATGCTTAAAAAATGTATGTATGACACTGTAATAGACAACAAATTATCAATATTTATTTGAAAGAAAGATAGTACAAGCACACTTATCAATCAAAACATTTGTTGGGTTTCAAGTTTTAAATCAACAGATATATTCTTTAAAAGTAATGAAATTTAACATGTAATTTGACAATTTGTAAAAAAAAAAAAAAAAAAAAAAGACTAAAAAGCAGTTAATTTATAACTTCCTTTAGATAAATATGAAAGCCTGTTTCAACCACGGAATTTAAAAAAAAAATTTAAAAAAAAAGGTAATTGCGACTCTTTTTTCTAAGAATTGCACGGGGGGGGAAAAATCTGAATTGTGAGATAAAAAGTCACCTTTACAGTTACCTTTTTCTTTTAATCTCCTGAAACACGCTTCCAGACATACAGTAAAAGCATCAGTTATATGAATAAACATTAATGTAAATGTAAATTTAAGACATAAAATATTTAAACACTTTGTGGATCTCCATAGTTAAAACGCATGTGAATTTCAAGAGAACTGACTTCATACATTTACTAAAATAACCTTGACCCCAGTTGACTAAAAGTAATTGCAAAAAGGGCTCGGAAAAGTCACGTTACTTCTGAGAAAAGCATAGCAGCATTTATGTGCAGATGCCTCTTTATGATATTGTATTATCTAATGCAATAAAATGAATACAAAAAAAAAAAAAAAAAAAAAAGACTAAAAAGCAGCTAATTTATAACTTCCTTTAGATAAATATGAAAGCCTGTTTCAACCACGGAATTTAAAAAAAAAATTTTTAAAAAAAGGTAATTGCGACTCTTTTTTCTAAGAATTGCACGGGGGGAAAAAATCTGAATTGTGAGATAAAAAGTCACCTTTACAGTTACCTTTTTCTTTTAATCTCCTGAAACACGCTTCCAGACATACAGTAAAAGCATCAGTTATATGAATAAACATTAATGTAAATGTAAATTTAAGACATAAAATATTTAAACACTTTGTGGATCTCCATAGTTAAAACGCATGTGAATTTCAAGAGAACTGACTTCATACATTTACTAAAATAACCTTGACCCCAGTTGACTAAAAGTAATTGCAAAAAGGGCTCGGAAAAGTCACGTTACTTCTGAGAAAAGCATAGCAGCATTTATGTGCAGATGCCTCTTTATGATATTGTATTATCTAATGCAATAAAATGAATACAGTTTTAGTATGGCTTAGGTGCCTAAATACTATTTTGGGCCACTTTACAGTGTTTTTTTCAACAAAATCCTCCAAAACTGTCCTACTGTCTGGGACCTGTGCTCTGTAATATTAGGCTGCATATACAAAATTACTATTGCATAACATAAACACAAAGAATACTGAAATGATGATTTACAGCTGTATTACATAGAATGATACAACTATGTCTGTTCTTCATGTAGACCCTTCATGCAATGTAGTGTTTATTAAACTTCTCATGCAATGATTAAATTAAAATGAATTACTACTTGCAAAATGTGTCTAAAAAAAAATAGCTGTGTGTTGTTGGACGTGGTAAATATGCTTTTAAAGACATGTAGCATGGCAAATACCATGGCATTCTTTGACGCACCTTGTAGTACCATGTAAATATATATTTATATATGCAGTATAAAATATAATTAATTTAGTAAGAAAAAATAAGAATAGTATTATATTTTGTAAGAAAAATGTTTTTTAATAATTGTACACTGTAAAAAAAAATTTAAAAGTTGTAAAAACAATAATTATTGGAGTATGTTTTACAAGAAAATGCTGTTTCATTTTTTTCTACTTCAAATTTTCATGTTAAATTCATTGTTACTTGCCTTTTTTTTTATTTACTAGCCATTTCTGAGTGAAAATTGTTTCTACACCATTTTTTTCAGTGCAATAATTCTCACATTATACAGATGAGAACAGTCCAATTATAGAATTAAAAAAATAAATAAATAAAAATAAACAAAAACAGATTAACTTCAAATGTTTTCAAAGGAAAAAATAAATGATTAATCAGAGGAACAAAACATTTTCACCCAGTTCTCACTTGGTAACATTTATTAAATTAAATGGAGTTTCAGCTTTCTTTAGTAAAATTCGAGTGGACAGATCCTCTGATGTAAAGGTGACAGACCATGATTTAAAGAGACTACGATTTTAAAATCTCAGAGCTTTAACATGCAGAGATGCCCCACTAAGTGACAGTTGGCTGGGCTCACAAGAGGGGCAGGTGCAGTCTGAGCGAGAGCGCCTTGAGACATGACAGTATTGGAGCAGCGCTGTCATTCCCTCACCGGCCCCGTTCAATCTCTTACTCAGGAGCGACTTTAAAGCGGTGATGTGTAGATGTCCAGCGAGAAACAGATAAGGGAAAGAGAGAGATAATCAGAGAGGAAGATCGAGACAGGACAGACGGTGAGGGATCGCAAGGGGCTGACAGAATGAAGGAATGAACGTAAGAGGAGGGCAAGGAATTGGGTTATGGAGGAAAAGACTAAGGTAGGTTAGTTAGAGGACTGATGCCAGAGCAGGAGATAGCAGGACACAAGAGAGGATAAGGATTAGATAAGATAGGGGAAAATATGTCTGTGACAGCCAAAGGGGATAAAGCAGATCAAGAGGTCAATATGGAAAAAAGAGCAAGGCTACTGCCTTGCAAATATTTGCCGTGGAAACCATCATTTTGCCAAAACTACTACAGTAATTGTTACTCTTTCAATGTCATCACATTATAACTTCTATAGATTGTTTGAAGGAGATATTAGTATATTGTAAATCACTGGTTTAATGATTTGACGTGTGCTTTTTTACTTTACTTTACACTTTTTTAATTTTATAAGTGGATAATAAAATTGTTGGGAAAAAGAATAGTTAGCAAACCATCTAGCAACCACCTAACAACCAAGCAGCTACCTAGCAACCACCTAGCAATGCCTTAGCAACCAAGCACCCATGCAGAATACTCTAGCAACACCCTAGCAACCAATTAACCACACAGAACACCCTAGGAACCATCTACCAACCACCCATAACACCCTAGCAACCGAGCACCCACACAGAATCCTCTAGCAACCACCCATAACAACTTAGAAACCACCTAGTAATGCTGTAGCAACCAAGTAACCATCTAGCAACCACCAGCAATGCCCAAGCAACCAAGCACCCACATAGAATACTCTAGCAACACCCTAACAATGAATTAATCACCCTAAAAACCATCTACAAACCACAAATAACACCCTAGCAACCACCTAGTAATGCTGTAGCATCCAAGCAACCACCTAGCCACCATCCAGCAACCACCTAGCAATGCTCTAGCGACTAAGCAATCATCTAGCAAACAACCCAAAACACAATAGCACCCACCAATGCCCCAGCAACCATCTAGCAACTACCATGAATGCTCTAGCAACAACCTAGCAACCACTTATACTAGTAACACATTTCTACAAGTTTTAAATGGGCCAACATTACTCGCATTGTCTTCGAAACATAAAAATATGATATTTAAGAAGTAACAATGTCTGCAGTATATTTTTCCCCAGTTGAAAAGAGAAAAAAGCTTAAACCACTCTTAGTTAGTTTGCTTGCTTAGGAGGGTCTTAGCTGGTTTAAACTGATCCCACAGCCTGGCCTAGCTGGTGTTCAGCTGGTTTAGCTGGTCAGCAAGTTGGTCTCCTCAACAAAAAAATGCCAAAACCCGCTCTAACTAAACCCGCTGCTGTTAACTAAAACTAAAACTAAAACCATTAAAAATAGTTTTCAGCTGCAATAAAGTTGAAATAAAATAAAATATAAAGATAAAAACTAAAACTTAAAATTAGCAATGTTGCCTTGGCAACTAACTGAAATAAATTAATACAAAATAATTTAAAAACGAATAAAATGACAAGCACACCTAACAAAATCACTAAAACTAAAATTAAAATGTAAACTGAAAATATAAAAATAAAATTTAATTCAAAATATTAATAAATACTATAAAAGTATATAAATAATAGCACTGCTCTAAAACCAACCAACAGACCAATCTGACGAGGCTTGGAAACATTTTTTTTTTGGATGCTTTTTTTTTAAGATAAAAAGACCATCTTTTGTTTTTACATCTATAAAATATGATTTATAGTAAAGCAGCACATAAGTTAGCTTCTTACACTTATCTCTTAATTGTCTCTCTTATGTTATTACCACCGGGGGTCTGAGAAAAATCAATATACCCTAATTGGTGATCGATACAATCCTAACCAGGGGTCAGACGAAGGAGCTGTCAACCTGACTGCGGCACAGTAGTGCCCACGGTTACAGCGTCCGCACGTCCCCTCAGGCTGTCCTGCCCACCAGGCTTAATGAGGATAATTAAACAGCATGAGGAGCATCTGAGGAGACATGACTAATTGTTTCCAGTTGAGCGATTGGCCGATCGGTCATTTATTCAGCCCTGCCGGAGATCCGGCAGCTGATAGGAGGAGTCTTTTTTTAACAGCTACTGAGACAGAGATAAACTGAGCCAGGCTCCACGCAGGCTGCCATTGGCACAGGAAGAGGAGTCGTGGATATGACCTTGGAGCAGGAGAGCTCAGGTGTCCGTGGATAGAGGGGCGGGAAAACACATACACCACGTATACACATACACAAAAATACACTCTCTTCAAGTGGATAAATAACTTTGTGTGAATGTCGTGAAAATTAGAAGTGATAAATGAAATTTAGCCAGTACAACCTATTAAACAGACTGTAATTCAGTCCCTCACAGCCTCATTTTCATGTGGAGAAATGAATGTAGAATTAAATATAGCGTCTACATTGACTAAGGTCTATGGGTGTATATGAGTGATTTGTTACGTCAGCTGAGAGGCGTATATGTGGCAATGTCATGACTCATGCATGTACATAGATGCTCACGCAAAGACTGTATCCCGTTTCCCCTTTTCTGTTCTTTCTCTGTCCAGCTGTGACCTTCTATTGGGACAGTAACTGCATGGTTTTTACACATGAAACAGGGATGCATGCAGTTCCACTTTATATTTAAAAAAAAATTATATTCATTAATAATAATAACAAAAATTATTATTATTATTATTATTATTCAATCCACAATTAGAAAAGGTTGTAGCGCCAAACACCAAAACCAAAAATCCAATAGGCAACTAACATAAGGTGCGTAGATCCAAAATATACAATAATATAAAGATGAAAGAGATCCGCACTTCTGAAGTCCAGATTCAGCCAAAAAGGCTTATTACATTTATTGCTCAGAGGTCACAAAAATATGCGCAAACAAGTGCAAATGTGTGTTGACAGATAGATAGACCCAAGCAGGACTTAAGTACATCTTTATATGTAATTTCATAATTCTTTTATCTCTGAAATGATTAAAGCATACTGTATTGATGTGTCAACACATTAAAAAATTTACTTCTTTAAAGCAAATGTTTTATTATGTTTTAATAATAAAATGATTATTAAAACATAATGATTTGATGTATACTTTAAAGATAAACCTTTAAAATTATTTTTTAAAGTGTACGTAAGTGTGTTAAGAAACAGTCAAGAAAGTTTCTCTCTTTAAGTACACTTAAATGGCCTTTCATTTTAGTAATATATTATCTGCGAATACAGAGTTTTGAAATACAGATCTAAAAATACAGATTTTTAGATTTCACTGCAAGTGCACATTCAATACATTTAGTTTTCACAAGGACAGACAGACAGACAGATAGACAGATAGATAGATAGATAGATAGATAGATAGGTAGGTAACAGTCTAATGTTGTCCATCTATACCCGGCCGGAGCCGTACCGTGCCGTACCATGCAGTGGAAAAGCGCCATATGTGTTGTATATGTGGCAAGATCAAGCAAATATATTCCTAGTTACACACTCAAATGTCTAGAGGTGTCCCTGTGTGAGACAAACTGTCAAGTCTGGTTGGTTTGAGACGTCTCCTGCTGTCAGACACACACACAAACACACAAACACACACACACACACACACACACACACACACACACACACACAC
>NW_015547673.1:89080-94371 GCF_001515605.1 Sinocyclocheilus anshuiensis | reverse complement strand
ACACACACACACAAACAGAGTGAAGCTTCTGGTTATTCAGCTACACATCTTCACGCTCTAGACTGTCAACCTTGCTCAGCGGGATTATTTGTATCTATATTCAGCGGTTGAAACTCTGTCTCTGGAGATGAAAAGCCTCCATATCATTGCTACAAATATAAAGAGCATTTTGATCTTTCTATAGGGGGCATAATGTGTTCATTTATTTTCATTCAGTTCTGATTATTTGTCATTACTGATACTGGCAGATTTACTTGTGTCACCTAATCTTTCAGTTACAAACAACATGATTAGAATATTAGCTTAGATGTTCTATACTTTCCATATAGCAGATATTATGCTTTAGAAAAGCTGTTTTGTTACATCAATTTCAACCGGCTGAAATAGAAATGCTGGTGGCTCTATGAAGATGCTGCATATTTTACATGTAGTGTTGAAAATTCTGACCCTTAAGGTCAGGAAAGAGCTGACCACCCCATATCCGTTTTCGCATCCACCCCTCTGTTCTGCTAGGATGGCTCACCAGTGAAATTCCATACAGTCCTGGAGCAAAACAATCTGTCACATCTACCGCCATTGTTGCTTTCTCTCTAAATATATCTGTTTCCTCATAAGACCTATTTTTTGAATCAATCTTTATTCCAGGAACACCCATGGCATCTCATTCATGACAACTTGAATAACTAATGCTATATGCTATACATTGTGTGTGCCAATGAAACTAGTATAGAGTCATGTGATCGGGCGCTGTGTGTCTGCTCGTGGTCAGAATGTGGAACAATGGATGTTCATCTCTGTATTCATTATCATAGCCGAACTTACCCTGGGCCACTGACTTTTTAGAGACTGCTGAATTCATTATCGCTGTAAGTGTTTAAGTGTCACATTGTAGGTGTTCAAAGAAAAGCATCCTTGTAATGCAGACTATTCTGGAAGGAGAGCACCCAATTATGAAAATTTGCTTAATATTTACTCTCTGGCCATCCAAGATGTAGATGAGCTTGTTTCTTCTTCAGAACAGATTTGGAGAAATTTTGCATTACATCACGAATGGACCACCAATAGATCCTCTGCAGTGAATGGGTGCCGTCAGAATGAGAGTCCAAACAGCTGATAAAAAAATCCACAAGTAATTCCTACAACTCTAAGATGCGTGTTTGTAAGAAACAAATCCATCATTAAGATGTTTTTAAATTCAAGCTGTTGCTTCTGGCTAAATTACAAGTCCTCTAATATTGCTTTCTCCAGTGAAAAGTTGTCTCGACTGAATCAAGAGTGAAATATGCACAGATCATCCTGCACAATTTACAAGTAAAAACAGTTCAAAACAAATATATTGGTGGATTTTGATATAAGAGGACTTTTTCACTTAAGGAAATATTATTATGGATTATGGACTAGTATTTTGGCCATAAGTGACGGTTTACAGTTAAAACACCCTGATGGATTTGTTTCTTACAAATAGCTTTTCACTTCACAAAACAATAACTGATAAGCTAGAGTCATGTTGTGGATTATTGTGATGTTTTTATCAGCAGTTTGGACTCTCATTCTGACGGCACCCATTCACTGCAGAGGATCCATTGATGAGCAAGTAATGTAATGCTAGATTTCTCCAAATCTGTTCCAATGAAGAAACAAACTCATCTACATCTTGGATGGGCTAAGGGCGAGTACATTTTGAGCAAATTTTCATTTGGTGAACTATTCCTTCAAACTTTTAAAACTGTAGAAGGTAAGTCTGGGTTAGATAACAGCAAGCCATTTCATGGCACTTTCATTATTATGAACACCCAAAGGACAGAAGGAGATAAAAAATAAAGATGAGTAACTTCCTTTGGCCAGTGAAGATAACGTCTCAGGTTACCCATGTAACCATGGTTCCCTGAGAAGGGGAATGAGACACTGCGTCCCCTAGAGGACACTTTGGGGAACGCCCTCGGCGTGACCGGTGTCTGAAGTGCATGTGGAAACACGACAATGAACTTGTCATTGGCCCATGACGTGTTACTGGTGCGAACAAGAGTATAAAAGGGCACCTGTAGCACACGTCATCAGCTTCTTGTCTGAAGGAGACGTGCACAGAAATGCCTGAAGCATGGAAAGTGGACGCAGTGTCTCGTTCCCCTTCTCAGGGAACCATGGTTACATGGGTAACCTGAGATGTTCCCTATCGAATGGGAACTCGCACTGCGTCCCCTAGAGGACACTTTGGGGAACGAATCCCCACGCCGCCATGCTGAAGGAATGACTGCCTTATCGGCAGGCATAAGCCAGGAACTCTAAGAAGTTCTTATCCCCAGAAACACACCAGCAACTGCCAACACACTGTAAGGGTCAGAGTTGATGCGGGCCAGTCACAGTCACCCATCAACGTACAGTTTTACGTTTCACAACCCTAAGTGCGAAAAGAGGCCTTATTGCACAATAGTGCTAGGAATTGGGAACGCGAGAGGCGATACTACCCCTCTTCCCAGACGTTAGTATCTTGAGGGTCACAGCAGGAGTGGGACGCAAGTCGCGGAATAGCCCACCATCTCCACATACCTCTCATTTGTGAGCGCAAAACAGAGGGAACCCCCACCCCCCAAACCCCCCCTTGCGCTAACGTAAGGTAAATATAAGAAGTGGGAACGCGAGAAGCGGTGCTGCCCATCTACTTCTTAAACGTCTTGATATTGTGAGGATCATAGCCGAAGAGGTGGGATGCGAGCCGCGGAATAGCCCACCATCTCTGCGCACTTCTCACATCTATGCACACAACGGAGGGAAACCCCTCCTGCGCTATCACATGGTAATTTACAAGAAGTGGGAACGCGAGAAGCGGTACTGCCCATCTACTTTTAAACGTCTTGATATTGTGAGGATCATAGCCGAAAAGGTGGGACGCGAGCCACGGAATAGCCCACCATCTCCGTGTACTTCTCACATCTATCCACACAAACGGAGGGAAACCCCATTGTGGTAAGCACTGCAGGTCATAAGAAGTGGGAACGTGAGAAGCGATACAGCCCATCTACTTCAACCGTTATAATATTGTGAGGATCATAGCCGAGGAAGTGGGACGCGAGCCGCGGAATAGCCCACCATCTCCGCGTAATTCTCACATCTGTGCACACAAACAGAGAGAAAATCTTTCCCTGCGCTGGCACACAGTAAATTAAGAAGTGGGAACGCAAGAAGCGTTACTGCCCATGTACTTCAAACCATATTATACTGTGAGGATTACAGCCACCCTTCTTCCATATATCTCAGTGTTAAGCGCAATAGAAAAGGGGAAGTGCCCTGCCTTATTGCATAACAAATTAAGAAATGGGAATGCAAGCTGCAATACTGCCCATCTTCTCAACACATGTCACAGTCATGTGCAGTACGGAGGCAACCTGCCTCATCCCGTTTACTTGAAATAAGAAGTGGGAAGCAAGAAAGATTCTGCCCAACTTTCTAAACCCATAACAATTCGTATAACAGAGAAAGCTGAAGGAGTGGGACGCGATTCGCGGAATAGCCCACGTTCCTCAACACATCTCACAACCTAACACCGATACAACGGGAAAGCCGCCGTTGTACTGGGAAAACTACGAATTGAAATTAGTGACTGATCCCCACTACATAACAAAATTGTAGTAGAAGAAAAAATACTTTTCAAGTTGCAAATGACAACATAAACTGAAAACAACGTTCAACTGCGGCAGTAAGGGCTTCCTTATTAACAAAAGCTAACAATAAATAAAATTAAAGCCTTGGACTCAGGGCTTCACACGCCCCCCGCCGCATCAGCATCCTTTAGCAGATCCGCTTGGTAAGCCTGCAATACCGAGATAGTATGCAGGGTACCACCCGCCTGCCCAGCCGCTGCGTATGCCTTGCCCACGCATAGGGAGAGACCCGTCCCAAGCTCGTCAGCCAGATCTAACTGCGAGCCCCATGAGTGCAGACGGCGCTCTGCCTCGGCAGCAGCGGGTCCAGCACCATGAGGCGCAGACGCTTGGCTTCTGTCCTCTGTAAACAGAGCCAAGCGGGAGCACAGCTGTTTCACTGTGAAACGATCACAGTGGGCACAGCCGGCTCCCTCGAGAGCCGACCGTGCATGCTGTGCCCCCAGACACACCACACAAAGCTCATGAGAATCACTAGGTGTGATGTACCTTTCACACGGTGGGACACATCTTTTAAAACCGCGCTCTGACATGTTTTCTTTTTTTTTTCTTTTCTCAACGTTCTGTCACGCACGCACACACAAACAAACGGCTGAAGACAAGAAGCTGATGACGTGTGCTACAGGTGCCCTTTTATACTCTTGGTCGCACCAGTAACACGTCATGGGCCAATGACAAGTTCATTGTCGTGTTTCCACATGCACTTCAGACACCTGTCACGCCGAGGGCGTTCCCCAAAGTGTCCTCTAGGGGACGCAGTGCGAGTTCCCATTCGATAGGGAAACAGGGGCTCCAGGCTTGTGACACTAATTAGAAGGTGACTAAAGCAAGAAAGAGATTTATCAGTTCAGACGCTGCTCAGAGAAAAAAAACAGAGATAAAACAGCAAAGATTCATAACATTTAATGATAATGTAATTAGAAAAATTGAGGCTAGTAACGCTTGAGGCTTCAGTAACACTGCAATGAACCTGCACTGAAAGCTGTCAAAAATGGAGATTATTGATGGACATGAATTACATGACAGATTATAGTCATAACAGTGTCCTTACAATCTACTGTTAAGATCATTCAAAATCATTCAGGGTGATGCAAAGCGCTGTGTTGGTCACCCATGGGGTGATACTGCAAGCAAATAATGCTTACAAAAAAAAAATCACTAACAAACTTGGTAATCTTAAAAAAAAAACATGTACACATGCTGAAGTTAATTGGTTAACTGTAAGATAATTAACGATAATT
Source organism: Sinocyclocheilus anshuiensis (assembly GCF_001515605.1). Taxonomy (NCBI): domain Eukaryota; kingdom Metazoa; phylum Chordata; class Actinopteri; order Cypriniformes; family Cyprinidae; genus Sinocyclocheilus; species Sinocyclocheilus anshuiensis. The sequence continues at coordinate 89,471 of NW_015547673.1, read as the reverse complement.
ACTATATACAGTGAAAAATTAAAGGGGTCATATGATGCGATTTCAAGTTTTTCTTCACGCAAAGAAAGAAGGCGTAACTTTTATTCTCACTGTAGTATTGTTGCCACCGCCGCCATGTCGTGGAGACTCTGTGTGTTTCGTTGTGAAAGCGAAACTACTTTGCTTGGCCTTCCAAAAGAGGACACAACTAGAAATCAGTGGTTAAATTGTAGTTACAACACTGTTTCAGAACAGTTCAACCCAAATATTAAAGTGTGTGCAGCGCAATTTACGGAGGACTATTTCATGAACCTGGGAGAGTAGCCTATAATGTCAGCTGTTTCTATAAAGTGGGGCAATTCCAACTTTGCAAGGACAGTCTGGCGCTTCTGACTCACAGCCTGTAAGTATG
>NW_015547673.1:88664-88832 GCF_001515605.1 Sinocyclocheilus anshuiensis | reverse complement strand
AGCAGTGTAGAGTAGCACTTGTTGTTTGTCATTTCTCCGATCACAAATGCAGACATGGTAATGTTTGTGCGGCGCGATGCAACGCGACGCGTAACAAGACAGTATAAGTCATTATAATCCGTAATTATGTCCCCACTGGATGCAACAAATGCCTCGTTTATAATGGGT
>NW_015547673.1:76161-84735 GCF_001515605.1 Sinocyclocheilus anshuiensis | reverse complement strand
TTTTTTTTACTTTAAACCGCATAAACACATTGCATTACACCAAATACACAGAATAATGTTCTTTTTAGCAACATCATAGGACCCCTTTAAATTAAGATTTGCTAGGGCAATTTTAGTATAATATACATTTACCTCAATTATGGAAAAAAAAAATTTTTATATTTAACAAGACAATATGTGTACCTTAACATTAAAATATTCTTCAAAATATTTTTGTGAGCAAAATGTATGAATCATATTTTAGATGTAAAGTTATGTTTATACACATTACATTTTACGTTGTATAGTTAATGTTTACAGTATTATTTTAGTGTCACAAGTTGGAGTTTGGTGTTTTCTATTAGCATAGTTGACACTAGTAAAATCGTAATCGGCTAGTGGTTAAACGGATCGTAGTTGATCCATGATCCGTACGGACCAAGCGCCACGGTTCGGCACGCATGTGATCCACGGATTAATTGCAACATTTAACCATAATAGATAGCATAATAGAGTATAAGTTTATAATTTGTTCGTATTTACACAAGCAATTTTAAACAATTCCAGAGAGAAAAGGCGAAAGGGAACTCGATTCGTTACTCGCGCGCTGTTCTGTTCTCTACGCGCACACACATGAAGCATGCACACGCGTTTCAGATGGCGCGCGAACACCGAACTGAATCCTATGACAATCTGGCGCTTCTGAATCAGCGACTGTAAGTATGTTTTGTTATTAGTTTAAGTATTTGCTATTGACTGTTCAAATGCGGAGTTTTGCGCAGCGCAGAGTAACGCGTCGTGTGTGTGTGTGTGAGGGGAACCGGGTCACATCACAGGAGAGTGAACTGCCTGTCTGAAATCATAGCATGTCAGCTGTCTTAACCGTGGCTTGTGTACTGCATCATCACTGTGTCTGTCACGCGACTCTGTTGCCCTTTCGGGCTTGAACTGATGGTAAAACTAACGACATTATTAACTGTCTTGATATTTACTTTGAAAGCTGAAGCTCACGATTATGGTAAGGGGCGTTACATTTCCGACGCGTGCTTGTGGTGTTCGGCCAATCACAATGCACTGGGTCAGCTGGCCAATCAGAGCAGACTGCGCTTGTCAAAGGAGGGGGCTTTGTTGAAAACGACGTGTTTGAGAGAGGCGGGGCATAGAGGACCTAGAATAATGTACAGTATTTGAAAAATTATGTGTTTTTTGAACATTAAAGCATGTCAACATATTCTGTTACACAAAATATACAAAATAATGATCTTTAAAATAGCATCATATGACCCCTTTAATGATAAACAAAGTCATCCTCTGACCTTCTATTTACCACCTATTATTATGGCTGTATATTTTGGTATAAACATTATTTCAGTTAACGAAAGGGTCAATGCTGTTCCGCAAATCTTAGAGCCCCCGCCTACAATAAACTGCAGTCTCAACAGAGACCTGCCCAAAATATGAAAGTAAAGAGAAGAGTGTAAACAAAATGACTCAATTACAAGAGTGTCTAATTGAATTCCACAGTCAATCAATCAAAAGAGGGCAAAGAACGTTTGAAAAGGAGAGACAAACAGAATGAAGATGTATTACATTAATCCACGAAAGGCTTAAATTCTAAAGAACATAAATGTTGTTTATCAAAGAAGAATTTCATAACGATATAATGTGCATAATAGCAATAAAACTGTCCACCAAGGCAGAAGACAACTACACATCTCTGTGTCAGCAACAAACCACAGTAAAACAGTACGTTATCTGCCACATGACATCTATCTTAACAGAAATAAACAAGAGCTGTAAGGTGAATATTGAACCTGTAGGATCTGATTAATCTTATAAACATGCAGTGACAGCTTCTGCTCAACAATCTAGAACATTTATTCCAGTCAAAGCTGGAAAAGCACCTCATTGGTATGAGAAACACCTTGCTCTAATAGGAATATCACTCAGTGTGAAATACACATCTGTGTTTGGGCGGACTGATTGTTATGCAGACTGTGGACAAAAGTGAGGAAGACAAAGGAAACAAATCTTTGAATTATTGCTGAGCATTTCACCTTGCAGGTTTTCTCCTTTACAAAGTCTGTGAGGAATCAATTTACTCAGTTATCCCCATCTTGTTTGTTTATCTTTGTTTTATTAGTGCTGGTACGCATGACAACTCTGCACAATGAAATGAGTGGGGAATTTACTTTCCTTCACAGAATCCCAAGGGAACAGCAGTCCAATAAAGCTTTTTTATATATATACTGTATATATCTTATATTACAAGGGTCTAAAAATATTAATTTTATATTTGAACATCAGAAATTTTGATACACGACGACTGCCCAAATTTTCACATCAATTATGCTCACCCATGTGAAAAGAAATACACTGTAGCATACTTATTATTGAGATAATATACTTAAAAATATTAATGGGTTTATCTCCCCCAAAAGTGTAAACATTGAGCCTCTCAAGCCACATTAAACATATACAGCAGTAGTCCACTAACCATAAAGAAATGTAATATATCACATATATTGCACTATCAAAAGTGATATTGCTATACATGCTACCTATAAGGTTAGGATGCCTCCTTTCAATAAGTCTGTTTGTGAAATTTCATCCCTGCTTATATATTCCACAGTCAACTGTAAGTGGTATTACTGGAAACTGGAAGCATTTAGGAACAGCAGCAACTCAGCCATGATTCGTAAGACCATGAAAAGTCACAGAGCCGGTCATCGAGTGCTGAGACACATGATGCATACAACTCGCCAACGCTCTGCTGATTCCATAGCTGAAGACTTCCACACATCCACTGGCATTAATATCAGCACAAAAACTGTATGATGGGAGCTTCATGAACGGGTTTCCATGGCCAAGCAGCTGCATGCAAGCCTCACATCGCCATGTTCAATGCTAAGCGCTGAATGGAGTGGTGTAAAGCACACAACCACTGGACTCTGGAGCAGTGAAAACCTGTAGAGTGATGAATCATGGAGGAGGGGGAGGGGTTTCAGGGGACCAACTCAATATTAATGTCTATGTATTTAGAATGCAATGTCATTAAAGCCAATGTAATGGTCAGGTGTCCCAATACTTTTGTTTACATAGCATATGTACACATTACATTTGCATATGGGCAGATCCGTCAGTATTTCCAGCTCAACCAATAGCGACAGTTTAGGGCGTGGCTACTGTAGCAGGCTGAGCCAGATGGTGTTTGACCAGCGACCATGGTTGATGCGTTACATGGGAAAAGAAATTCAGATTCGGTTACAGAAGTGTAAGTCAAAATTCACAGACTTGCTAAAATATGCAGAGACGGACAACGGGGAAAAACAAGGATAAAAAATATTGGCAGTGCTTTTACAAAAATGAAGGTATCTGATAGAATGTTTGAGTTTCGAGATGCCGAACTTGCGGAGTTTCTTCTAAAGAAGTAAGATGAACTCAGGTAAGCTCAGTTCCATTCAAAAAGTATTTAGATTTCTGAATGGATTACTTTTTTCGCTTTTCACAATCATTTTATTTGACATCAAAATACATTGTGTACAACAGGCGAACGCATTATTAGTAAGAATAATTTAGGCTTTGGCATAGTCTAACATTTTTAATAACCCGCATTTGAGCAGTTATGTCACCCCTTCCCTGTCCTAACCTGTATTTGACTGCTCTGACCCTAATCTTACATCACCCTCCAAGGAGAGATTTGCTGGAGGCCGCAGCCAGCCCGTACATCTTAAATTACAAACGACCTCCAAATGAACCTGAGCATCCATACAGCCTATAGACTGCTGGAGAACGTCTGGAAGTAACACATCTCTCATCTAATCACTCTCCCGCACCCTCGGACACGGGCTGCATTAAACTCTGTGATGCTCAATCTTGCCCAAATCTGGGCCACTGGTGTAGCAGACACAAATGGACAGCCGTGACAGATTTAAAAATAAAATCTTAAACGTGAGTGGGCTGAAAAACACACACCAAACATTCCCAAACACAACACACACCCACCCACACCCACATTAGACTTAATACCCATGAAGCTGATTCCAATCAGGGTAGGAAATAAATGTGCTACTATCAATTTAATTTGTACACTATTGTTAAACATTTTGTCACTGGTAAGATTTTTTTATGTTTTTTGAAAAAAGTCTCTTATGCTCACCAAAGCTGCATTTACTTGATTAAAAAAATACATTAAAATAGTAATATTGTGAAATATACAATTTAAAATGTTCTATTTTAATATATTTAAAAAAGTAATTTATTCCTGTGATGCAAAGCTGAATTTTCAGCGTCATTACTCCAGTCTTCAGTCACATTATGCTTCAGAAATCATTCTTATATGCTGATTTGGTGCTCAAGAGACATTTCTTCAGGGTTCTTCTGATAATAGAAAGTTCAAAAGAACAGCATTTATTTGATTTAGAAATCTTTTGTAACACTAGAAATGTCTTTTACTGTCACCTTTGATCAATTTAATGCATCCTTGCTCTATAAAAGTATGAATTATTTTAAATAAAAATATTTACAAAATTAAATATTAAAAATCAAATTTTCAATGATAGTTTACATTGTCAAAATTCAAGCCTCTAGTCTAAAGTGTTTGTGTAAAAACACAAAGATCTGATGTTTCTTTGCAAACAAAAATGGTTTTGGAAAAAAAACAAGCAAAGTACTTCAGAGATTCAGTCATAGATCAAAAGTGACAATGCAAAATTACATGCATGAAAGCTTTTAATTTTATTTTTTTCTTTGTCGAAAGGCTTTTATTGTCAGAGATAAAACATAATTGTCTCTGCATGATGTGCAAAGACCCAAAACAAAAGTATGACGGAGCAAAATGCTTGCGTGGGAGTGGTGATTGTCTATAGAGATAGAGAGCGAGAGAAAGACTAAGATGTTGACATAACATATGGCAGATGAAAAATTACCCAAACACAAGAAAAAAAAATGTCTTGGTATATTGTGACATGACTAAAGACTCTAAAGCTAGACAATGACAATGACATGATATCGGAGAAAGTAAAACCATCACAAATCATGAATCCTGAGTTGTGTTTAGATAGAAGGGCAAAAATAAGAGGAGACTGAGTTTGTATAGATGAAATGTCAAAGGAGAAACAGACAGAAGGACAGAAAGAAAAGGGAAATTAAACTGGAAGACAGGCTTGGCCACAGAGAGTCCCAGCATGCTCGGCTAGGTCACAGTGCAGTAACCTGAGTGGGAAAGATTGTGCTGAATCAGATGCCATCGCTGAAGTTGACCCTCCATCGCTCCCTTCTGAGCTCTCTCTCCCCACCAGCCTCCTTTTCTCTCCTTTCACCCCGCCTCCTCATCCTTTCTTCAGTCCCTTACCCCTCTGTTTCTCCATCCCTCGCTCTTCTCCTGCTCACTGATATTGATCCCTGCAGCCCTCCCTCTCGCCTCCTCAGTGCAGCCTACTGCTCAAGGCTGTGTGCGGTTCTCTTGTAACCATTTTACAGTGACATGCTTATGTCCTACCTGCCATGCCTCCATCACCGTTCAGACTTATATGTGTTGTTCGAAGCAACAGATATGTCAAGGTCCATTTGGTCTGGATAATGAAGCGAGAGGTACTATGGTCCAGGTATTGACTCTTAGGTTAAATAGTGGGAAGATAAAGAACAATACAATCTCAATTGCACCACACTTCACTAACCCAAGGTAAGACTTAAGTGTTCAAACAGTTTGGTTCATTGATTGGTGTGTTTTGATAGTTTTACTATACTTTTTTTTGCCCTTGGCGGTAAGGGGATGTTGTGTTGTGCCATTACTTTATGCTTAAAGGGACAGTGCACCCAAAAATTAACATTTCATCATCATCGACTCCCTCATGTCAATCCAAGCCATATTTTTAAATACAAAAGGAAATTTAAGTCATTATGTACCAACAGCATTTGGGTCAAAAAATAGGAGAGTCCATGGCAAAGGAAAGTAAAAACCTTTTAAAATTATTTTTAAAATGTGTTTAAAATAAATGAGCCAAGTCCCTGTAAATGAACTCTTTCTATTCATGTGGGTTTCATATGGTTTTGAAAAAGTTTTAATTTAATAACTCTAAAAATGTCATGCGGTGTGACAACCAAGTAAAAATAATAACATACTTTCTTTACACCTTGAATACATGTCAGTGTACACATCTTAGTCATTATTAATTCTATTAATTTTTTTTTACATATTTCTACGTATAGACTTAAAAATCGATTTAATTATTATTTAGGCTAATAATTAAATAATTTAATTTATTTGTTTTTGTTTTTGGAGAGGCGCACCACATGACATTTCATTAATCTTGCCTTGTCATATAAAGGATAAATGATATAAGAGACTTGCTGACCTTGTCATAAATTTGTGAGCGTCTGCAGTGGTCCTCTCTATCAAATAATTTCCTGTTTAATTTAGTTTTGCTCACACCACGACTTTTATTTTTCTAAGAAATAATAAAAGATAATGGCAAACTTAACAGCCTCTAGTCTCGCGTAGCCAGACCTTCAGACTGATGGCAGAAGGTCTGGGAATCTTGGTCACTTTGAATGGCCAAGGCCCGCCCAAGAGGCCATATGACTGACAGGTAAAGCAACCAATCACGTTTCGTTTTGTGCCGCGTCATGTTTACGGGTGTGGAAATGTCCCCACAATAACAGACCGGTGTGTAAAACTTTTGGACATATTTTAAAGAGTCTATGCCGCAAACTTGACATATTTCACATACTTTTGAAAATCCAGCATTTAGTTGATCCTGACGCGTAGCCAGACCTTCAGACTGATGGCAGAAGGTCTGGGAATCTTGGTCACTTTGAATGGCCAAGGCCCGCCCAAGAGGCCATATGACTGACAGGTAAAGCAACCAATCACGTTTCGTTTTGTGCCGCGTCATGTTTACGGGCGTGGAAATGTCCCCACAATAACAGACCGGTGTGTAAAACTTTTGGACGTATTTTAAAAAGTCTATGCCGCAAACTTGACATATTTCACATACTTTTGAAAATCCAGCATTTAGTTTATCCTGATAAGCACTCATTGTCACAGTTGTAAACACAACGGCTTTCTTCTAACATGAGGGGGTTTGGCGTCACAGCATATTTGTTTCCAGGCGGAATGTTAAAGAAAGCGACACACACGTCTCCCGGAAATCCTGTATAATTCAACCAATCCGATGACGACTTCGAAACTCCCGAAGTGTTTCCAATTTTGTATGCGATATGCATCAGACGTTCAGCCAACGGTCCGTGGGCGTGAAGTCTGAGGCTGAGACTAAACAGCCTCTGGTTAATACATGTTTTAGTTGTATGGAAAAGAGCAGCATAAACACTCTTCAAAGTATCTCCATTTATGTTTCATGGAAAAAAAGTAAGTCATAATGGTTAGAACATGATGACAGAACTTTCATTTTTGGATGAACTAACTTTTTTACTCAGAAATTGCTAATAAATTTCACAATTCATTTCAAATAAATGGCAAGTAGTTTAGTTTTATTTACAACTTTGAAAAATCAATTTTTGCAGTGTAGTGTGACATCACTTCCTTTCCAAACGACCTTCACAATTTCTCACATAATGACTGATGTCAATTCCATTACACATCTGAGACTGAATAAGTTGAAACAGATTAGCAGATTGTGATGGTCTTGTAATGCAAACAGTGAGCTCAAAGAAGCAGAATTGTCTTGGAGTGCTGTCCTACACAGCAAGGGTAAACTGCAGCATCCTCACATCTCTCTCTCCTTCAACCACACCTTCTACACATCACCTTGAATATGCATGACGTGAGATGTGGACTGTGCATATAATCACACAATTAACAACCTCGCACAATACATGTTTTGCACAGAGGATCAGAATCATCTTATTAGCAGACGCTCAGCTATCAGATGAAGCAACATTCAGACAGCTTCAATAAGACGATTATAAGTAACTGGCCAGAAGTTGGATAGACAATTTAGCTGAAATTGAGAAGGTGAGGAGAGGCTAGCATTAGTACACACACTTCCATATGTTCATGAACACACACACACAGCCTGTAGTGTGAAGTGAGTGTTTCTCAAGGGTTCGGGATGGGGAATATTGCAATTGTTGCTTTCTTCAGACTTCTGTCTCTTCCTCGCTCTCTCTTTCTCATATTAATGAATGATTCATAACTGTAGGATAACCTTGACTGCTACCTGAGCCTTCAGCAATGCACTGTTGTGAAGTCTGGGTCACAACATTCATTATTTCAGTAGCACATCAGGACAGACACAAACACACACACCTCAACAACTCAGCATCTCTCTGCCTGTTTCTTTGACACATACACCAGTCACATACAAATGACTGTGATTCAAAGTTATATAAACATATTCACACATGCATGCTTTTCATTTTAAACCTGATTAAATGCAAACACACGAAAGCTGATAACATGAAAGATGGTGTGCATTACATCCATGGAAGAAAACCTCAAAGTAACAGATTTACAGCATCAATACATTTTTCGAGAAACAAACAAACTAAAGAAATTGGGATTGTGCATGTCTGGATTCATCTGAATGTACAGATGATGAAGGTAAATAATTACTATACCAACAAATAAATATA
>NW_015547673.1:73843-76144 GCF_001515605.1 Sinocyclocheilus anshuiensis | reverse complement strand
GCTACGTAATATATAATAAAATAATTATAATAAAAATAAATTTAGAAATTGTATACTGCCTATTTGTATACTTAATAAATAACTGTTGATGATATGTAAATTAATATGAAACTAAATAATACTTAAATATTTGTTATTTAAAACAAATAAATAAATGAACAAATAATATATTAAGTCTTCATATTGTCAACATTTATCAAAGAACAAATGTATACAAAGGTAATATTTGTACTTCATAAATAAGTTATTATCTATAGAGACAAAATAAATAAAACTAAAAAAATTAACTAATGAAGGAACGTTTTCAAGCTGAACAAATGTTGTCTAAATGACAGTCTAAAATAAAATAAAAAAGCATAGATAGATAGATAGATAGATAGAGTTTGGAAAATGAGTGAAAAATAATCAGAACTACACTAAATCATAAGCTGTTGTATCTGTAACCACAAACTCAACGCATCTTTCTGTCTCGGGTCTCTCCCACACCCACATTTACAGACACACGGATATTCAGCAGAAAACACTCACCTGCACTGCCGCGGACACACACACATTCTTTTCAAACAACTCAGCCGTTCAAAAATCATCCGTTTAAACGCGTCTATATACATGGATGAAAACTAGATTTGACCCCGACGGTCAAATTCCTAAAAAGAATTCCTAAGTGTTAGTTATTCGGAGGGATGCTGCGAGATTTATAACTTTACACGACTTGTAGCTGGCTGCTGTCTAGAGAGAACACTGTCTGCACGCAGACGAGGACAGTGTGTGTTCAGCTGGGAACGGGACCCGTGATGAGCTGCGAGGAAAAAAATAAAAATACAGGCTGAAAAAGCCCCCCCACAACGGACAGCACGTTTCCACTTGGTTGTAGACGCTCCAAAACAACAGCCACTGTCATGGGATTGTGGCTTTCAGGCCAGAGATAACTTATGTCCTAAACAAACTGAATAGCTTTTTTTTTATTATTCTCTTGACATTAGCAGCACCGTGAGTGAGTTCCACACAGCAACACGTCCACTTACAATCAATGGCAGAGCCCAAATCTTACCTTCATAGTTATCGCTTTCTCTTCATCATGTTCTGGGGCGTTTAAATCCGCGCAATTGTTTTGACTTTCTGAATAATGCACTGATCGGTTACATTGCAGCGGTTATGCTGAGTCTGGCTACTCGCAGCGCTCAATAAGCGGTACACGGCGACAGTATGGATTATGCACTGGAGGACAGTGTCAGGGATGTCCGTGAAGACATGCTGCGGGAAGCGATGCGTGTCACCGGGCCAGGTCGCATCTAGCGCACGCTTCAGTATTCCCAGGCGCAGGCAATAAGGGAAGAACAGTGTAATAAGAGTAAGAAGCGATATTGGAGGCGCTGAGGGGAGGGAAAGATATAAGGGGAAGCAGTGTTCGAACTATACCGTGGACTTTGGGGGAGCCCACTTGGTTTGTTTTTTTAAACGGGGTGGGTTGGGTTCGTCTGCTTGCGCGTGGGGACTTACAAAGATACATAACAGCTACAAGTGTATGCACTACTTGCTTTATGCAAGCACTATATAGGATAAATCACTATACAGGATTTACCCTATTATACTTTATCGAATACCATAATTCCTCCGTTCAATTAGGCCTAAGACATCGAGAGTCACGCAGACCTATAACAACCCAGCCACAACACTTAATTGTGAATAACATGACTTACCTTAACACAGAATGGACCACAGAGTCCGACGTTTATATTTTTTCCACGAATCTTTGAGTTAACATGTACTAAACATGAGTGGAATTTGCACCGCAGCGCCCCCACACCTTGATGCTCATGACAAGAATAGCATGTATAGTTATCTTTATTGAAGTGAATTAGGTTTAAATAGCCGTCATGCATGAATGAATGATATTTTTGCAATTTTACACATAATAATCCACGATGATCACATTACACAAAACTGAAATTGCACGTCAAAATAACACATTGTCAATATTTTTTGAGACCCCCCAAAATTTCACAAATCACGTTTTCAGGGGAGCCCATGTCTTATTAAGGGGAGCCGAGCTACCCCTAGCTCCCCTGTAGTTTGCACCCTGGCCTTATAGATAACCTTAAGACTAACATATTGATACTAACACCCAAAAAACTTAAATTTTGATTTCATGGGGACTTTAAAAGTTCTCAGAGGTGCAACAACACGTTCATATATATGTTTTCGATGCAGAGTGCAAATGGCTGTGCATTTATTTGTGTTTTTAACTCGATGGGAGCGAAATGAAACTGTCAGAACGCTAAGCTGTGTGTGTGTTGTCTG
>NW_015547673.1:70776-73539 GCF_001515605.1 Sinocyclocheilus anshuiensis | reverse complement strand
TAATGCAAATTAATGATATTTTTGCAATTTTACACATAATAATCCACGATGATCACATTACACAAAACTGAAATTGCACGTCAAAATAACACATTGTCAATATTTTTTGAGACCCCCCAAAATTTCACAAATCATGTTTTCAGGGGAGCCCATGTCTTATTAAGGGGAGCCGAGCTCCCCCTAGCTCCCCCGTAGTTCGCCCCGTGGGGGAAGAACCGCCCCTCGTGTAAACGACCCAGGTAGTTTGCCATTTTTGTTAAAAGCACCTCAGGTCAAGGGAGAGAAATGTGGACAGGTGAAATGAGATGATTTAGGCGGGAAGTGAGTTGGGAAACTACTATGAAAGTGCATTTAAATTCAAATGTAAAATTTTAATAAAAAATACACTCCCCCTGCTAAACAAGCTGGAACCAGATGGTTTGGTGATCTCCAAGATTGGTTTTCTGGTTTTAGATGGACTTTGGGCACATTCTTTCAGCTGGTCAGGCTGAGAGACCATCTAAAACCAGCATAAACCAACTAAGACTTGCAAACCCTCTTAAGCTGGTTTACGATTGTTGTTTTTTCAGCAGAACTCCGTCTGGATTTAAAAAAAACATGGTTTGTGTGCATATTCTAAGACTGGGCAGGGAGATTCACATATGAACGGTTTTGTGCCTTGTCCTGGGTCAGTCATGAAGAGATGTCTTGCCTCAGTCACTGAAACTCTGTTCAGGGCAAATTGATGGCCGACTTCACTGGCAAAATATAAACAACTGGATTGAATTTGAAAAAATGTATGTGCTTTTAGATATAGGCTAAGTTGCATAACTCCTTATTACAACATTCAAATTTAGGAGGATGATAATACATTTCTACTAAACATGCTTGGATTTGTATTTTTTTCACAGCAAATTTCACACCAAGTTAAATTAGGGGTCACTGCAAGGTTAGTTGAACCAGTTAGAACTAGCCTATATTAATTATAATTATACTACAGGGGCTGTTGAATGCTTAAATCTGATTGGATGATGAACGTTCTAAGGTGTGAAATAATTTTCAGGGAAATGCACGGCTAAAGTAGTTCCAGGCAGGTCTTTACATTACATGTCCATATCACTATTGCCATATGATTTCAGTTATTTCAAAGGTCCTTACAGCAAAAGAACCAAAACACACAACAACACTGAAGAAGCAAATAAAAATACAATGCAAATTACCAATTATTTGCATGTTTTTTTCCACAAAATTGCGTTGTATTATGTGCGGAAAGCATAAAGCAGGTGTTTTTGCTTTATTAAAGCATAATCTTACATTTTTATATAATTCTCTGAAAGTAATGGTTAAACACTTATAATTGAAAAATTTTGCTCAAGTAAATATATCGTAATATTTATATCTTGATAAAATATAAAGCTAATTTATATCTAGATAAATATGAGTAAGACAATTTTCTAAAACTTTACAATAAGGTGTCAGTGTAGGATATGCACATTGGAGGATGGGGGTGGTGGTTAGATTAAACCGTATGTAGGAGGGCCCTTTTTAAAATCTGCTTAGGGCCCCCAAAATGCTAAGGCTAACCCTGAATAATATTTTGGTGACACAATAACAGAACAATTCTTTATGCTTAAAGGGGTCATATGCTGCTGCTAAAAAGAACATTATTTTGTGTATTTGGTGTAATGAAATGTGTTTATGCGGTTTAAGGTTAAAAAAACACATTATTTTCCACATACTGTACATTATTGTTTCTCCTCTATGCCCCGCCTTTCTGAAACACGTTGATTTTTACAAAGCTCATCGGTCTGAAAAGCGAGGTGTGCTCTGATTGGCCAGCTATCCAGTGCGTTGTGATTGGCCGAATACCTCAAGCGTGTGACGGAAATGTTACGCCCCTTACCATACTGTGATGTAGGCCTGTCACGATAACAACTTTTTGTTGTGCGATATATTGCCCCAGAAATAATTGCGATAAGCGATATTATTGTCATTTTAAAGACCATTTTATGCCACTGAATATATAATCATAATGTAACAGCATAATAATGCAAGAAGGCCTACACACTTCCAAATGACAACAAACTTAATTTTTAAGAATATTTAGATCATGGAAATTAAGTATCAAAATATTAGATACCTTAAAAAACTTGAATAAATAGTGCATAAACATTTTCTAACAAAAAGTGCAAAGTAACAACTAGAAAAAAGTCAGCGACCAGCACGGATCAGCTCTAGGCATGACGAAGCGGATATCGTCCTCTTATGGAAGACCAAACAAAGTACACAACGAAACACAGCGTCTCCACGGCATGGCGGCAGCAACAACAATACTACAGTGAGAATAAAAGTTACGCCTTCTTTCTTTGCGTGAACATTTGGGCGGTGTTATGCAAATCTTCCCACATAGTGACGTAGATATGTGGGGGCGTGTTAGTATGAGCCGTTTTAGGTAGGTGTGGTTGACTCTTAACTTTTTTAAAGAATATCTCTTTGGATTTGAGACTTTAGTCTTTGCAACTTTACAGATCTTCTTTATGCACCAAGAGCTTGTAACACTCCAAAGAGAAAGGAAAAATTGAAATCGCATCATATGACCCCTTTAAAGTGCTTGGAAGATGAAGTTTATGAATAATTCAAACTTGAGGTGCAGGAATTGTCTGCAGCAGTCTATAAATGCCAATATGTGGTTTCCTTAGCAATGAGGACTCTAGGGATATATTCAGACACATAATAAGGTTTAGTTTCATATGTGGGGGCTCAGTCCTGGTTACAGGAATGAGA
>NW_015547673.1:68095-68280 GCF_001515605.1 Sinocyclocheilus anshuiensis | reverse complement strand
TCTACTCTTCCAGGATCAGGAAACAGTCCTCCATAAAATGTGCTGCACACATCTGAATATTTGGGTTGCAGTGTTCTGGAACAGTGTTGTAAATACAACTTAACCTAGTCGTGTCAGTCGTGTCCTCTTTTGGAAGACCAAACAAAGTAGTTTCGCTTTCACAACGAAACACACAACGGCGGCCT
>NW_015547673.1:48442-67737 GCF_001515605.1 Sinocyclocheilus anshuiensis | reverse complement strand
AGTCTTTGCAACTTTACAGATCTTCTTTATGCACCAAGAGCTTGTAACACTCCAAAGAGAAAATAAAAATTGAAATAGCATCATGTGACCCCTTTAAATAATGTTAGACTCTATATTTCCTCTCAAATTTATCTAAAAAATTAAAACGTATTATGGTGCGTTCTGCATTCAAGTCATGTCGGATAGATCGTATTTACGAGTTGAACGCACATGAACAAACCACCACAAAGTCGTTATTACGAGTGGGAAACTCGAAATTTACTTTAAGCCCCGAGTTTCCGAGTTGGGGGCGTGTCAATGAGAAACATGGCGGAATCGATGGATGCAACGTCTGTAGTTGACGGTAAATTTTTGTTTAAATTGATAGTTTAGTTGTCCTATAAACTTAAATTGGTCATGTTCTTGTTACGCAGCTAGTTAATGAAATCCAAGTAAAAAATGCTATAATTTTTGCACCTATAGGTGAAAAATCTTTTGATTTGCCATGTTGCATGTTGCATTCAGCTAACAGCTTTTTTTAAATCTCTGTATTTTAGCGTTTGTTGATGCTGAAAATCAGTTATACTGGGATCCTGGTCTAAAAAAAATATTAAAAACTCAAAACACACCAGCCATCTTGTGCCGACTAAACTGACTTGAACGCACCTGACGTCGTAATTACGATTTGTCAACTGGTAAGTACGAACATCCCAGGAGGACTTGAACGCAGCATTAGTGTAGTCGTGCGTAACTTGTTGCATTATGGGAATCGTAGTCTTTTGAGACTATGATGCATAATGATGTGGGCACAATAAAACTACATTTACCAGCGACTACAACACACAACAAACATGGCGGTGCCGGAGCATCAGGAGCGTGAATCAGTGAATAGTAATATTAGCCAAGATAATGAAGGCAAAAAATCTGGTCCAATATCTTTCGGTTTTAGTAAAACATTAAGTAAGGTTAAAACTGCCAAAGCGGAAGAGCGAGATTATTTAGTTGAAGTCGAAGGGAAAGAACTTAAAGGGTGAGTTGAAGGCTAACGTTAGCTAGGTTAGCTAATAATCTAACTGAAAGGAGTATGACATTGATTATTTATATGCTTCAACTCTTATGTGTCTGTCACTTCTACAGAACCAAGCCGGTGGAGAAACCGAAGGAGCTGGTCATCCCGTTGATCCACAAGAACCGCTGGTACCGGCAGGATGCTGAGCGAGGGGACAAGAGCAGCGAAGACAAGAGCAGAGACCCGTCCCAGGAGGAGCAGGACACGGTGGAGTCTCTAGCCGTCAAAGAGCTCATCGAGGGTGTGTTGCTCGATTCTTATTCGTTCTGCTGGGTTCGGTGTGTTTCAAAACCTAGTAAGATGCCTACCTTACCTAGGGGGCATTCATTCACTAATGTAAAATTACCAGAAAGTTAAATTATCTATGGTATTATCTCGGAAGTACTATGGTAATAACACTGTACGCGAGTATTGTAACTATTAAATTCCATGGTATTTAGACAATTGTGACACTGTACTGTAAAACATGGCCTAAGATGCCCTTAAATGTTAAGTATCACTAGGTTTTAAAACATAACCTTGTCTAATTGTGAGATGCCAGCTTACGTTTTCAGTGGGTTTCCTTTGCACTTGTAGTGTGCTTCAAATCTTAGAAGTATATTGTTAAAAAAACACTAATTTTGATGTGTTGAGTAACATATTAAAGTACATGTAAAGTACCTGATTATAATTCTAACTGTAGTGTGTTTAGTAATAAATATATGAAATATATTTTAAATGTACCAAATCGCAATGCCATCATTACAAATATGTTATTACAAATATGCTTAAATACAAGTTTCAATAGAAATGAAATATGCTAAAATAGTCTTTGTCATTTCTACTAAAAGTATATTTTAGTTACCAAAAATGCTTGTAGGTGCATTCAACAGTATTCTTTAATCATATTTCAAAGATGATAGAATTATGAAATTACACATAAAGTTTTACTAAAATGGGTCAAAAAAGTAATTTCAAGTTCAACTAATTGTTTAATATAAATGTAAACTATAATACCTTTTCATTTAATTGCAAATAACATACAGTTCAGGGTCTTGAAACATTACATTCAGTTTGCACTTGAGTATATTCTTTTAAAGTGTATTATTTCCATAATAAGCTTTTGTTTTTGTTTTGTTTTTTAAGTATGCTAAAGTGTACTTCTTTTTCATAAGGGCTAATGGAATAATCCATGTGGTTCTATGCAGTAGTAGTTTGTATAGTATTTAAATCCATTGGTTATTCATTGATGTAATGCTTGACATGAAATGTATCATCAATAATTCTCATAACTTAGTTGGTGTGGCAATAATGTGGCTTAGTGGTTATAGATCTGGACAGGTAAGCAGAAGATTGTAGGTGGAACCCTTTCTGTTACTGTAGTAAAAATGCTGCAAGTCAGTTTTGTACACGAAAGCATCTGCTAAAATGACGAATAATGTAATAGTTCTGTTTTAATGTCATCTACTACAGAGTCTCAAAAGCACCAGGAGAGATGGAAGAACGGACCGCAGATGGATCCGAACTTTGCCATTCCTCTTCTCATGCAGAACCAGGCCCCTCAGGGTTTTGAGGATGGAGACAAAGTCAATGTGGATTTGCGACCAGAGTCGGTAGGTTTATGATGGACACAAAAAATGGATGGAAGGACAGGCAGTCCTGTGTAAGCTAAAGTAGAGCCCCTTTACCGTTTTCAGCTGGTCTATCCAGCAATGAATGTTGGTTCTCAGCATGGAAATATGCTTTTTGGTCAAGTTACTTATTAAACACATAAAGGCTTTTGCAAATACTTTGTCTCCTGAGAATCCTGCTCATAGGATACATTTTAGTGTTGAGTTCATCATAGCAAATTGTATTAAATTAAATGGGAAAATCTTGTAAAGCAGGATGAATCCAATGTGGATGAATCCAGGATGAATTCAGATCCAATGTGGGAATGAGTGTGAGGTTACACTGCAAGACGAAAAGGAAGTGTGCGCTAAAGCCTAGTAGACCCTTATACAAGGACATGACTGTGACATTAATGTGAGTCACAATCATACAGATTTAACATTTTGTGAGTTCTGAGAGTTAAGAAATTCTCAGCATTAATGGTTCAAGAATAAAAAATAGCTCGTAGTATTCAGTTTTTGTACGGTTTGTCTAGCTAATGTTATAAGCTATTTGACTGTAGATTAATAGCCAAAAGTTGATAGGGCTGTAGTGATAACTGCAATTTTGTAATATCCGAAACTGACAAGCCAATCGCAGAGTATGACAAGCAACCGCCACAACCGTGATGTTCACTTCTTTTTTTTTTTTCATGAGGCTTTGCCCTTCTTGTTTTACACTTAATGCATGTGTATTGAATTTTCAATAAGTTAATAATCATAACAAGAGTGAAGAGAGTAATATTTTTACACCAACTGGCTCATTTTACGTCATTAAGACTGTGTACCATTGTGAGAGGTTCAGTAGATTTGCACTAAACAGAGAGAGAGAGAGATCGTCTGAGCATGCGCGCTTACCTGCGTCTATCCTTCTTCAGGTCAAGTCATATATTTGTGAAAAAAACAAAACAGTTTGCCATCAGTTGTCAGAAGATGAAAGCGATATTTTTGTCACAGCATCCTTTCAGTGTTTAAAGGGATTTCCCATGACTGACGTCAGTGCTGTTGAATGCATTGATCTTATATGAAGTGAAAGAGCTGCAGCATTACAGGTAACATGTTGATCGTCGGTTGAGCCTTGTAAAGTGGTGCTCAAAGTTAAAGTAATTTCAGCACCTTGTTTCAATTATCAATGAAACAACGTTTTTAAATGTATTAGCTGACTCACCCGTAATGACGGTCTCTTGCCTCCACCTCCTGGTGTAACAATTTAACTGCACTGACTAACAGCCTGTGTAAAATGAGCGTCACTGTACTGATATTGCTGAAATGTCAACTACACTGTTGTCCAGTCAGATCCGAGAATTGGCACTTACTATTATACATATATTAATATACCAGTGAGCTTAATTAGATAGATAGATAGATAGATAGATAGATAGATAGATATTGAGCCACTCAAAATGACTGCAATGGAAATTTCTTCACTGCGACAGCTCTAGTTGTTTAATAAGAAAAACAGCTAATATGTTTTGTCTATATACTATAATTCAAAATTTTGTGGTCAGCAAGATTTGAAAGTAGTATTTATTTGGTTAAAAATTCAGCAAAAACAGTAATATTGTGAAATCTTATTACAATTTAAAATATTGTGTTTGAATAAGTTTTCTATTTGAATATATATTAAAAAGTAATATTTTTCTGTGATAGTAAAGTTGAATTTTCAGCATCATTATTCCAGTCTTCAGTGTCACATGATCTTTCAGAAATCATTTTAATATGCTGATTTGCTGCTCAAGAAACATTTCTTAATATGATCAATGTAAACAGTGAAAACTGGTGCTGCAGATGCTAAATATTTTTGTAGAAGCCATGATACATTTTTTCAGGATTCTTTGATGAATACTAAGTTCAAAAGAACAGCATTTATGTGAATGCTGTAATGGGAAAGTAAATAGACTTTCAGCCTTGTTAATAAAGAACTATTAAAAATAATTGACCTCAATAAAAATCCAATTTTAGTATGCTAACTAATTTACAAGAGCAATAGCTGTTATTAGTACTGCACCACTTTGTGATTGCTGTATTTTGCTGCTATCGATACTGTGTGCAGATACAGATCTTTCAGTTTAAATTAATTGCAAATCTGGGTCACATGAGTGTGTTTGTACATGCTGAGGATTTCTAATGAAATTATATTTGTTGATTTGTGAAGTGTATTTTATTAAAACTCATTAGTGGTCTATCAGCGTATGTTGTGCGGCTGCTGGAGCTGTTGTGTGGCAAATGTAATGGTGGCAAATGTGGTGTCAGCACAGGGCAGTTCAAGGTCATTGCACATGCAGTGCTCTTGTTGCATTTAGTGTGTGTGTGTGTGTGTGTGTGTGCGCTCATGTGTAGGATAAGGGAGTGTCCTAATAAAATGAGTGATGAAGAACTCTCCTGCTGCATCCAAACAGCTTACTCTGCATAAACTCCCTCTCTCTCTTTCTTACTCGCACCTCCAGTGTCATTTTCTCCTGCAGTGCAAGTCCATCACTTGTAGATTGTTGTGAGAGCGCCAGCTACAGCCTGATTAGGATTTAACAAGCTCAAAGACATTGAGTAAATTTTACTCTGCCTGTCAAAGCGCTTGTTTATTCCAATGCATATAAAGAAGCTGTAATATTTCATCTAATTATCATCTTCTCTGTAGGTTGAGGTGTGTGTTACTAATTAGTGTTTTGTGTCTGAATGTGGTTTTGATTGCTTTGGCAGTCTGTGCTTGATTTCTCTGTGGAGATGTTTGAGATGTCAAGTCAAGTCAAGTCACCTTTATTTATAAAGTGCTTTTAACAATACAGATTGTGTCAAAGCAACTGAACAGCATTAATTAGGAAAACAGTGTGTCAATAATGCAAAATGACAATAGTAAACACTAATTTTTCAGTTAAAGACAGTTCATCATTGAATTCAGTGATGTCAACATCCAGCTCAGTTCAGTTTAAATAGTATCTTTGCAATCATTTGCAATCAAGTCAACGATATCACTGGAAATGAAGTGTCCCCAACTAAGCAAGCCAGAGGCGACAGCGGCAAGGAACCAAAACTCCATCGGTGACAGAATGGAGAAAAAAACCTTGGGAGAAACCAGGCTCAGTCGGGGGGCCAGTTCTCCTCTGACCAGACGAACTAAAAACCATGCAGTTAGTTAATGGCATGTATTCAAACAAACGGTGAACACTATTAACAGCAATGATTATATGTTGCGATCAAACTTGTAGCAAAATTTGGTCGTTTTGTATGTTGTGTTGTCTGAGGGTTGGCATCATCTGAGGTCCTCTGAGGGGTTGGCATCATCTCTTCTCAGGTGTTCTGGACCCAGACTGAAGCTTGTGTAAATGCTAGTTACCGTGGCAAAAAAACAGAGAAACAAATAGAGACATAATTAGCATAGCTGCTGTTCCAACAAAGCAAAATTGATTTGTTTAACCCAAACTAAAGAATAATAATGTGCATTTGATCAGATATAACTGCAGTAAAAGATTATGAGATGCATTATTTGAATGCTTGGCCAAAGAGATGTGTCTTTAATCTAGATTTAAACAGAGAGAGTGTGTCTGAACCCCGAACGTTATCAGGAAGGCTATTCCAGAGTTTGGGAGCCAGATGTGTACTGAATATACTATAGAGCTGATGTCAGTTCTGATTCAGTCCACAGATGCCGACTACGACCGTGTTCCTGTGGAGGCTTATGGGTTGGCAGTGCTGAAGGGAATGGGCTGGAAGCAAGGAGAGGGAATCGGACACACATTTAAACAGTAAGGACCTTTCTTTTTCACCCAGTTAAATGTAATTGAAGTCATTAAAATGAGTGGAGAGAGAGAGTTTCTCCCACATGAGCACCACTTTAGCATGTTTCATCTTTGACCTCTGCAGTGTCTTTATAGTTTCGTCACTGTTTTGTGTGATAAGCACTTTCTAATGCACGTGATGTTTGGCTCTCTGCAAGTATTTTCCACTCATGTTTCCTTGTTGTGGGATTATTGTCCCGGCTGGAGACATCAATGATGTGAGATTATGATTTTATGTCAAATGCAATGAAGAATTATTTCAGACCGGCGGAGAGAATCTTTGGCGAGGACTGGCCGCACGCTTTTTAATCTTCTGTGCTTACGGGCCCATCTGTCTGCTTATATGAACACGGAAACACACAGGCTGCTCTTTTTGATGTGCATATGAGAGAGATGTGTTGGCTTGTGGTTTATGTTCGAAATACCCTAATAGCTTCTTGTAAAAAAATTTAAACATTTCTCCTCTTATTTCTTGTTAGAGATGTGAAGCCCATAGAGCATCAGTTAAGGCCTAAAGGGCTGGGTTTGGGTGCCGATCGCTCTGCTATTAGAGACCTGGAGCCCGGTGTCCCCAAGAGACGCCCTAAACCCGGTGAGGAGAAGAAGGAAGAGGAGCCGCTGATTCTGGGGCCTGGAGGATATGTGCAGGTCCTGGCAGGAGCCCATAAAGACCTGTATGGGAAGGTGAATGGACTTTACTTCATCCATATTCACTTCTATGACAGTAATGGTGAAGCAGTGTACTGACAAACTAATGATCAGAAAGAAATAAGATGGGCCATTCAAGGTATTTTTTGTGGCAGCAAAGCACAATGTATACATTAGTGATCTGGGTAAAGTGTCAGGTTTTATATCAATCTACTAAAAAATGAAACCTCTAAAGTTGATTTAAAAAAAAAAAAAAAAGATCAGCTTCAGATGGTAACCACATCCGCTTAGTGGTTAATAGAAGTTGTTAGCTCCCCCTTGTGTCAATAAATAATGCACAATATAGTAAAACAAATATTGTAAGAAATGTAAGTTATGTAAATGAAATGATGGTATTTTTGTTCTGGAATATAATAGTCTGACATTCATTATTTGCTTTTGCTCTTTCCCTGTCTGATTTTGTTTATTTATTTGTTCATTCTGTCTCTTTTTCTTGTTCTCACACTGTCTCGTTGACAGATAGAGGGAGTGGATCCAGATAACGCCAGAGTCGTAGTCA
Source organism: Sinocyclocheilus anshuiensis (assembly GCF_001515605.1). Taxonomy (NCBI): domain Eukaryota; kingdom Metazoa; phylum Chordata; class Actinopteri; order Cypriniformes; family Cyprinidae; genus Sinocyclocheilus; species Sinocyclocheilus anshuiensis. The sequence goes on along the minus strand of NW_015547673.1, from coordinate 60,081 downwards.
AACTTGCCATCGGCGGCAAGACGGTAACCATCATTCAGCACTCTTTAAAACTAGTCACCCGTAAGGAATACGACAAATACAGCAAAGACCTCAGTAAGTCTGCTTTTACAATTTGTTCACTGTCATTTTACTTTTAAATAAGCGGATATAGTATTTCTGGCTAAGTTTTCTACATACAAATGAATCAAATAGGTTGATGTCCTGACTTTGGTATTCTTGATAAATCTTCTCTGTTTTTTCCCCCACTTAAATATGCTTTTAAAGACAAATAAAGATTAATATTTATTTGCCATGTAAATGAATTACTTTCCAGAATGTGACATTGTTTCTAGTGAAACTGAATGTCCAGAGGGAAGTAATGTACTGCAGGGTAGTGCATTTAATTGCATGTATTTTATGGTGCATTATGATTTCACTGAATTGTTAAAGTGAGTTCTGATTTTTATGTGGTTTAATGTGCACTGATAAATTGTGTTCATAACTTTAAGTAAACTGGGTCAGTTTTGATTTCATGGTGTCTTTAAATTGAATGAGAAAAGTTAAGTATACAATTTGAGCTTGTGGGAAAACAAGCCGGTTGGGTTCAAGCGTTTAAACCCAAAATCAGCAAGGCTTTATTTTTCTGTAATCAGAAGCTGTGTGGTCTGGGATACATATTTCACACAGGCTGGTTTGCACACGTGAAACCGGTTTACACAAATAGTAATAAAAAAAGCCATTTTAAAAATGTAACTATTTTTTACTCTTTTAAAAAGAAAATGTGTAATTTTATTTACCAGATCTTTATCAGTTAAAATGGTCCTTTCTGTCTATCAGGTCGTCTTAGTAAAGCTCACAAGGACAAAGAGAGAGAAAAAGAGCAGGAACAGCAGAGGGAACGAGAGCAGAGGATAAACAGCAAAGATGACAGAGCAAAGACAGATAGAGATCGAGAGAGGGGGAAGGACAGAGACCGAGATCAGAAGAAAAGAAAACACAGAGAATCAAGTGCAGACAGGTAAGTCAGACACTCAATAACACAGTATTTTGCATGTATATGTTATTGAATCTGTATTTAATTGCATGAACTTGCTCTTCGTCCCAGAGAGAAGCCTCCTCCAGCAAAGGAGTCGCGGCCCTCACCTCCAGCCCCCTCATGGCTCCAAAGAGACCTCCATGTGCGTTTCATCGATAAAGCATTCAAAGGAGGCAAATACTACAACTCAAAGGTGCTTCTGTTATAGTGAGCCTGGTTTGTTTCGTAAAGTATCTGTTTTTATGCTGAGAGATACTAAAGTGTCTGTATTGGTGTTTTGGAGGGAAACACACAGGATGTGTTCTTGTCTTCATAAATAAGCTGAACACATTTTGACACAAAATATTAGTATAAATTTAAGTTTTTAATTTTTGATTTTGTTTTGTGTGTTTAGATGAGAGTGGAGGACGTCCTGACACCCCACACCTGTGTGTGTCGTACAGAGGAGGGCAGACTGCTGGACGGTATGACACACTCTGACCTTGACCATTATAAGAGACATTTTAACAGTGAGGCTTTTTGGTCTAATAGCTGGTTGTAAGTTTTACTCATTTGTCTGTTTCAGATATTAGACAGAAGATGCTGGAGACCATTGTACCCAAGAACGACTCAGACTACATTATGGTGGTTCTGGGAGAACACAGAGGACAGGTATATGGATTCACTTGCTTGTGTAGTACAGCATGGCTCTGTGCCAAATCCTAGTGGGCTGCCTACTTAGACAGCATTGTAAGCATCATAGACACACTCCTGACATCATGTTGACGATAATACCCAAATTTGTTAGTTCACTAAAACGATTAAATATCATTTTTGATCATTGAAATAAAGCTAAAATAAAATATAAATATCAGATGAGAAACTTAATGAAACAAAAATTAGAAATGTTGCACTGACAACTAACTGAAATAGATTTAAGTACAAATATTACTAAAACCAAAATAAAAATAAAGCTAAATATAAATATATATTTTTTAATTATATAAGAAAATTAGTCAAACTTAAACTGAAATTAAAACTAAAATCTAATTCAGAATATTAATAAATACTAAAATAACCCTGCTTACGCCTCAGTTAGCCAAAGTAGGGCAGCATGACATTTACACACATTTATTCCAGTTCCAGAATGCACTGCAAAATCCAAGATGGTGAATCAACATTTTATTCACTACTATAAATAGATCCACCTAATTAAAATTAAATATTTGTGTGTACCATGTATGCATCACCTTAGAGTATTACGTCTTTATCTTAGTAACATGTTAACGTGCCTTAGAAAGTAGCTGCCTATGTAGACAGCAAAGAAGTGCACTAGGGTTTGGACTCAAGCCCACACGTTATCTATCTTCTTTATGTATTTGTGGTCCACACACATATTTTGTCACTCGCATAATCATTAAGTCTCATAATTTGTCATTGAATTATATCCATATGCTAAGATGTGCATTTCTGCTGTAGAATCATAATGCATACCTTGTCCTGCAGGTGGGCCGCATCCTGAAGCGAGACCGAGAGAAGTGTCGAGCCATGGTTCAGCTGGACCGATACGAGGAGCAGGTGTTCACACTCGACTATGACGCCATCTGTCATTATGTGGGCGCAACAGAACACTGAGAAGCCAACCGGAAGCCACAAATCACTCTTTATCATCCCAACCCTGTTCTGATGACGACATCGGTTGTGATTGGCTGCTTTTTCCCTGAATTGATAGAGACCAACATATCAGATAAATTCAATTTTAATACAACCAAGACTTCATTTTGCTAGTTGTGCTGTTGTATTTTTAAATGCAGGTTTAAACCCAAATGTGGAGTCATACTTGGACGCAACTGCTGTTGTGCTGTGACAGTGGTACATCTGCATAATCGGATGATCTTGAAGCAACATAATATCCTGTTAGTAAGTCTGTTATGTTGCTAAATAAAAAAGTGACATGTTTCTCTCTGTATAGTAATAATGAACATTTACACAGGTCAGCAGTAGCATCAGTGTTTGAGTGTCTGCTGCTGATCTGGGAAGAAAATGAAATGACATTTCAGCCCAATGTAATTGCGCAAAAATCTCACTGCCAGTTCATTCGAATCCAAACACTTTTGAAACTCTGCTTTGGTTTCTTAGTCCAATAAAGATCTCAATTTGTTGTTTATGTACAAAGTTATACACAAGTCACCAACAATTTCCACTCATGTTATCTTTTTAATAATAAAATGTAAAATTCCTTCAATATGCCTTTGACTTGATCTCTGAATTGCTGAAGCATCACTCATCCTTATCCATATAAAGCCTACTGCATAAAATGATACATTCAATTCTAAGGCCTCTAAATGATCAACATGTCAAAACTTTGCTGAAAACAATGTTTGCGGTACACAATCTACTATGTGCTTTCAGTCATTTATTGATAGTTTCTCATTTTCAGAAAGTAAAAGGCCTTTTAGTATAATTCTAAACAGGTCTACTTTCAGGTCTTGGTACTGTACATGTCTCTTTTGCTGTGAAATCTTTAATGATTCTTATAATGCAAATGTAAGAATAACTTTTATATTGCTATTAATATTTTAAAATGAACATTAATTGCACTTAAGCAACTTGGTTTACTTATTTATCCATAAATAATTTTTAGAAAAAAATAATGTTCAAATGTATAAAATATGATCTGAGGAACGTTTATTTGTACATTTCTGTCATCATTATATTGCATTGCAATATATTTTCCTCCACAATACAACTAGAGCTTTGATCATTAAACTAAACTACATTTAAATATCTTAAGACATATCACATGGGAGATATAAAGTGACGACTGATAACGTTACTCAACAGTAAAACAACACACATGCAAACTTTTTAGACTTTAGTATTTTGTCTAAAGTTCCAAAAAAATGTTACATTTAAAAATATTTTTTTCTGACAATTATTTCATGTTAGGGTTTCATTTCATGTCCATTCAGATGATTCTAAACAAAAACACGATTCATAACTTACCGTAATTTATTTTTTTTATTTTAAATAAAAGCCAAACCTCTGAATGCACCTTTAAACAAAAAGTTTATTTTGCAGGGAACAACATCACTATCTTAAGTAAAATGGCAATCGTTTATAAATTGTATAACATACAACACTGTGTATTTACAAATGAATCTCTGTCCCAAATGTAAGAAAAACATTTCAAAAGCCTTTTGAAAAACCATAAAGGCTTTACAGACACACTATTCCTGCTCAGTCGTCATCATCATCATCATCATCCTCTTCCAGGCGTCTTGTGTTCTCAGCGTTTGCTCTCAGGACAGCTCCAGGACTGGGGTACGGCCTCTGCTGGAACAGGGGTCCTGCCGCTGTGGTGTCCGCTCCGGTCTTTGCCTCATTGCGTTTGGGGAGACCAGTTGACCATAAGCCCCTGAAAGCAACAGCACCACATATTGATCACGAACATGTACTTTATTACAGAAGCAACCTCTTTCCAGAGCTCATGTAAGTGCAATGTAAGTGCATTGCATTGTCATTCGTTGTATACTAAACATTTCTGCAACTTTAGTAGGTATCCAATTGTAGGGCTATGATTTCCGCAATGTGGAAAATACACTCAGTTATAAAAATGGTATTTACTGTACAAAGTGGAATAAATCACTTTAATTGTCTGTGAATATTAAACCTCAAACTACTGCTATTTAAATATCAAGTCTGCATGTTTTATGTCTCTGTAAAAGAACTCAACAGTTTTTGTCTAGCACGCATACTTGAAGCATGCATGACACTCGTTGTGTTTTCAGCATCTGCCATCTCATTATATGAGGACATGAATACATTAACTTTCAGTCACTTAATGAGCATTTCACCAATTAATTTGATAAACCTATTGTCTGATACACATAGAAACTCAAAAGATCTTCATTACAACTCTTTACTACAAAAGTTCTTCAATTTACATCATTACAAAAATATATATTACTATTTTACAGTAGAACATTCTAAAATAGTAATAAAATATTACAGTTGAATTAATAACAATAGTAATAAAGTTTATTAAAACTTTAAGAAATAATAACAAATTTTCTTCCATTTTTTTTTTTATTTAAACAGTAAACCTCAGTAGCACTTTGCCAAAAAAGAAAGGAAGTGTTCAAATTGCATTTGATTTTAAAAGATTACTTGTGTCACATTCATTTAATTATGATTGTTTGTGAAAATACATTTAGGCCTATACTAGAAAAGTAAAAAAAAAAAAAAAAATGAAACTAGAAAAATTTAACCAGACAACATTACATTTCATAGGGCACTATTATGATTAAAATGTTAATCAGTTATTCAACAGCTTTTTTTTTTTCAATTGATTAGCCATCCTTTGATTATTGCATTTTATTTTAAATGAATGATGATTAAAATTGTATTAAATCATTAAAACAGAATTCAATAAATGTACAATGGAAAACATGTCATTTAGGAAAAATAAAATGGAATTTAGATATAAATAAATAAATAATACAGGCCCTACCAATGCACACAGGAAAAAAAAGCCAAATTTGCACCGTATGCATTCTATATACTGCAGAGATATAGTAAAAGTAAGAATAGTGTGCTATTATACAATTTCAAACACATCCATAGTGTTAATTTTAAACTAGCTGGTCATTACCTTGGAGCATCTGAATAGGCACTCGGATCCATAGGATCCATTTCCTCCTGCTGCTGTTTCCGACCTCCTCCTGGTCCTCCTAAATCAGAGTTTGTGTTTATTCAGGCTTATTGAGGCAAAATTTTAAACTATTAATTAACTATTTAATAAGATTATGCATAGATTACCTCTCTTTGATTTGCTATACGGTGCACTGTCATCTCTCCGTATCCGTCTGTCACGCTCCCTGTCTCTGTCCCGCTCTCGATCCCTATCCCGGTCTCTATCTCTGTCCCGCCCGTCCTCCCTGTCCCGTTCCCGCTCTCTGTCTCTCTCTCGCTCTCGATCCCGGTCTCTCTCTGCCTTCTCGTAGTGGCTGTCCCCTTTGTCATGTCCAGTCTCACCTGGGATGAAAAACACAAACAGTTGCAGCATACGTCTCAATAATGTTACTTACAGAAGCACAAAAATGTGTGCACACTTATGTTTTATGACCCTATATTACCTTTCTGTTTCTTAATGGCTTTGGTGATGACAGCTGCCGGGTCATTGGGGGACAACCAGGACACTAAATCCGTCTCTACATTCCAGTAGTAAGGAAGTCCACTAAGGACAAGACACGAGGATGATAGTTATTTATAAGTGACAGCCATTTTGATCCTGTTTCATGGTTTTACCATGGTATTCTTGGAGTATATAATGAGTAATTGAAAGTACCACATTATTACAATCACATGCAATCTTTTTACCATGATACATAATAGTACTTTCTTTCACGTTCAAAACAATTAATCTTTTCCTTGATATTTAATGCAAATAAGCAGATATTATATGGGGGGGGAAGAAAAGCTAATTTATGAACTGCTTACCAAGCAGGGTCAAAAACTTTGTACCAATTCGTTGGTAAATTTTCAAGCCTTGTAGCTTCATAATCAACGTTGTTATCATCATAGTCTTCAGCGATGATCTCCTCTTCAGCCTCTGAGGATGAGAAATAATAAATGAAAGCATCAACTCATGATGTAGTATGTTTTAAGGATCACCCAGTAAGATTAATACGCATGTGTATCTTACCGTGGTCAGACTGTTTCACGATCCCTCTTTTAGCGAGGCGCGCAAGTAAAGCAGGAGGCAGAGGCATCTGAAGAGAGCAAATCAGCAGTTAATCAGCACAGTGCTGAAGAGCCGCGAGGAACCTTAAACTGCACTGACGGGATGCTGATTTCGTATGCAAATAACGGGCAGGATAATACACATGCAATGTTATTAAGAAATACATGACGGCGACTGCATACTTTACCTTTATGACGTCCAGAAGCTTAGCTTTGGTGTTAAGGTTTCAATGAAAAGCGCCACAAGCGACTCTGGCGCAGAACAATGACGTAGCGAAAGCGTGAAGTGACGTCATGTAAGCGTGACGCTTATCTGAACATTTACTTGTATTATTATAAAATATATATATTTTTTAGGAAATACACAAAGCATATGGTGTTTTAACACGTTTAAAAAATAATGTAAACATAACACTTGATGTTTTTAACGGCAAATGGCAACAAAAAAAACGCTGTGAACTTGATTTTTATGCCTTAATTCTTAAGGATGGTGCTATTTTTGTTTTTTTTTGTCATAGACCGATGATGAATTGGCACTTCGAACTAAGTCCACACTATTAATTTAGTATTTTCTTCGGTAAGAAATTCCAAAAGTGGCTTTGCTGATGTTTTTATGTTTAGCAAATATTACATACCTACCACATTAGTGTCTGAATTATCATTACACGTCTCAATGAAAGTAATGCTTACAAACGATTAGATCTCTCCATTATTATAGATTTCCAGCAGACAGTGCTTCTCATTAAATAATAAAGTTTTCTTTTGAGAAAGCACTATTACATATATCTAGTTCCTGGCCTCTAAAGCTAAAACTTATTGAGAAATTGTTTTCAGATTATAAAATTAAGGGATAGTTTATATGGTGCCTTTTATATATAATAGAATTGCATCAGAAGTGTCGACTTTCTCTCGAGAACTATGCATAAAGAAATCCAAATATCCGTCATTTACATTTAAGTAAATATATGAGGCTAATAACCTCTGAATCGTTTTTCAGAAACACAAGGTTCTTAGTACAATGTAACGCTACACCTAAAGAGGGAAAAGAACGTTTCCATACAAAAGAGGGAGCTTTATTAACAAAACACAACAACAAAAACAAGTCTTTGTTGGACAGACTACAGGAACAAGTGTCACATGTTGATAAGTGAGTGTTTAATGGCTGATATTCATCTCATTGTCCTCATCCTCCTCTGTGGAAAAAGAGGAGAAGCAGACTGGCTCGCACTCCAAGGTGCACAGGTTCACAAGACAGGCCGTCTGTGTGCTGCTGAACTCTGGGATTGCTACCAGGAGAACATCTTGTCCTTCAGGTCCTGAGATGAAAAATAAGACAAAAATTACCATACAAAAATATACTGGTAATGCATGGCCACACTTACACACAGTGCTGTGTTTAATATTAAATAGTCTCGTCTTCACCTGTGACTCGTTTACATTGGTAGCTTGGTGCGTTTCCGCTGAAGTACACATGAGGGCATTCTTCCATAATAAAGGGATCTTTCTGATAGAATGGGTAACAACCTTGAGGGTCAACAAAACATGTCAGAGCAATCTAGCATTTTCAGAGTGCTTTATACAAAATAGTAATACAACAAGATATTAAAAAACTTCAAAATGAATATTTGTTCTTTTTATCAATTCAAATGATTTTTTAGGTCCTGAAAGAGTCATTCTGAAGTGTTTAATATACTATTGAATAATAATAATAAAAAAAAAAAAGCTGTAAAATATTTTCACAATACAAAGCCCTTAAAAGGACATGGCAATGGGAAAAAAGAGATGGAAGGAAAAATTATATTTCAATGCTTTTGAATTTTCTCGCACAAGTTTTGTGAGTGAACAAAACGGGTGATGGAAATAATATGAGGTGGGAGGGAAAAAAGTTATGGAAGAGAACAGAACCATTGAAATATAATTTTTCCTCCCATCTCCATCACCCCTTAGTGGCTCTGTATCAGAAAGTTAAAATTAAATAATAAAAAAAAACTAAAATATATAATGCATTAAATTCTGGGTGAAATTACCACCAACAATAATTTCAACACAATATTCAGTGTGCACAAATGAATGTGAAGCTCATGATTTTGTTCATTTGAATTGAGGTACACAGATATTATGCTAAAAAAAAAACAGAACAACCCTTTAATAATTCAACAATAGGGCCAAAAATTGTTTCAAATATATCAGAGAAAATAGTCTGTCCAGACCCAGTGTGTCCAGAGCGGTGGGAGCCAGGTGGCGGAGTCTCAGTGTGCTTTCCAGTATTTCCAGATGATCATCCATATTGCTGTACTTCACAATATCACTGATATTCTGTCCTGCTGTGCCCAAGAACCTGAGAGAAACCACAAAACCTTCACTGTCAAGAGCTGCTCACCACACCACACCACTGAGAGAGGATAAATACACATGTAGTTACTCACCGGACACCATCTACGATGGCTTGGTAGGGGTTGTTGACCAGCTGCAGCGTGGGGAAGGGCACAGACAAAGGGAACATGCAGCGGTGCAAAGGCTGCTGGGGAAGAGTGTAGTTTGTTGGGTCATACTGTCCAGGCATGACATCTACAGGTACAGAGGCCTATAGGGAACAAATCACAAATTACAGAGACTTCAAAACATTTTATATTGTTATCGTGGGCACTTCAAAATACCGTGAAGGGAACATGCAGCGGTGCAAGGGCTGCTGGGGTAGAGTGTAGTTTGTTGGGTCATACTGTCCAGGCATGACATCTACAGGTACAGAGGCCTATAGTGGACAAATCACAAATTACAGAGACTTCAAAACATTTTATATTGTTATCGTGGGCACTTCAAAATACCATGAATAATTATATATTTCTAATTATTCTGATTTTTTGAATGCATTATAAGAATACTTTTAGCATCAACTGGTTAAAATGCACAACACCGCTGTATGCTGCGTCAAAGACTCATGCGCACTCTGATTTAAACAAGCTCAACCCGGATGAGAAGCTCATGGCAGAACGAGTGAAAGAGATGCACTGATTGAAAGCGCACATTCACTCTCTGACAGCAGGTGGCACTGATGGAACAGCAGAAATGCAGCCGTTAACTCATTAACCCTGTAAACAAAGCAGCAGCACTACTTTCTGTTCTTTCAAACAGCCATTCAGAATTTTGTATTCGCAGTGGTGCTCATCACAGCACTGAATTCTTATGCTGCATACTTATTTAAATACTTAAATTCTTAGACTTAATAGACCATTTATTTTCAAACTTTTTTTTACATTTTACTCTGGACTACAACATGCCCTAGATATTGTTTGAAAAAGTTTTGATTCTTTGTTCGGTCACACTTTACATTAAGGCTCTGTTGTTTAACATTAATTAATTCATTAGTTAACAAACTGCAAATGAAAAATTATTCTAAAGCATTCGTTAATCTTAGATACATTTAATAACACTATATCGATTTAATAACACTACATTATAAAAATCAAAAGTTGTAAAGGTATTATTTAAAGGACCTGAGCTAACATGAACTAACAGATGCATTTAAAAAAAAAAAAGTATAATAACTTCTGTAACAAATTGTTAATGTTAATGCATTAACTAAGGTTAACTAATGAGACCTTAACAAAGTGTTACCTATTGTTCTTTATAATTCTTTTGCACTTTAATCTGTTTGAAACATTTGTTTACTTTATACATTTTTGTGTATTGCTTTTATTGTATTTAAATGTTCAGTTCTTCCTGTTGTAAGAAAAAAAGTTATCAAACCTGTCATATTATGGCGACACTTTTTTTCAATATCATGATAATACCGTACACCGTGATGAAAGCTTCAGCAATTATCGCAACATGAAAATTTGATACCGTAAAAAGCCTACTTAAAAGAAATGGAAGAAAAGGATAACAGCAAGTCTTAACTCACCGTGAGATTAGGGCTGGACGATATGGCCAAAATTTATATCACGATGTACTTCTTAATTTCGGTCGATATGATATAATTCCGATATTGATATGAACACTATTAAAAAAAGCCTCATAAAAACTGCCAAGAACGCCCACAATAGATGTCTGTGCATACAGACTTATGAAAAATGAATTTGCCAAGTCTATGACACCTCATACAAAACCATATAATATTTTAGAAAAGAAAAACAGCACAAATAAATTAATGTTCACCTTTTATTTGTATTTAGCCTTCATACAAACAAGAAATGTGAAATCACTGTCAAATAATCGTCTCAGACTCACCTTATTAATAATATATTTAACTTCAAACTATAGGCTAGCATACACTACCAGTCAAAAGTTTTTGAACAGTAAGATTTTTAATGTTTTTAAAGAAGTGTCTTCTGCTCACAAGGCCTGCATTTATTTGATCCAAAATACAGCAAAAACAGTAACATTTTGAAATATTTTTACTATTTAAAATAACTGTTTTCTATTTGAAAATATTTTCAAATGTAATTTATTCCTGTGATTTCAAAGCTATATTTTTAGCATCATTACTCCAGTCACATGATCCTTCAGAAATCATTCTAATATTCCGATTTGCTGCTCAAAAATCATTTTGTATTATGTTGAAAACAGCGGAGTAGAATTTTTACAGGTTTCCTTGATGAATAGAAAGTTCAGCAGAACAGCATTTATCTGAAATAGAAATCTTTTGTAACATTATAAATGTCTTCATCACTTTTGATCAATTTAAAGTACCCTTGCTAAATGAAAGTAATAATTTCTATAATATAAATTTAAAGAGCTTTTGAATGGTATAGTGTATAATGTAACAAAAGCTTTTTATTTCAGATAAATGCTGATCTTTGGATCTTTCTATTCATCAAAGAATCCTGAAAAAAAAATACTCAACTGTTTTAAATATTGATAATCAGCAAATCAGCATATTAGAATGATTTCTGGATCATGT
>NW_015547673.1:47922-48262 GCF_001515605.1 Sinocyclocheilus anshuiensis | reverse complement strand
CATTATAAATGTCTTTATCATCACTTTTGATCAATTTAAAGCATCCTTTCTAAATAAAAGTATTAATTTCTATATTGTCTTTCCAAAAAAAAGAAAGAAATCACTGACTCAAAGCTTTTGAATGGAATAGTGTATAATGTTACAAAAGCTTTTTATTTCAGATAAATGCTGATCTTTGGATCTTATTCATCAAAGAACACTGAAAAAATTTACTCAGCTGTTTTAAATATTGATAATCAGCAAATTGCCATATTAGAATGATATCTGAAGGTCATGTGACACTGAAGTCTGGAGTAATGATGCTGAAAATACAGCTTTGATCACAGAAATAAATTACATT
>NW_015547673.1:37867-47366 GCF_001515605.1 Sinocyclocheilus anshuiensis | reverse complement strand
AAAAAAAAAAAACATTAAAAATCTTACTGTTAAAAATCTTTTGACTGGTAGTGTAGGCTGATTATTCTTATAGATTGAAACAAATGTGCTTTAGCCAGTATAAAGAGTATTATAAGTGCTCTGAGTTGCTGCAGAAAAAAAGAAAAAAAAAGAGCAACAACAAAACAATGTTGCTGGAGACGGGTTTATTGAAAATCCAAACTGATTGTCTGCCAGCAGGACGCGCTTTGTTCTAGCGGTTTCTCCAGTAACGGCTGTAATCAAATCAGCTCCGCTCATGAACACTTCTTTATCAGATAAAATAAAAATCACATCGAAACTTTTCTGAAGACAGTCGGTTCCCTTCACAGATACATTTATATAAAAACACCCGCGACATTTTTTGATTTTGAAACGTGCAGTGCTCATGTTTATTCAACGAAGTCAAACGCCACAAATAAATCAATGTATGGGAAACTGGTAATGTATATCGTAATATCGGAAATGTGTTTTAAAATCATATCACCGTTATTGAAAAAAATTATATCTCGATACATATTGATATTGAATTATTGTCCAGCCCTGCGTGAGATCAGAACACAACTAAGAACCTGGTCCTAGAAGCTTGATATACTGAATAAATGGAGTACAATACATTTCAGCCATGTCCCAAATAACGCCTTTAGTCTTTTTGGTCCCTCACCAAAGTCCACACTTTGGGCTGAAAACACTCACCACTAGCTGCATTAGAAGCTCATCCAGCAGTCTGATAGCCTCCACACTCCCAGCTGGAGTCTTCTTAGTCAGGTACTTTGCCTTCAAATGGAAAAGAGTTTAATTTATAAAATTAACTAAATGTGATAGAAATTCTGCTTAAAAAGTGAGATTAGTGCTGCTTGAAAAGTAAGTCCCATTTGCACACCTTGGTTGTTGAGTCTTTGTCCTGAGTGCTTTGACTCAGCAGGTTTCCAGCTAGTATGACTCTAGAGATGGACGCTGCTCCGCTCTGCTCCCCCTCATCTCCAAGCTGACCAGTTACCATATCCACCAAAAGTTGCAATCCCATCATGCTGTCTGCTCTGCTGCCGTTTAACCCCAGGCCAGAGGCAAGAAGCAAGAAGCACAAACCTGTGCAACCAGAAAACAGCAAAGGTTAAAAGGTGAAAGTGAATTCTAAACTGTCACACTAAAATCAGCCAGGAAAAGCATAATAAAGTTGGTATAAGTACTAAACACCTTTTAAACATCCTTCTGAAGGCTTCAATGTATACATCCTGCTCACAAAAACATTTGTAGTCAAAGAATCCACTTGTGATTACCAGACATGTATGTGCAACTTCAACACTAGGGATGCATGATATATCCGATTCAGCTAGGTTGTCAGCCAATATACAGTGGGTACGGAAAGTATTCAGACCCCCTTAAATTTTTCACTCTTTGTTATATTGCAGCCATCTGCTAAAATCATTTAAGTTAATTTATATATTAAAGTCGACATGCAATGGAAACTGAGACTGTCTTTTCTTCTCTGTTATGTCTTATATATGTCCATCACAATAAAATGTATAAAAGATTTCCAAAAATATAACAATATGCACTGATAAATCATTTATAATAAACACTGCAATATTCCACAAAAAAAAATTTAAATTGTCAATTTGGTCAAATTTGATTTCATCGCAACTTTCAACATTTTTTTTCTTTATTTTTTTATATATTTTTGTATTCTTTTTTTCTCTGATTTAGATTACTTTTTGCCATCATATAACACTCACTTAAAGTTCATTTTTAAAATACTATGAATTAAATAATAATATTAAATGTAATCTTTCCTAAATCCAAAATGAATATCCATATTTCACGCTGCACATTCTCATGTTGTGATTTCCAAATTTACGGTTTCATTCTTTTTTTTTCTCTTTTTTTTAATGGTTTATTTTCCATTTATTTAGACAAAATAATACCTTAATTTTAATACTCATCATTTATCAGTTAACAGCCATAACAGTTATGTATTGGCCAGATTTGTAAAACTGCTGCATACATCAGTATGTCTAAAAAAAACAACCTCCGGATCTCTGATCAGTCATGTCAGGTGTGTTTCTGCACCTGTCTGAGCTGAGAGGCTGTCTGGGGGTCTGTGGAGGAAGGTCGGCCATGCAGAAGTCTTCAACAGTGAATTTCCCATCATTCTTCTCTGCACCCATGATATCAATAACACTACCTGAAAATACCATTTTACAACAAAGCATTATGATTGAGAAGCCCGAGAAGACTGTGACGGATCAGTTTGTCTTACTATTTATTGAAAAATGTTCCCTAACTTTCCTGTATCCCACCTGTTACAAACTTAGGAGTGTCAATGTTGCCTTCCAGTTTGATCCTCTGCAGTTCATCCTCCAAAATAAGCTCATCTGATTGGCTGATGTATTTGGCACGAGGTGGTTGAGGCAATAGATTGTGCTGAAGAAGAGAGAGAAAAGACATGTTAAAGGAGTAATGATAGAGAGAACAGGAAGCGTGCGTTTGTAACATCAGGTGGAGTTTTACCTCCTCACTGATCTCCTTCAGGATGGAGGGCTGCAGCTCCATGTGTTTGAATATGGTGCCCACTATTATACACTGTTCACCCGTCTGCAGGTCACACAGCTTCCTGATCGGCACGACACCGCCTGCCACACACATCCAGTCATGTTCAGAAGCGCCTCAGGCAGAACACAACAGCAACACGAGCCTGTCAGCGACTTTGCAGAGGTTTCTCACCCCACTTCTGCGTGGCTCTGTCGGCGAGGATGTCTCTCATCTGCAGGAGTCTGGTGGCGTAGATGTGCGCATACTGGCGGCTGAAGCTGCGCTCGCCGAGGCGGCATCTCTCCAAGCAGCCGCTGAACGAGGGCTGGAGACGGGCAAACACGGGCTCCTCTGAGCCTGGAGCAGACAATAACGTCTCCTTCGGCACGATCACGTCTGAGAACATGACTGAGGGCACGCTTTTGGACGCTAGATTAGCAATTAAACAATGTTATGTTAATAAAATATAAATGCAATGTTTATTACAAATCTATGTAAGTGTCAAACACGCATCTGTATGCTGTATACTGTATGCTAGCAGCGCAACAGCTCCACTCTTACCTGCGGTGTTGTTTTTTTCTACAATATATATTATAAATCTAGTTTGATCCGATGATAAAGCAAACAAAATAAATAACAAAATCAGGAAAAAAGACAGTATGGCTAATAACATTTCTTACTGAAATTTATTAGGTAGGTTTTCCAAAGAGACAAGTATTTATTATGCATCCGACAAAATGTAATGTTTCAAAGCTAAACTTTAGATTTGCAAATATTTAACACAATCACCTCAATGAAAAGTGAGACTAAAAAAGGGCAGTTTGCTTGGAGACAATATTAAATGTTCTGTGTTATTTAATTATTCATGCACTGAATGTAGGATAATCACAAGACACTGATTACTTTGAATTGTTTTTCTACAGAGCACAGCACAAGTTCTTTTAAGTGTACAAAAGTAACAGGATTATAAGCACAATAATTAATGTGGAGGATTGAAAAAGAGGAGATGAGCGATCTACTTCTTCCTTCCTCCTCTCTCCTTAAGGGCCAGATGGATGACAGATCCATTGTTCATGTTGTAATAGGCCAGAGAGTTGGAATCTTTGATGAAAATTCCCTGGAGATCAACACAACAGGAGATCTGAGTTTTCAAAGCAAGTACTTTTATATTTAGTAATGTCATAACTAAGATGCCTTGTTCTTTTAAGCATTCAGAGTTTAAATAAAATAAGCATCTCATTATTCAACTGACATATTTTACCTCGTACTGCAGTTTCTGTTTTCCAGCCGGCATACCAGTGGCTTCATGGATCTTAACCTTGATGACAGACACCTGAGGCACAGTATGGCATTTGATTAGCTCACATTTTAATGAATTCTATACATGTTTTGTATAATTCTAAGGATTAGTAGTTAAAATGTGTACGAATGGTGCATACAGATACGAGATGGGCAAACTCTTTACCTGGTCTGTGAGAGGCAGGCTGAAGTTCAGCACTTGGCCACTCAGCTTCCATTCTGTCTTGTCCTGCATGTTGGGCACCTGGACCTTGACTGCAACAGGTCCCTAAAAGAGAGCAAAGGTCAAATTAAAATGATTAACAAATGACCCTTATGTAATAACAGTTCAAAAATATTCATTGCTAACTGCACTCAAAACAGTTTGCTGCAGCAGCATTGTACCTTGTTCCTGCGCAGGAACTCCTCTTCTGGAATCAGGTTGTCTTCGGTCTTCATTTTCTTGCTGGAAGGCTCGTCCTCATGAGGAGGTGGAGGATGGGCAGGAGGCATGGGGGCGGCAACAGCGCTGGGAGGTTGAGGCACAGGGGGAGCAGGTACAAATGCTACAAAACAAAAGAGATTGATTAATTATAGCAAAATTATTATTATTAACAAAATTAATATAATTATTCAATTATTTATTAAATCAATTATTAAATTACTAATTATTTATTAGTAATTATTATTACAATTATATAACAAAAGGTTTATTAAATAACAAAATCATTATTTATATAATATAAATTCTGCTATTATAATATAACTTTTTTTTATATTTAATATAGAAATGTCTGTTGAATATTTATTTAAATTCATTTTTAAATTACAAGTAGCTACGCAACAGATCTGTTATTCCAAAGACTCACCAGTAGGAACCACCATCGGTGGAGGTCTGGGTGCCATAATATGGGATGCAGAGGGTGGCATGGGCACCACACTGATGCGTGGGGCATGCAGCATGGGTGGCATGGGGGCCAGAACTTGCCCAGGGGCCAACCGCACCATAGGGGCCACTGGAGGTCTGGGTATGACAGGAACAGCAGGGAGCAAGGTGGTCCGCACTGGAGGTGCCATCTGGAATATACACAAGAACCTTTAGTTAGAACGAGCACTTTAATTTTTGTGTTTGACAATCAAGCTGATCTCTCAAAACTCCCGAATGCAGACACAGATTGAGACTCACAGCAGGTGTGATGCTAATGGGTGGGGTGGGTTTGGGTAGGCTGGGGGCTACTGATGGCAAGGGCGGCTGAGGAATCTCGTTGGGCTTGCTGGGGCCGATCTTCTCCTTGGTGTCGTCCTGCTGCACTAGACCTTTAGCTTTGTGGATGGCTTCAATCTGCTCCTGCAGGGTGATGTTAGCCTGAGCCGCCTGCTGGGTACGAGCCATGCTGCCTGAGTGACCGTCCCATGTGACCTGCGGAATAAGAGGAAGGGGTGTTAGATGAACACTACTACCTTCTGGTATTCCTCACTAAGGGGGCACCAAGGACAATAAGCATAATATTTTTTTTATTAATGTGCTGTATGTTTTTAATAATAATTATTCTTTAATATTTTCTATTTTTAGAGGATTTCACCTCTAAATTATACACCATTTATTTCTATACGAAATAATATAAGCCCTATATTATAATTTCTATATATGAATATATGCATTTAATTTAATTTAATAAATAAATAATTAATAATTATAATATTAACTTAACCCTTTCTAATCATGTCCACAATTTTGATGAAGTAAAAAAGAAAAAGAAAAAAAAGGATCACCAGAGGGTTAAATAATTAGTTTTAGTGATCTGGTTTAAGTGTTTATGGGTTTCTCAACAACGGGCATTGTTTTGGTCCTGCAGACTTTTAGAACACTAGTTTAATGAATTTGTCTACTACAATGTTGAACAGCAGATATAATTTTTTTCTTTTTCTTTCTTACCTTCTCCTCTGGTTTCTGTATCTCCTCCTCTCCGATCTTCTTACCAATGGCCGTTTCTTCCACACCGAAGATATCTGTACGTCTCTCGGCCAGCTGCTTCAGGCTGCTCTCAATGTCCAGGCCCGGAGCGTACACCTCCTCCTCGATCTGACGCTCATGGATGCTGCGGTCACGCTGCTCCAGCCAGCGGGGATCCAGCAGGCCGATGCGCATGTGCTCCTGCATCTTACTGGCTGGGATCTTCTCACCAGTGATGGGAGAGATGAGGTACTCTCCAGGGGCGACCACAGGAGGCAGAGGCTTAGAGGCTGAAAGAAAGATGAGACAGAAAGTGAGTGGATTCAATGAAATATTTGCTGTTCTAGTATGTTAAAGTGTGTGTTTAAAAATGCCTTTACCCTTGGGGTCATAGTCTTTGCGGATGATAACCTGGTCCGGGGTGGGAGGCAGAGGTGGTGGCACAGGGTTATCAGGGGGTAGAGGAGCCTTCATGCCATTATCCTCTTCATCAGAGCCCTATTGAGAGAGGAATAACAGGTCAGTCAGAGTGTTAGTTAACCCACTTCTATGAACTGCTCATTTGTTACATTATGTGAACATGTAACATCCTCGTCCACTGATATGATCACCCTGGTTGTCTCACCTCGTCCATGTCCTGCAGCTGTGTGTCCTGGTCTAACTGAGTTGCATGTCCTACCACCCTGCCCACTCTCTCATCCTCTTCATCTTCACTCTCAACCTCCATCTCCACCTCCTCACTCTCTCCAAACTTCTCATAACGCTCCTGGATCAGGATACGAGCGCCCAGCTCCTCAGGAGTAGTGGGAGGAGGGAAATTGCCTGTAATATGTATAATAGTTAAATAAATTATTATTATCGACAATATGAATATCAACGACTATCAATATAACTAGTAATATATATAATTATTTTATTCATTTATATTATAAATATAAATTAATATTGTGTTAATCATATACTACTACTAGGGGTGTGATGAGATCTTGTGCCACGAGATGTGAATTGAGATTGAGACAAGATTTCTCATTGAGGTGAAAAGCTCTCGCGATATCGCCATGAAGGAGTGTGAGGGTGAAATTAGCACAGAATATGCCACCGTTATGTTTACATTACTCCACTGTCGTTTAGCTTTTTTATAGAAATAAAAACCATTTAATTCAGTTGGATAACGGTCGCTTCAATTCTAAACTGTTAGCAGCTGCTCTTCTCATTCAGCATGAGCTGCAGTTGCACACAGTGCAGCAGGAATCAGAGTTCACTGATCACATGTCAAGAGTAAGGCGAGATGACTGACAAGACCATGGCGGAGGATTCGTTGTGCAACAGAGCTTAAGCGTCTGACAAATGGCTTATCTTGTAGAATGCATTCTCAGCACCGCCACTTCTTATACAAAGAGTACGCGTGATAGCAAATTCAAAAGCGAAAGTCAAACACAAGCGCGTTTTAAAGGGATTTCAATACCCCACATTTTGAGAGCAGCACGCATATTAGGTTACATACAATAATTTCTAATATCAAACCTATCTTAGGCTGGGCTGTGTAGTTGTAATCATCGCTTAGCTCTGTATCATGCTTGAAGAAAAACGTGGTCTCCATTTCCACTGAATATTGAGAGAGTACTTTTATTATGGTTGCACTTACGACTAAGAAAAAAATGTTATTTATTTTTGTTATTTATACTGTTTTGTGGAATGGAGTTCAGTTAGGAGGTCACGCACAGCTTCAATAAGAAGTTCTAGAAGCTCATAATTCATGTACAGTTCTGAGGTCTGAAGAGACTCGTGTGAAATCATTCAGGAGAGAAGCCAGTGAGTTGAGTTTGTATCTGTAGTTGGCTAACTAAACCAAAGTTCTGGGAATACGTTTTTGCCATTAACAAAATAAAGAGCATTTTTCTGATGCAACAGTATGTTTGTGCAAATAAAAATCTTGAAATATTTGAAATCACGCATTATTGTGTTAATTACACATGCTCACCTTGCTCATGTGGCTGAAATACAAAACCAGACCTAAATGAAAGAAAAGAAGTTGACAAAAAGATTGAATCCGATATTTGGTGATAATATAGCATGATGAGTGATTTATAAGCTATTTTTTGAGGGAGTGCCTTTTTTGCTCTGTAACCTCGTAAGTGTGAAAGGGTTCTGAACACAACACAAGGGTTAATCACAATAAATGGAATTAATTATTAGGGCTGCAACTAAAAGCACAAATTCTGTGTTAACAGATAAGAGGAATGTTCTGCAGGAACACACACATTCACTCTGAACACGGTAACCTCTTACTGTCATTTCTTTAGTCTGTAAATGTCAGAAACGTCTTACATTTATATTCAATCACACACTGTTATCCCTTTACAGTTACTATCATAAAATACTTGAATTACATGTTGACCTTTAAACCTAAATTTAACATCCTATAACAGATATATCAGCAAAATGAATATTTTTGCGCTGAATATTAATTGTCTTCCTCTTCCATTCCATTTGTTCCATTTGTTTGACGTGCATGCGTGCCGGCGCTCGTTCAGTAAAGTCTGAAGTTTAACGCAGACTGTCAGGATGAGCCTTCATGCAAAATAGAAACACTGGCTTGCTTCAATATGTAACATTTACAGATAAGAATATAACCGTAAAATGAAAGTTTTGCGCCAAGGAATTATATCACACATTAAACAGCATGCGCATCTGTCAAAGCGCCTGACAGGGCACGCCGTGTTAAACATTACGCTTATGCATTAGCTTTAAGTTTAAAATAAAGCATTCTCATGTTTCCAGCAGCTTGGATCACTTACCTTTCCTGCAGACCCTCACTCTTGTTTTTTCCACTACTTTTAGATGTATTTTGTCAATAGAAATGCGTTATTCAGTAGTATAATTTGACGCGACTGGTGGAAGTTTTCCGTGCACTGTGGGCAGATGCAACTAATTGATCAGGGTTCCCACTCATTTTCAGTGATAATTTTCCGTGACATTTTTAATGTATTTATGGCGGGAATAAAAGACAAGGATCATGCCCTAAAGTAATATATTCCTCTCTCCAGAAGTCTTTAATAACATACAGTTTATGGCCATGTCTTAACTATAAAATCAGCTCTCTAATATGAGCTCTTTTATTTATACAATACAACAAATGATTTTCAGAACCAATTTCAGTACCATAGCAAAAAAATATTATCCTCCTGAGAACCAGAAATAAAAAGCTTTGTGAATTTAGTATTTTTTCATGTCATTACATTGTTTAGAGCATAAGAAAAAAAATGGTAAAATACAATTTTTGAAAAATTATATTTTATTCATAAGTTATGTTATGTATGTAGGACACCAGGACTCAGTTTTTCTAAAAAATAAAATGACAAGAGTAGACATGAAAAGGCAAAAACAATAGGAATTTTTGTTAAATCTCCAATCAATTTTTAGGTTTCAGGATTTTTGTTATAACTAACTTTGTTTAAGGATGGTTCTCAACTATGTTATAAAACATATAACAAAATGATTTGATATACCATTTTGCATTATGCAATATGTGTGTAAAAATTCCATAAACTGGTTTTCCCATTAAGCACAATGTTATCTATACACTGTATCTAATTTGCATATTAAAGTGCTGTTGGGACAGCATGTTGAAAAAAGAAGTGTAATAATGGGAGTAGTAATTGGCCAGATTTTCATAATAATATCTAATATTTCATAAGAATATTGATATATAATTTG
>NW_015547673.1:28778-37804 GCF_001515605.1 Sinocyclocheilus anshuiensis | reverse complement strand
GAAATTCACTAAAATATAATGTCCACTACAGAGGCAAAAACTCCATAGCTGGGTCTCAGGAGGATATATATATCAAAAATATATATTGCATTGTATTATATATTTGTGAATTACGGATTATGCAATAAGTTATATTTAGCATTGATTCATTTAATTACTGAATGAAATAATGGTCGAACTGTGCAAAAAGGAACGTATAAGAAAAAATATATTAATTATAATGAAAGTTCTGACTTGACTCAAGCTGTGTTATGGGAAGTCGATTCATTCCCCTAACGTTAATCAAAACATGCAATGCTACGGTCCATTAACATGTTTGTATGTATATGGAAGACAAATATGTTAGTAGCTGAATATAAGTAAGATCAATCTATCCAGTACTGTATCAAAAAGAAATAAACGATAGCTTTATACCTTGTTATTCAGCTCCGGCTGCATGATCTGCACAGGCCCAGGCGGCATGACTGCGACACAGCGGGCTCTTTCTTCTCAGGCCGAATCAAATACAACTAGACAAAAAAACTATTGTCTGTTTAAGACGTAATTTGCGGAACACAAGATAACGTAAAGTCCTGAAATAACTGAAGTAATATATTTCTATGTGCAGTATAATACAACTTCATTAACCGCCCGATGCGCCAACTTCTTCTTCTTCTTCTTCTTCTTCTTTGGTGTTTTATTGGCGGTTGGCAAACCAGCTTATATGTGCATTACCGCCACCGACTGGACTGGGGTGTGGATCAAGATTTATGCAATATATATGATGGGGAAAGAGGGGAACGGGCCATATTACGGTGACCGAGAAGTGCAAAGCAAATCACAATTCTGAAAACAAAATAACAAATTACAAACGCAAATGCAAGTCTAAAAAACAAAATAACAATTCAGAAAGCACAACAACAATTCAGAAAACAAAATAACAAGTCAGAAAACACAACGACAAATCAGACAAACCGGAAGAGGTAGGTATAGTTTGAGACAGCGCCATTGGTTTGGGATTACTCACCGCTGACTGGACGAGACATCTGTCAATCAACGTATACAGGAAGAACCAGCCGAAGAACAGCAGAGTCGTGGTAGAAAGTTCGGAGATGGTATTAAAGTAGCTCAGTTTAAATGTATTGTATGAATTGCCCTTACTCTGGAATAAAAAATACGGAGTGTCTATTTACATTTAGTTAAAAGTGGCTGTAAATCATCAGTTCCAGTGGCGCAGATGGATAAGTGCGTGGCCTTGGCTTTTTAATGCGATCGACCCGGGTTCGATCCCGTCTTTTGCCGAACTTATTTTTCCTCCCTTTTCAAATCTACTATTAAAATTTCAGTTAGGAAAATGTGGCAAGAGAGATGGGATAAAGAAAACAAAGGATGACATTTGTATAATATCCAAAAACAAGTTGGTCAAGTAACAACTGCTTATGGAAACAGAAGGGAAGATATAGTAATATCTCGGATGAGAATTGGACATTCTGCTCTTAATAAATCACTCCAGACGATAGGAAAACATGAATCTGGTCAATGTAATCATCGTGGACTTCCTGAAACTAGAACATATGCTGATTAATTGTAGGGCATTTGAAAGCGAAAGATTTCAATTAAAAGAGGATTTAAAATCTGCTGGCATAAATGCTCTTACTTTGCAGAGTATATTAAATAGTTCTTATAAAATCAATAAAGCTCTTATAAATTTCTTGAAAAAAAACCAAACTAAATTGTGTGATAAAAATAGATAGTTGTGGTTTTCCACCTCAAAGAGAATAAAATCAGATGTCCGCAGCAGTCTCTCATCCTCATTTCAACAGAAGGCCCAGAACTTCAGCAGTATGATCCATCATCAGCTGTGGAGAGGTGGCTGAAGTCAAGTGGCAAGAGAAAGCCATTTGCTAAGAAATGGTAGATTCCATATGCAACCATAAATATTAATTCAGACAGATAAAGTATGTTTTTTATAATTTATTTATTTACTTTTTTGTTGTTTAGTTGCATTGTTCATGCATTTTATGTAAAAAATCTGGCCTGTAAAATAAAAAAAAATTGACTAGTGACTCAAGCTTCTTTGTGTCCGTATAGAGGGTTGCCTCTGGGCCCACCAGGCCTCTCTTGGAGTGTTCACAGAGAGCCAGGAACAGTGTTTTGAATGATTGTGCTGCATCCACACGAAAGTTGTACACTTGTAAGTGGAAAGTATTTTGTGACTGGTGTTCTAGCCTCCATGTTGATCCATTACACTGTTCAGTGGGATGCATTTTAGATTTTTTGCAGTATCTTTTGGTCGTTCAACTTCTATATTAAAGGTGTATGTGGCTGAGTTTAGTACTTCTTTGCTTGGGTCTGACAGGTCAATTGTTGTCTTCCTGAAATAAGCTAATCGTTTGTGTCCTCCACGTGGTGTCTGGAGTCCGAGGTGGAATATGAATATTGTTCTCTATTCCTTGTGTCAGCCCCCATTTGAGCCAATATCAGAGTCTGATATTAGAGTGAGCTCCATGCTTTATCACTGAGTGCTCCCTGTTTGTGCTGGAGTAATGGATTCAGAAATTTCTCACTGTGGCCCAATCCAGCATTTCTACCCAAGGTTTTGTCCCCGCATTTTATGAATCCACCTATTGTGTTGGCTGCACTGCCAGCAGATCGAACTGACATATGACTGGAGATTTGTCCAGTTAGATCTTTGAGGGCTTACATTGATTAGACAGCAGCTTGGCGTAAGACAGACCAATTGTTTGTTTCTTTTAGGGATGTGCGCAGTGCTGAGTGACTGGCACACTGGGTGATGCAGGTCATTTCTCATGCGTACGAGTCTGCGGGGCAGTCTCTGCCTTCATCTATCCACTGACACTCCACTCGTGTTTTGGCAACATCTTGGGCGAATGATCTCACTGCATGTGCGTTTACTCTGTGAGGCTTTTTTAAAATGTTAAATCTTTTTGTGATTAAACATACTAATGATTAACACCATTTTAAACGGTTGAATTTTTATGTTTTTTTATGTTTCCCTAAGCAATCAGAAGTTAGAGTCTGGGTTGCTACAGTCGTCTAATATATCTCTTACAATCAGTGACATTAAACATGAAAGTTTTTCATTTGTTTTGCGTCACTGTCTTAATCTTGTGATTCATTGGGCTTTAAACTATGATTGTGCAAGATGTTTCATTTCCTTAAATGCTTTTACTATAGTCTATCTCTCAGTTAGTATATTGTTGTTGACATCTGAATATGACACATGAAATACAGGTAGTAATTAATAAGGGTCTTGATTTTACATGCTTGTATAGGTTGTTCTGAAGTTGAAACAGGTCTGAAAGTGAAACCAATGTTTGAACGGGCAAGAATAGTAGCCCTACTTATCCAAAAAAGAAAAGTGAAACGTGTATTATTTGATACATTTTTTATTGGGTGTGTGTCAGTCACTTCCATTGTAGGGACTGAATGTTCTATGTATTGGGATTTTTACTGTATGTGCATGGTCTGTGAATGGTGGTTGTATATGCTGCATATATATATATATGTAATTAAGAATTATGCTAACACTCAACATTGAACCTACATCCATCAGAGGTACAGACAACACCTATATCACCACACTGTATGTAACATTTTTTTTAGCTTTTATTTGATTAGAGTACAGTGAAGAACTGACTGGAAAGTACAGGGAGGGAAGGAGGGAACAGGACTGCATTATAACCCAGGCCAGACTCACACCCAGTCAACATAAGCACAACCGCTCTTTGTATGCTCGGAGAAACATACAGCCTCTGTCACACTCACACAGATCTAACACAAATAAGACTTTTTGTTAAAAAACATCATCTCAAATTTCATTCTGGTGTCATATTCAGCTCATCTCAAACGATTTGATTACTTTACCCAAAGGCTAAACTCATATGCTTTTATAACTAATTTGTGTAATTTTCTAGCTAGGCACAGAAGGAGGTTTGTTGTTGTTGTTGTTGTTTTTGCAGAATATTTGAGCTGCTCTTTTCCCATACAGGCAGTATGATTGATGTCACTGATGTCAAATACCATTGGCTTGTTAGATTATGATCACATTATGACATGTTAATATTTCTGAATGAGATTTGAGAGCTGCAGTGGAGGGGGTGATTTCTGTATTTCTTTCTTTCTTTTACAGAAGTAACATAAATGCAATTGTTTTTCAAATTAAGCTATTCTTTGTCTCCAGAGGATTGTAGAAAATAAGTCATTTTAGGACTACTTTTATGTTTTTTTTTTTTATGGATATTATCGTGACTGTACATTAATTTGCATTTGTTTTTTATATTGTTGTACATTGGTTAGGGGAATGAAGTGGGATTTCAGAAATGTCTACTTAATAAATTAACTTATTTAATGTTAAATATGATCATTAGATATAAAAAAAATTGGAAAATAAAATTTCCAGCGGAATAGTGGAAAACCAAAAGTAGGACAGAGGGGCAGGGATTCAGTCTGTTTTCCACAATGTGCATCAATCCTGCAGAGAGGATCCATTGCTTATCTTCCTGTTGCCTCTTCTCTCTATAGTCACAGACTATACTCACAGTCATACTAGACTGTTCCACTTTACTGCAACATTGCAATCCTGCTGATTTAAAGTTTGCATACTTTTAATTCAGTAAAATGGCCATGCTGTGACATATCAGTCGTATCAATTGGTCAGACATCAGAGTTCACCAGACTTGAACTTTGGAACACAGCAAAATTCACATGAGCTTGCATTTCCTGTCTCCCTCAATTGCATGTGTATGAATGGAACTCAATGGAATGAAAATTGCAGTTTGACCACCCCATGCAGCCTGGCTGCAGTGCAGTAATTGGAGTCACACTTTTCAAGGGCTCACATTTCTTGTACTTACTAATATAAGAAAACATAAAAAAAATAAAAAAAATCCAAATACAGTGATCAAGATGATGGGAAGGAGGTAGGGTAATACTTTATTTTAAATTCTCCCTGTTCCACATGTTACATGTATTTACTAGTAATGACAGTAAATACATTTATAAGAAATATAAAAGTTACATTTTCATTTAATTCTCTGTAATGAAGGAGCTCCCAGTAATCCGACACATGACAGAAGCTGTTAAATGGCTCCATTCCAACAGACATCTGCTCAGGGGGCCAGTGGAAGAAGCTCTTTTCCTTATAATGGATGAAAAGGACAAGGAAAAGGCCCTCAACAATCTCCTGGAACAATCAGAAGCTTCCAGAGTGCCCTTCACATTTCATTTTGTGTTCAGGGATGACATGGAGTTATTTTTGCAGGAATGTCATGACAAAATGGGCCTAATAGTGAATTGTTCATTTGATAAACGTATTGTAAATTATTGTATACATTTTGATTGTTTCTTTTAAAATTATGCTGCTGCTGCTGGTGTGTGTGTGTTTTAGATTTTTATTGAAATGTTTTAGTTTTCATATAGAAAAATGGATGATGCACATGTTCTTGGCTTTGGAATAAACATTTATTTTGAATCTTGTGATTAAAGTATATTTAATATAAAATGCCCATGAGTTTCAAGCATTATTTTTAATATCATGAACTGGAAAAATTTACATAATATAATGAAACGAATAATTATATACAATTATATTACACAAGATTAATGCTTTAAAATGCTTGTTGCAATATACCTTAATATATCATCATAACATGCATGCATACATAAAGTATGATGTTTCGTGTGTAATAAAAACAAATTTACGCTCCAAAACCGTAAGTGGCACTACTCTTGTTAAGAACGTTAAGCTCCGCCCCTCACTTCCGGTTCTGTGGCTGCGGTTCTAAAACTGCTGGTGCTGCGGGTCTGCTATTATCGGCGGTAATGCAACGCTCTTGAATGCAAGCCGCGGTTAAACCTCAAAGAAGAAGAAGAAGGTCTGCTATTATTGTAATATTATGCGTTTTCTACTGTAATGTTTTCTCACTGGTGAGTGAGACTTGAGGTAATCTGACTGCGTTGCATTCAACGCTCCACTAACGCCGTCTCTCATCGTGTCGCTGTGTTTTGGAGGAGGTGTGGCTTTGCAGAGTGATTACACGGAGGGTGGGGATCTTGCTTTCAAAGCTAGCTTGCTATCAATAGCCTTTCCGAAATCGCCTATCCTACCTTTAATTAGATAAGAAATCAAATGCTAGACAATAAAAATTAAAACGTGACATAAAAAGACAATTAAAAAGTGACATGTCGACCTGCTGTGTGGATAGTGTGTTCAGTGCTACTGAGTTCTGCACGTTCGCGAATGCTCTCATTAGAACAAACAAAATGTAGACACAATGTAAATAAGAGATGATTTGTGCAGTAGAGCTTCTCTGATTAACGGAACTTTGTGAGATTGCGATAAACTAAGATGAGTGAGTTTTTTTAGTGATTATAAGGGAGCGCGCTTTCGAGTCAATATAATCCATTCAGAATTTGAATACATTCACTCAAGGATTCACTCTCTGATAACCATTTATTCAAGTTGTGTGGTGTTGCGGCTACTACTTCAGTTAACTAAGTTAAAGTGGAGCAGATGCTTGCTCAGCAAAATGTGTGTACACGTGTGGTTGCACATATCAACACCCCATGAGTTAACAAATAGGTGTAGCATATATTTCCATGCTGCAAACTTAATAATAATAATAAATACTTGAAAAAATACTTAAAAATTACCTTTTAAACAATTTAACTGGTACTATTAACACTGGAAAAAAAAAGAAGATTTGTTGGATTTACTCAATTGAATTATGGACATTGGTTCCACACATTTAGTTTGAGTTCAGTGTCCTACACATTTATGTGGTTTCATTATAATACTTTTGTGTTAATCAGATGTATTTTCAAAAAGTAATGTGTACATAGTCTTTTTAAGTTATCCTAACATAATTAAGTTATGTTAGCTTAACATAATTATTTTATTTTAGATATATGCTTCGATCATGTTAATTCTGTGCAATTAAATCAAGTTATCTTAACATCATTTTGATAACTTCACTAAAATAAATTTTAATACAAATTTTTATGTTCACCCTCTACATTGCGAGTAAATCACTCGCATATGCGACTAAATCTTCACTCTGGCGACTAAATGATGTCTAATATTAGCCACTGGCTAATAAATTATCAGATTTTACTCGCCAGTGTGAGTTGGAGGCCCGAGTCGTTCGTTCATCACGTGACAGCCCCATAAGTTTAACCAATGCAGTCTGAGCCGGAAAGAGAATTGATTAGTTTATCTTTTGAGTCTTTCGAGTCGTTAGTTTTTTTGTCACGTGACGTGACAGCAACCTTCCCAATCCTTACAAACAGGATTTGCATAGTTATTATTATTATTTACTCTTACAGTTACGTGGTGCGTTTCTAGTCTTCAAATTGATTTCTTACAGTTTTATAAATGTGTGAATTTCTGTCATGATGGTTCTTTTCCTGTGGTTAAAGTGAACTAATCAATTCTCCTTCCGGCTCAGACTGCATTGGTTAGCTTATGGGGCTGTCACGTGATGAACGAACGACTCGAAAACCCGAAGACTCGAAAGGTGAACTAATCAATTCTCCTTCCGGCTCAGACTGCATTGGTTAGCTTATGGGGCTGTCACGTGATGAACGAACGACTCGAAAACCAGAAGACACGAAACAGGTGAACTACTTGACTAATTCCAGTACAGAACCTATAGGATGTTGCGCATGCGCGACTGAACGAATCACTCCCTGAGACGACTCATTCTTCCCGAGTCACATTAAAGATTCGTTCAAAATGAACAAATCGTTCAAGAACGACCCATCACTACTTCACATTGTTCCTCTCATAGACATATATTGACGGCGCATTGAGCGCTTTTGCCCATTGCTGTGATATGACTATGGTGACGAACCCCACCCAAATCCGAAACCTAAAGTCAATGGAGGGTAGCTCATTCTGAGAGGTAGCACAGATTGTCAAAACACCGGTCCTAAAAAAACACATAGCAGTGAACTTGGAAGCAGAGGGTTTTGCGGATACAAAGCACAATAACGTTGACATTTTTTAACCGATTTCAATGCTTTATGGTCCATCTAAAGTGCAAAAACGTTTAACGTTAATCTCCATCTCGATAGTTAGACTTGGATAATTATTCATTGTCATAAGGTATTATTAAACTTCGCTCTTGTGAAGCATTAATTTATGCTTCAGTTAGGTTTCCCCTTTTTTGTTAATATGTACGCATTCTTTCCTATCAACCCTCCTCATGCCGTGAAATATTTATAATCACTGATTCTGAAAATCTAAGTTAAGTTAACTCAAAGTACGCTGTGAATTTAACACTTTTTAGCCAATGTAGTGACAGGCATTATTATTCGCCTGATGAAAACTTGGTTTCCATTTGTGAGTGATTTAATCACATTGTAGAAGTTTGATAAACTACCAGTAATATTTAACGTTACCTCAAAAAAAAATTCTGCGACGACACTCGACGAAATATACCGTCGACATGATTTAAAAGCGTGTGGAGTTATCTTAATTTGACAATGACTGCATTTTTAGAATATATCATACGATTTTTTTACTGAAATTCTTACCTTTTAATAGGGATGGGTACAGAAACCCGGTATTTAATCGGTCCCGGGGCTAAATTATGAAAGACCGGAGTATCGATAAGCTCTGACGTTAACGGTTCTGCTATCGGCACTGGAGCAATTAATAAAACACACTGTTGTAATGGGTGTTGTTGCAGTACGGACTGTATTCGGTGCCTCTCAGGCGGACTTCCTGTTTGACAGTCTCAGTGTTACTGACCGTGGGTTATGCAGTGTTCAATAAAGAGTACGCAACTATATCGGCGTTAAATAGTTAATCGTCCATTCTATTTATGATAGAGAATAGAATGAAACACACACATGCATTTATTATTGATATATATATATACATTATCTTGCCAATTCTATCTCACCAGAGTCGCCAGCTGTTTTTCAAACATTTGTCTATGATGCATTTTTGCTATTCGCAATTCAGAAGCGAGATCGCGCCCACGCGGAAAAGCTTCAGCACGCGCAACATGAAAGCCCTG
>NW_015547673.1:27581-28466 GCF_001515605.1 Sinocyclocheilus anshuiensis | reverse complement strand
AAGAGACGCTGTTCCTCAGGCTGAAATGTGTGCGCGCGGCGCGCTTCAAAACGGACAAACAAATGACACTTTGAGCTTCGGGTGCCTGTCCAAACGATCAAATACACACATAAATATGCCAAAATGGCAGGCTTGGAGAGTATTTACTTAAACACAGTTTATGTCTTAAGTGGAGGAGAACAGTTGGGAGAAAATCAGATGTGTGACTATGTCTAAAACTATCGGTCAAAAAAAACATTTTTGTTATCTGAAATAGAATAAAAATGTCATAAATGAAAAACTAAAACTAAATGAAACTAACAGTTCTTGCATGTGAGGTCAGTAGGACTGGGCGATTAACCTCAGTCATGTGACGTGGTCTACATAGAACACATCTCTAGTCCTAGTGGCTATTCACACAGAATGTGTTTTTGCGTAAAAAAACAAAACACAAACACTCAAGACTTGGGCAGGGGAATGGGAAATAATGGAAGGTTATGAGATGCAAGAACTAGTTGCATTTTTAGAATGCTGTTTCACATCCGTCAAGCGCTTGTTTGCTGTAGATGGCTGTTTCTTGGTCAAAAGGGCCGATCATAAAGCTTGAGTTAACTTCTTTATTCAGATTGTCTACTGTGTCAGGCTCTGCGAGAGTGGAATGAAGATTATTGCAAATAATACTTTGGAGGGCAGGCTCTCTATGCTGGGTTAAAACCATGCTAAAGACCAGACAGCAAATAGATAGTAAAGTTAATATCAGTGTGGTGAGACAATTCAATAGAAAAAGGAGAAATATAGTTTTTAAAATGTTTATTTAGATATCTTTTTACAGGGCATATTGAGTGGGCAAGAGCACCGCTGCAGTAGTTGCAAATTTACAATAAATTACAACACTGTCGTGTGCAT
>NW_015547673.1:20684-21364 GCF_001515605.1 Sinocyclocheilus anshuiensis | reverse complement strand
ACTATGTCTAAAACTATCGGTCAAAAAAAACATTTTTGTTATCTGAAATAGAATAAAAATGTCATAAATGAAAAACTAAAACTAAATGAAACTAACAGTTCTTGCGTCAGTAGTCAGTAGGACTGGGCGATTAACCTCAGTCATGTGACGTGGTCTACATAGAACACATCTCAGTGGCTATTCGCTATTCACACAGAATGTGTTTTTGCGTAAAAAAACAAAACACAAACACTCAAGACTTGGGCAGGGGAATGGGAAATAATGGAAGGTTATGAGATGCAAGAACTAGTTGCATTTTTAGAATGCTGTTTCACATCCGTCAAGCGCTTGTTTGCTGTAGATGGCTGTTTCTTGGTCAAAAGGGCCGATCATAAAGCTTGAGTTAACTTCTTTATTCAGATTGTCTACTGTGTCAGGCTCTGCGAGAGTGGAATGAAGATTATTGCAAATAATACTTTGGAGGGCAGGCTCTCTATGCTGGGTTAAAACCATGCTAAAGACCAGACAGCAAATAGATAGTAAAGTTAATATCAGTGTGGTGAGACAATTCAATAGAAAAAGGAGAAATATAGTTTTTAAAATGTTTATTTAGATATCTTTTTACAGGGCATATTGAGTGGGCAAGAGCACCGCTGCAGTAGTTGCAAATTTACAATAAATTACAACACTGTCGTGTGCAT
>NW_015547673.1:20015-20387 GCF_001515605.1 Sinocyclocheilus anshuiensis | reverse complement strand
TGTGCATCTCCCTATGTTAAAATTATTGCAGACCTGTCTGCTGAAAAGGAAAGATGTGTTTTTTCTTCTAGAATCCATAGCAGAGGAGTCAAAATTGGTGTTTGCTGGCCGTGGGACATAGCTGGCCGATTTCACCTGGAATGAATGTAGGCATGGAAGAATTGAGGGGTGAGGTTGCTGGAGATGGGAGGGGCAGTTCCAAGACGATAGCGGTCGGTGGGATGGGCATCAGTGTTTTGGAGAACAGAGAGAAAGAAGATTTAGCTTGGTGTACAGAATTAGGAGGGAGAAGGGCCAGGGCTGAGGTTGCTTGCAGAGGCAGCCTCACGCTGGGGTCGGCCCCTGGGAGCTGGGGAGAAACAAGGAGGGTAG
>NW_015547673.1:18455-19924 GCF_001515605.1 Sinocyclocheilus anshuiensis | reverse complement strand
GGAAAGAGGGAAACTGGGCAGGAAAATAACACATCTAGGCCTTTGCTGTTAGTTGAGGCACCCTCACGCTAGTGTCTGCTGTTAGAGCTGTAGATCATGGATAGGAGACAGGGTTAGAGACGCCGGGAGGAAAAAGCTGTGAAGATTGAGCCTGTGCCACAAGCAGAGGCAGGCCACCGACAGGGGAGAGGGTTAGAGACATATGAGCTAGCGCCGCTAGAGGAGGCATACTCTCGCTAGGGGGGAGGCGGCCATGGAGGGAGGCAGACATTGCCAAATGAGGCCCAGCACCGGGGAAAGCTGTGGTGTGTAGCTGAGTGGAGGGAGGAGCAGAGTAGGTCCTGGGAGCAGCGAAATCTGGGGCACGGCCCAGACTTGAAGGCCTGCTACTGTGGCCCGGTGCTTGAAGATGGCCCGAGTCCAGGGCGCTACAAGTCATTAAGCTGGGCTTTGTTCATTCTCTTTCACTGTCAGAAAAAAAGGTTCTGAGCCGGTACAATTTTGTTTCTAGGGGAATCAAACATCAACAACAGGTCCTTAGGGGTGCATTTATGCACCCAAAACGAGTTATAAAGGTACAACTTTTCAGGTTAAGATGTGAAAGGTACATTTTTTTTACCTTTTGAAACTTTTTTTTTTTAAGTTTAGGCCCAACTAGAATAACTTATGTTTTTTTGTTTATTAATTTAATGTATGGCCGCTCATGATAACATCAAGACACTATATTAAATTTCTTTTAAATGTTAAAAATATATTGACACAAAGCATGCTCGGTGTCTCTTACATACTACATTTACAGTTTGAAGAAAGTTAAAGAGGACCGTCCACGTATACTGTTTCAGGAATGACAAACGCGAGTGTAAAAAATTACGCAAGTGAATCCGCCAAATTGATTCGCGATTGACGGTGATAACTGCAGCAATCATGGACGGAACGAACTATCTGACAAGTCAATGTCAAAACAGAGCTGTGCATTAAGTGATGCAGAGTAAAATCAGAGTCACAAAACTACAGCAGCAACAAGTCTGTGTTGCCTTTAGCAGCTTCTACAGGTAAAGAGATCATTTAAGGCTCTTTTTTTGATGTGTCCTTTTTTAGGCAATGTTTGAAAAATTTAGTTTTTAAATTAAATCTAAAAAAAAAGCCTAAATATTTAAAGGGATAGTTCACCCAAAAATGAAAATTCTGTCATTAATTACTCACCCTCATGTCGTTCCAAACCCGTAAGACCTCCGTTCATCTTCGGAACACAAATTATTTATTTATTTAGTAATTTATCAGACGTTTTTATCCAAAGCGACTTACAAATGAGGACGACAGAAGCAATCAATTGTAGTATTAAAACAACTAAAAATGCATACAACAAAATTTCAAAACTTAACATTTAAATGAAAAACAAAAAATAAAGCTAAAAACAATTCAAAATATTAAAGAACAAAAGGTATGAGTGTAATAATGATTCTTACCTT
>NW_015547673.1:17264-18424 GCF_001515605.1 Sinocyclocheilus anshuiensis | reverse complement strand
AGCGCCTGTTTCTATGTGCCGCGGGAATCTACTTATATATATATCTATGTCTACTATGCCAGAGCACGTACACGTGATGTTGTGAACGCGCTTAGGACAGTTGGACATTGCGGTGGAACAGAGGTAAAAGATCAGGTATATACTGTTCAGTTTCTTGCACATACCGATCATTTAGTGTCTTAAGACCTCAATGTATCGTCACGAGCCACAGGGTTTAATTTGGTTTTGTATGTGTATGATTTTTTTACTCTCAAAACCGTGGAGCCCATTGACTGCCATTATAAGACTGATAGACGGTTTGAGTTAAAAATCTTTGTTTGTGTTCTACTGAAGAAACAAAGTCACCTATGTAAGATCCGCCCACTGGTCCAATGGCGGTAGCCAGTGATCCGGTAGAAGGATTCTTGCGTGTTGCTGTCTTTCCTTTTATGCAGCACAACAATATTAAATTAAATACATTTTCTTGTGTTTTACCTCTTTTATTCATCTGACTCCAAAAATGAAAAGGGTTAGGAGAGTTGTTTGTTACTCATTAAATTTAGGTGAGTGTTTGATCATTCTGTTTTACTCATGACTTTGATATTTACTCGTTCATTAGGAATCTATGTCGCTTAGGATGCCTCACGGCGGCCGCTATGCGTGGGCTCCACGATCACAAACTCGGCAGTCTGATCCTTAGCCAGAGGTTTATGACTAATACTATTTAATGGGTCGCCCATGCTTACCATTCTTTAAATAGTAGTTCTGTTTAGCCCCCTACAGTTACCCATGTACAACTTAATTAATGCTCAAAACAATAATCAGCGGTTCTGCTAGAACCCTTTGTCTAGCCCCCGATAGTTAATATAACTACGTACAACTTAATTAAAGCTGAAATCATATACATGGTTAACGTAACTGAGTACAACTTAAATTAAGGTCAAGCGGTTAGTCAGAAACCCATGATCTCACCTGCTAAACCTGAGATCTAGTATGCACGTAACCCTGGTCGCAGATTTGCGGGTACGCATTCACTTAATCTACTTGAGGAAATAATTTCAGAGT
Organism: Sinocyclocheilus anshuiensis; assembly: GCF_001515605.1. Classification (NCBI taxonomy): domain Eukaryota; kingdom Metazoa; phylum Chordata; class Actinopteri; order Cypriniformes; family Cyprinidae; genus Sinocyclocheilus; species Sinocyclocheilus anshuiensis. The sequence continues at coordinate 17,380 of NW_015547673.1, read as the reverse complement.
AAGTCAGAATAGATCAAATGTAACAATTTATTAACAGTCAGGTAAATGTGTATTATGCCAATTATCTCCATAGCCAATTCAACGATATCAAATCAATACAAGACATCAAATTCTCA
>NW_015547673.1:15259-16063 GCF_001515605.1 Sinocyclocheilus anshuiensis | reverse complement strand
GGATGAAGGTTTCTTGCGTGTTCGGTCTTTTCAGCGCGCAGAGTTATTCAATTTAGATTTAACTCAAATCTGACTCCATTTTATTATCTAATCTGACTCCATTTTAGTATGACCTCGAATTTGGGTTGAAAGGCAAATTGGTTGTTTGTCGGTCTCTGATTATTCTGACATTCGATTATTCTAATTAACTCTTTACTTTGTATTTTACTCGTTCATTAGGAATCTATGTCGTTTTTAGGATACCTCACAGCGGCCGCCACGCGTGGGCTCCACGATCACAAAACTCGCCAGTCTGAACCTTATCCAGAGGTTTGTGGCTAATACTATTTAATATACTTTAAATAGTAGGTTTGTTTTACAGTTAACAGTTACCCATGTAATGCTCAAACATTAATCAGCGGTTATGCTAGACCCTCTGTCTAGCAGTTAATATATAATATAACCACGTACAACTTAATTAACACTCCAAGCATTAATCAGCGGTTCTTCTAGAACTCCTTGTCTAGACCCCGATAAGGTTTGTGGCTAATACTATTTAATATGCTTTAAATAGTAGGTCTGTTTAGCCCCCTACAGTTACCCATGTAATGCTCAAACATTAATCAGCGGTTCTGCTAGACCCTCTGTCTAGCCCCCGATAGTTAATATAACTACGTACAACTTAATTAAAGCTGAAATCATATACATGGTTAATGTAACTGAGTACAACTTAAACTAAGGTCAAGCGCTTAGTCAGAAACCCATGATCTCACCTGATGTGCCCCATGCTTCATCTAACCTGAGATCTAGTATGCACGTACCCCT
>NW_015547673.1:14800-15033 GCF_001515605.1 Sinocyclocheilus anshuiensis | reverse complement strand
TGTGCACTGTGCACTTTGGATGGGATAAATGCAGAGCACTAATTCCGAGTATGGGTCACCATACTTGGTCACTTTCACTTTTTCACTTTCACTACGAGAATACTTTTTGAGCGCAAAGAAAATATTTTTGCATGCTGTCTATGCAGGATCAGAGAGTTCTCACATTTCATCAAAAATATCTTAATTTGTGTTCCGAAGATGAACGAAGGTCTTACGGGTTTGGAACGACACGA
>NW_015547673.1:11916-14433 GCF_001515605.1 Sinocyclocheilus anshuiensis | reverse complement strand
GCTGTACATTCACTCCCCCCACCTACAATCCCTGCCGGTACGAGCCCGGAACCCGTGACCTTCTGGTTGCAAGTCCGACTCTCTAACCATTAGGCCACAACTGCCACAAATAAGGACCATGTGGAATGGCAACAATTAATTATACTCAGGTAGTTATATTCAAAACGTACCTTATTGCTTATGCAGACGTTATGGTTGTTTTTGAATAGAAAATGTCCCCCGCTTGGCTGGAGTCGTTCGGTTCTGAAGAGAGTGTGTAAGGGCCTGTTTTGACAGAACTTTGCATGATTTCCAATGCAGAGTATTTTGGATTTCTCAGGTAAATGTGGAATGTTATATTCTTATTTTTACTCGTGTCACGCCATGTTCTGTTGATTTTGTCTAACTCTGTGTTCCTTTGCTTTAAACCTGCGAAAAGTACTTGCACCAGACTTGCTGGAGTATGTTAGCCTTCTTGGGGAAGATGTCTACGGCTAATGCAATTTGGTATACAAGTCACAGAAGAGGAGAGGAGGGTGTTTTTTGAAGGTGAGCATGTTGTAACATGTTGAAACGTGTTAAGAAAATCAAGTATTTTCTCAAAGATTTTCTCAATGTGACAACACCATTTATCCGTGAGTATATTTACACAGCCTCTCATATCTTATTGCTTTAATAATAACTATGGCCAAAGGCCAACACTGCATGTTAGCCATTGTAATTAGTGTTTTACATTTTGAGACCTTTTTTTTTTCTTTTTTGCCGTAGCGAGTGTGATGACATTTTGTTATAGGCCGTACAAGAATTGCCCACCGCACTCACTCAGATTATACATGGCCATTTTGTGTTGAGTTGAGACATCAAACGGCAAAGCAAGCGATTAATAAAGTAAAAGGACAGCACTCAAGCAAATATTTATTTGTTAAAGAACACTTGATGACATAAACAATATTTGATATAGATAATACTATACTATAAGCAATTGCAAACAAATTACAAGGCCTTTGATGAAAGCATATTTTTATAATCTTTTTACAGTGCTACATGTTTCCAGTGTGTTGTTCTCCAATTTATCATTATTACAAGTGGCAAGATGCAAACATTTTCATTATTTTCTTGCTTAGAAATTAGAAATAATATTTAACCTGATGTTTTGTTTATGTCAATGCACAAGGACACTGATGTTGTTGGAGAGAATGCTGCATCAATAGAGGGACATTTGAAAGTCCTGCAGGACCAGTACAGAAGGACAAAGCCAGATACATTGTTGAAGAGCGAATGAGGAGGACCTTTGCCTGGAGGCAAAAGGAGATTACTAGCAGGATGACTATTGACCATATCCATTCTTTTATCCACAAATATCCATTCTTGAAGAGTCCATCAGGGGTTAGTGTGCAAATTATAATTATAAAATTACACAAACCCATTAGAATGTTTTTTTAAATTTTTACATTTTCTTATTGTGACGAGAGGGGCGGGGCTGATCCACAACTCTTACCCTGCGTATGCAAATCTTTTTGACGTCATTCTACCTTCATAGAAAGTCGGCTACAGCCATCTGTGCACCCGGCCTCGCTCCAAGCCCCCTGTCCGACGCGTCTGTCTGCAACAAGAAGGGGAGAGAAGGTCAGGAGAGTGTAACGGCGGTCCGCCACACAGAGCAGTCTTTACCTGGCTGAAAGCCTGCTGACACATCTCCGTCCACTGGACTGGATCTGTAACTTCCTTTTTAGTGAGGTCAGTCAGTGGGCTGGTAAGGTCCGAATAATTAGGTATAAACCTTCTATAATATCCTGCCAGCCCCAGGAACTGCCTCACCTCCTTTTTGGTCTTGGGCCTCGGACAGGTCGCAATTGCCGCCGTCTTATTAATTTGGGGACGCACCTGCCCATGACCCAAGTGGAAGCCCAGATACCTTACCTCCACCCGCCCAACCGCACACTTCTTCGGGTTGGCCGTCAGCCCGGCCCCTCTCAGAGCTCGTAGGACAGCCCGCAGATGCGCCATATGACGCTGCCAGTCCTGACTGTAAATAATGATGTCATCTAGATAGGCAGCGGCATAGGCGGCATGCGGGCGGAGGATTCTGTCCATGAGCCGCTGAAAAGTGGCCGGAGCCCCGAACAACCCGAAAGGAAGGGTAACAAATTGGTGTAATCCAAACGGCGTTGTGAAGGCTGTCTTTTCTTTGGATAGGGGCGATAAGGGGATCTGCCAATATCCTTTGGTTAAGTCCAGTGTCGAATAAAAGCGAGCTGCACCCAGCCGATCAAGCAGCTCGTCAACCCGCGGCATTGGATAGGCGTCGAATTTCGACAAAGCATTCACTTTGCGATAATCCACACAGAACCGAACAGAGCCGTCTGTTTTAGGTACCAACGTAACACAGTTCGTATGTCGGGAAGAAGGAGGCAGGAACCGGCGAACATTTAAAGAAAACTTTAATAATAAAACAAACAGAAAATAGCGCGACAGCCCCTCGCGGACGACTGTCGCGCACAAACAGAATCCAGGCCTGGTCCTCTCTCGTCCAACACT
>NW_015547673.1:0-11745 GCF_001515605.1 Sinocyclocheilus anshuiensis | reverse complement strand
TATCAATTACTCCACCGGCCTCGCTCCGTTCCCACGGCTCTCGGCCCCGCCCCCCTCGTCACACTTATGCTTGTGTCTTTCTTAGCTAATTTCAGCTTTGTCAAGAAATTGGTTTCCTGTATAAATCTGTTAATCTATGCCGCCACTTTCAAGAAAAGTTGAAAACATTGCATCCAGTGTGCTACAGCTCACTCGAGGGAAATCTCTTTTAGCAAAGCTGCACAAAGAAGCTAAAGAAGAATCTGTGAGTGAAGACCATCTTTTTTAATTTACTCTTAAACTTTGTCCTTATTATTAAGCCCATCTAATTCTAGCATTGGTTGGATTCCAACATATTTGTATGTCATATCTTATGTTTCAGGAATTGTTTTTCAACAGCACTTATCATGTTGCCAGCCTTGTTCAGAGAGAAGCTTGCACATTTCGTTGTGCTTGGAGAGGTGAGCATATAGTTCTCTGTCTGACTTGTATGTTTGTGATAAATGCATTTTATAATTCATAAACTGTATTTACTGTGCCCACATACTAATGGGGTCAATAACATTATACCAAAAGTTCCCAAGGATTTGTAATTTGTAAATCCAGTTAAATTCAAATTTTAAATAATGGCTCGTCCCTTGTCATTGTCACCTATCAGTGACGTAATATCTGCGCTCTCCTCAGTTTCTGCTTGTAGAAACTATGGCAACACACGTGGACAAGTGGTGGTTATACAGCATCTAGTATGCAACTGTTATGTTGTTCGGTCATCATGGATCACAATTATTCATTGGCAAAAATCCAAAAGACAGAAACGTAGATCAACTGAGGCAAGCAGGCTTTGGGACAAATGGAGAAATAAAACAAGGATCTATATCGGCATGGCGTTTTCGAGATGGAGAGAGCTTCACGACAAACTTGGACTTGACAAGAGACTCTGCTCTCTGATTGTTCAAATGTACTTTTAGTATGATTGTTTTAAAGACGTAAAACTTTGCAACATTAACCAACCAAATCATTTGACAAATAGTCACATTTCAGTAATAGGCTAATATTAGATTTCACATTCCTTGCAGCTAATTCATTACGATGACATAAAATTGTGTGATAAAACGTACAGGTAATAAAAATGTAATTCATTACCTCATCTGTGAACATGATTCATGAATTCCATACATCTCATCAAGCTTTGCCTTTATTTTTTCAAAAATGCTAAAAAAAATTGACTGAGATAAAATCTGATTTGTGCTTTGTCATTTAGAGAACTATTTTCACCACATCCAACTGTTCAAGTACAGGAAGCCACTGACTGGAAAACTTACTGTGAATTGTGACAAGCCTCTACCTACCCCATTTATGAGAGTAAATAACCTCTTACAGTAACATCTGCAAAAATGCCCCACCTGTTGTGTTGCCCTAAATGCCCTTGGAGAACATTCACGATTGTCAAATTAATCCAGGACTTTGGTCTCATGCAAATGTTTCAATAACTTGTGGCCTTAATGACTGTCAGATAACTTTTTCTCTGTCCTTTATATGTCATGTTTACCGAAAGCATAAATGTACTGTGTTACAACGGGCTACAGCTGATGATCCTCTGCCTCTGCTTGAGGAATTTGAGGAAGAATGTCCCAATGATATGAACGAGATGTTGCAGCAATTTAGAGAGAACCTTTTTGTCTTTATTGTGAAATGCAGAGAAAAAAAAATCAACTGCCACAGTCAGTGCAGGAAGATTTTTTTTTGTTTTAGATGTTTATTTTTTCAAAGAGACAAATCATGCATTTCTTACATATCATCTAATAAAATGGCTTTGATCTTGCTGCATGTGTGGAACTTCAAGAAGTGCTGCAGTCCCCAGACTTTTATTCAGAGGCCTCGAGACTTAATAGTCCACCACGCATGTTTAAAGAGTTTTGTAAATCAAAATTTGAGTTGAGTGAACCTGTCCATTTCTCTATTACAGGGATTGTTGGATGGGCCAAGGTGTGAGAAGACCATGAATAGGATGGCAGTTGTCTTGTTGGTGGGGGCGAGGGTAGGCCTCAGCATCTTGGTGAATGGGGAGCATATAGGATGAGCCGACATCCACCGGAGGCTCAGCTGTGGTGTCGGACAGTGAGCGAGTACTCCTTTGGCCGACAGAATGCGGCGGAGGATCCAGAGAAAAGAGGGACTCGTCATCAGATGGGAAGAGTTCAATCTCGGACAATGCAAAAAAACTGTTGAGGAACATAGGTGAGTCAGCTATTTATATATCAGCCTCCTCTCATGCTGATTGTGTAGATCATTTGAACGTGTTCCTCCTGAACTTTGTTAATAAAACATCATTTAAAAACAAAGACTCTGCATCTTAGCATGCTTTGAGTTACTTTTCAGAATACTTACTAGTCAAATTTGCACTAAACATGCCACTTGATGATATTACAAAGAAACATTAATGACTTTCAATTTATGTATTTAGGATTTAAAACAACAACAACAATTTAAACTAACATAAATAAACCGAAAGATTCTGAAAGACAGGTTTGTATATTCTTTCGGATCTTGAGCTGTTATCATTTCAATCATACTTTACCCTGGAAACAGGTGATGTTGCAGCATCTGAATTTTTTTTTTTTTGAGAAGGAACTAAAGATCAGTTATCACCTTTGAGCATGTGTGAGCTATTGTCAGTGATTGGCTTAAAAAGGGCTATGTCATTTAGTACAACTGAAAAATATAATTGAGAAGATAAAATCCCTGGCCTAACAAAAAATAGCTATGCCACAGAAATATTGATCCACAATGAGAGTTGTACACTGAATAAAGTGAATATAGTAATATGAAAACAGGTGTTTCGTCTCATCGCTGTTACAATATCATCATTGACCAATTAGTAGTTGCAACTGTTACTATTAATTTTGTAATGAAAACTATTGTGCATTCAATTCATATCAGAGCAATCTTATTTATGAGCCGAGGGCACATGAACACCACTAAGTCATAATGACCAGTGGGATATGAATTTCTCTAAGCTCTGACTTTCTGAGTTGTGGCCATTGTCAATTTAACACTTACAGCTCAAGCAAATAGTTACTGATCAAGTTGTTTGTGCAGCTACTGGGAATCCTGCATTACTGCAGTGGTCATTGAGGGCTGAGGTGTAACTCTGTTAGTCACCAGCTTTATCTATTCTCCAAACATCTTGTCCTATGTACAGTCAAGGAGATCGCAGACAGATGGCCAGTTCATAACATACACATTCACATACCTACAGGTAATATTGAGTCTCCAATTCACCTGTTCTGTAAGTCCTTGTATCGTGGAGGAAACCAGAGCACCCAGAGAAAACCCACAGAGAACATGCAAACTCAATGCAGATTAGTATTGTTTCAAACAAATCCTGGACATTTTTTTATGTTGTCTTACCCTTACGAAAAATAAGTTTATTCAAGTGTGCTATTAGTATAACGGTAGGGGGCGCTAGTACACATCTTCTGTACAGAATTTCCAAAAAACACAAGTGAAGAAGAAACCGAAACAACAGATGCTTCTAACGTACATGTATTCTAACACGATCATCAGACATAAAACAGCACCAAAACTATGTAACATTATGGAATAAAATGTCGACCCATGAAGAGGTAATAATAACTGTCAAGCTTTGGGGTGTTGATCGACTTTATCTACGTTTTTTCACTTTTAGTATAGTTGCAGTACAAACTAAACATTTTGATGTAAACTAGTTGTGTACTCAAAGTTTACTACTGTTATACTTAAAGTATACTTAAATGTATACATTTATATACTAGAAAGTGGGCCAATTTAGTCCCAAGGAGTATTGAAATAGTACACTTACAAGTATACTACTAGTACACTGATATTTGTATACTTACTACATAAAGTTTACTTAAAAATATACTTGAACTTTACTTAAGTATACTTACTAAAATAAACTTGAAGTATACTACTTTTTGGTAAGGGTATTTTGAGGTCTCATCTCTCTTCTCACACACACAAGTATGCACATGTCTGGTTCTTTAAAATGTTTTTATACTCAAGAGTAATCCATGATTACTGCATACTGTTTGTGTGAAATGTACATTTGCATGTATACTATCAAGCAAATTACAAAACAATACAAAATTAAATAAATACAACTATATATTGAAAAGTCATACATATAAAGTAAACTATAGTGGTAGCTGGTTGTTCATATATTGAACAAACTTGTGTAAATGTGAAAATGGAAAAAAAAAAGATTTGCCAAGATACAAGAATATCAGACTGAGGGATGATTTTGATTGGTTGAGGATTATGAGGCTGCCACATGAGCCATAAGGCGGAGTAAAGACCTGCTATCATCAAACAAAAAAGAGTTTGTGTAATGTTTGTCCCATTCAGCTCAGAGAAAGATGGAGCTCTGTGTATTTATGTTCATGCTTGCTGCGCTTGTTTCTTCTGAGAACAAAGGTAAGTCAGTGGATTATCACTAATAATTTGTTAAAAGACACAATTTTTATCATTAACTGTATTCAAGGAATACTGATATGGAATATACGTCCTGAAAGGTTAAATCATTGCCATGAAAATATTTGTTTTGTATTAATATTAGATTTTTTTTAAATAATATCATAATATTCTGTAATCAGACAAGGCCGAGACAGAAAAATCTAATTTCAAAAATTGTAAGCAGTTTATGCTTCTGTCATTTTAATTAATAAAAATTAAGCAATTATTGTCAAAAATCATGCAAAATCAATGGTATAAATACATCTCATATTCAAACAGTCCTATATTTAAATTTCTCATGTAGTTTGTCTAGACTGATAATGTACTGTTATATTAAGCAAATACTTTTTTCTTGTTTCAGTTGTGTATGAAGATTTCACTTTATTGGGATGCTCTGATACAGAGAAAGAATATATGTTTGGATTGGATGGAGAGGAATTGTACCATGCAGACTTCATTAAAGAAGTAGCAGTAGCTACTCTACCTGACTTTGCAGATCCCATCGGCTATCCTGGATTTTATGAGCAAGGCTTATCTAATGTGCAAGTTTGCAAAGCAAACTTAGCCGTAGCTATCAAAGCTTATAAAAATCCACAAGAGAAAATGGGTAGGATATGCATTTTAATTATATTTATTCAATTGTGTGTAACAACTGTGTAACAATTTGGTTTAACAAATGGTTTAATTCTAAATTTGGTTTAAACTAATTTTATCTCAAATGCTTGAAATAATGACAGCATCCATGTCTTTGCCTGTGTTATCAGACAAACCTCAGACTTTTATCTATGCTAAGGATGATGTGCAGCTGAATGCTGAAAACACCCTCATCTGTCATGTGACTGGATTCTTTCCGCCACCTGTCAGAGTCTCATGGACTAAAAACAATGAGGCTTTAAAAGAAGACAGTCTAAGTCAGTATCGCCCAAATGATGATGGCACTTACAACATCTTCTCCAGTCTGCCGTTCACACCTGAAGAGGGAGACATTTACAGCTGCACTGTGAACCACGTAGCTCTCGATCAACCTCAGACCAAAACATGGGGTGAGTGTGGTTTTATAGAATCACTGGACTTACAGATTTCTATTATTTCTCATATTTATTGATTTCTAATATGTATTATTTATTACTTATTATTTTCTATAAATAATGAATACAAATATGTATATATTCAAATAAAATTGATTATTGATGTGAAAGAAGAGTAGCAGCCTAAAATATACAATTTACATTGTGGAGATATAACATTAATAAAGTCTACATTATTAAAAATGCTTAAACAAAATGTCTGTATCTGTGTGTACCTTAGAAGTGGACGTTGCTGTGCCTGGTGTTGGTCCAGCTGTGTTCTGTGGAGTGGGTCTGTCTCTTGGACTGCTGGGAGTCGCTGCTGGAACTTTCTTCCTGATTAAAGGAAACAACTGCAACTGACATCCCAGATATGGAAGCAAACTTTAAAAAAATAAATTGTATATAGTGTGTAACAGGTCCGGCAAATAAAGCCAGTTTCATTTGGCTCCAATGAAATTTAAAACAGTAATTCTGAGCATCATTCTGTCACTCATCACATTGGTGACAGAAAACATCTTAGATGTTATATAGAAATAGATTCATAGACACATAAATTTCAATATAATCTTTAACAACATTAATAATGCCTGATATTTCTAATAATGCACCAATGAGGCAACATCGTTGTTTGAAATGTAACACCATATACACTTACATACAGATGTCTAAAAGGCTTTAAATAATAGATTATCTTTTTGCTAATACATCTTATTTTCAGCTCATCCAGAGTGATATTGGACTTTTAATTTGAATAATTTTATCTGTTAGTTACTCTCTGGTTGAGCTCTTATTATCTTTCTCATTGCTGGATCAATTCAAGTCTTTTTCAACAAACATTATGGCAGTCTTAAAAATGTTGGTACTATGTGCTTGAAAATAGGGTAGAAACAATTTTTACATTTTGGAATTTCCTGTCATTGTAATCAATTTGAAGTTATCAATTTTACAAGGTCTTGTAAGTTTTCTGACATACACTCCAAATAAAGATTCTCTGTTTTGATTTCACTTGTGATTTTATATTGTGTTGTCATCTATATAACTGTTCCAAGGCAAAGTAACCTCAAAAGCCTATTAGATGGACAGATGGCTGTATGTGTTGAAAGACAGAGGAACAGACGAGAATAGAATAGACCAGAGGATCAAAAATATGATATTTTAGAATGACCTACAGAAATACTGTAGCCAATATCTACATGTATGCTTTTGGCCGACGCTTTTATCCAAAGTGACAAAGATTTTGTCATTGTTAGCACTATGCTCTTCTGTTTGAGCTACAGGAAGGCTAAGTTTCTCTAGAAATAGTTTAGATCTCTTCATTAAAAATACAAAATAGTGATGATAATAGTGATAATACAGGGAGTTAACTAAGGTTGGGGCCACACCTCAACCAATCACAATGGTGTACATTGATAACTAAATCTTCAATAAAGATGTGTTCATACAGTTCAACAGCACTGTAGGGGAGTATGTGGGGTACACTGAACTTGTTGAAGAAAACAGTCATTGTGTAACTGGCTTTAGCTCTAAAATAAAACAGGATACTGCTTAGCAACAGTTGACACTTTTATGTGTAGAGGCTGATTGGCTGGTTGTTTTAGATATTCACCTCATGAACAAAGTATTGCAGGACTCCTCTTCAGTTGGGACAGTCACAGTGAGAGAAAATGTCACTGCCGAAGGTCTTGTGTTTTCATCTCATACTGATGCTGTCTGCATTCACTGGAGCAGGTAAATAAAATTAAGCGTCATGTAAAATGAGTAGATATGTATTGACAGTAACATTCTTCATGATGAATTATTATTGTTAGTAGAAGTAGTAGTAAACAAGACAGTTCACTAATACTGTAACCAACTAATGTATCTAGGTCCTTCTGTTTTTCTATAGTTGACATGAGTTCATCTGACATAAATGTAATGCTGTTTTAACATTTCTTTTCAGCTAATGGATACTACTATTCTCGGTGGGCTAAATGCATCTTCAGCTCCAGTGATCTCAGTGACATGGTGTTCGTTGATAACTATATCTTCAATAAAGATGTGTACATACAGTTCAACAGCACTGTGGGGGAGTATGTGGGGTACACTGCACATGGAGTATATAACGCAGAGTTATGGAACAAAGATCCCAACCAGCTGCAGCAAGAGAGAGCTGATGTGGACAGATACTGCAAACATAATGCTGAAATTTATTACAGTGCCATTTTAAACAAAGCAGGTAAGTGGCACAAGATTCAGATCTCTCCTGTTACACATGAAACTCTTGTTTTAAATGTTTACACTAGATACTTTTACACGACAGTTTGATAATTTTATAGATTTTTTAAAAACTTCAACTGACAGTCTTCAACTTTTTAACTGACATTTTAAAATGTCACAAGATTTAAAAAAACAAAAACAAATGATTGCTTTAATTTTTGTTTGCCCTTAGAAATACACTCCCAAACACAAAAATACAATAATATTTATGAAACTTTATAGTACACCTTGCATGTAATCACAATATTTATTGTGGGATGTGCCCTTAAGATGTTATTGTTATTGATAACTTCCGAAAAATTTACTCAGTCTGTGTGCATTGAATTTATTTAATACACGAGTTTCACAATTTGAGTTGAATTACTGAAATTAACTTTTCCATGACATTCTAATTTATTAAGATGCACCTGTATATCAGGCCACCCCTTACAGAACTGTTTGTCTCATTCTCTCCGAACCCACCCTTTATCTCCCTCTCATCCATTCAACCATCATTCCCATCCCCTCTTCTCTTCCCTTCCAGGTTGCATCAGGGGTCCTAATCGCTTGGCCTTCATATAACTGAGATGATCCCCAAGCCACTAACACTAGATGCCCAGATCAAACTGACTATCGTCCTATTTCCCCTTCATCCTCTCCCTATTCATTCCTAACATTCTATTCAATATATTAATTCTTCAACATTCATGGTTTTGGCATGGACTTTGCTTGTGAATAAGACATTAATAAAGTAATAATGAAAAATAAATTATTACACTAACAGTTTAAAGAAGTGCTGTGCATTTATTCTTTTTTTTACCCAATTGATTTTAAACCTTTCTTCAAACTCTTGTCAATGCTCTCTAGACAACATATTCAGCTATATATATATATATAAAGATTTTATTAATTACAATCAAATTCCAAATTACATACACCAGTTTCACAAAACACTGCACAGAAAAATCTCCAATGTTTTAAAACATGTAATACAGCCAACCTACCAACAAAAAAAAAAGCAGAGGAAGAGTGAAGGTGATAGAAAGAGAAGAAATATGTAGGACTGAGGAGTACTGACATACAGAAATATAGTCTTGAAGAGTATAGAGTATTGAAATATACAGAAAAACTTTTTTCTTTTAAATGTCCCAAACTTCAAAAGAGGACACTTAGCGTACAGTATAAAACATCCACATAACTCCTCAGTGAAGAACTTTGTGATGAACATGAATTTTCTTCATTGTATTTGTGCATCTGCAGCTGTCATTAGGTAGTGAAATTGAATCTTTCATCAAAATTTAGAGTCTGTTTCATTGCCCGTGTTATTTTTTTTTAGACCATGAGCCATATGTATAAATCAGCTGAAAAAAACAAAACAAAAAAAAAGACCTAAAGCAGCTTGCTGTCATATAAAGAAGAATGTACTGGAAACAATGTTAAATCCTATGAGATACAGGTAGCCCTTACCAAAAAGAAGTATACTTCAAGTTTATTTTATTAAGTATACTTAAGTAAAGTTCAAGTATATTTGTAAGTATATTTTATGTAGTTAGTATACAAATATCAGTGTACTAGTAGTATACTTGTAAGTGTACTATTGCAATACTCCTTGGGACTAAATTGGCCCACTTTCTAGCATATAAAAGCATACTTTTAAACATACTTTAAGTATAACAGTAGTAAACTTTGAGTACACAACTAGTTTACATTAATATTTTTGCTTGTACTGCAACTATACTAAAAGTGAACTTATAGGTATACTGCTAGTTAACTAGTTAAATACTTGTTTACTTTTTAGTACACTTTAAAGTATAGTCTTAGTAAACTACTATTTTAGTAGTTTTATACTGCAAGTATTCTCGTAAGTTTTAATTAAGTGAACTACATCATACTTTAAGTACTACTATGTCCTATTTAGGTATTAATTTGTATATATTTTGTTATATGAATATCTGAACATACAAACATCAAAAGAAAGAACAGGGTATCTGCTTGTAAACAAATACCTTTTATTCTAGCTTCATGCATTCTTTTTTGTAAACACTTGAATGTGGGTAAGTTTACCGAAAGTAGACCGAAAGTATACTTTCCTATTTTTAGTTTAAAATATGTATACTAATAGCACACTTGAATAAACTTTTTATTTCGTAAAGGAGGTGAAAAGATACTGTACTCTAGTGAAAAAAAAAGTATACTAAGTATACTTGCAGCCAGACTTATTGTCAATATACTTCAAGTGTGTTAATGATTAGTTAACTTGAGGTGTGCTATTTTGGAACAACTATCTTTGTACTAAGTGTATTTTAGTTGTAATTAAATTATACTAAAGTATAACATTAAGTGTATTTAGTGTACTTTTCTATGCTAAATTGGAACAACTTCAAGTACACTTAGTACACTTTAAGTATATGCCTATTTACATGCTTGATTAGTGATATTAAAGTGTACTTTCTTTGTATTACGAGTACATTACAAATTAATTATGAGTGTCTTTGAAACACACACGCAATATACTATAAATGTATTATTTTTGAGTAAAAATATGCAAATTTTTCCTCAATGCTGAATCCCCTTTTTAAGGTCATTACAATTTGAGTTGAATTACTGAAATAAATGAACTTTTCCACAACATTCTAATTTATTGAGATGCACCTGTAACTTCAATGACAGATAGAGACACATTATTAACAATTCAAACAGTGTTTATTTAAACCTCAAATGGTTTTAGCATTGCAAAACATAAAATGCACCATGTTTTTAAATAAAAAGAATGCTGAAAGAAAAAAAAAAAGAAAAAAGAAAAACATTTAGCAACAGCAGCAACACACAAACTTCACTTTTTTGCTGAATTTGATTTAGATTTTTTTTTTGACTTTATTCCGAACGTAAAATAAATAAAATAAAACAAAACAAAAACAATACAACACCATTTTAAATTATACATGTCCAAAAAGTATTGCAATTCTATAAAGAATTGCTCTTTGTTACACTCGCGCGATGGCCGCTCACACATCAGATGTACTTGTGTGAGAATTGCTTTGTTACACTTGCGCCTGATGGCCGCTCACACATCAGATGTACTTGTGTGTGGAAACTCCACAAGAACAGCATTTGTTAACAAAGTAAAAGAGGTAAGGTCAGAGGGCATGTTCATACAGCTTTTTCTTTTTACTACATCAGACTGTAAATCTCCTGTATTAAACCCGTACTACTTAAAAGAATGAACATCATGATTAGCGGTGAGGAATTGTGTCAGTATGTCACGTCAATATTGCTTCCAGTGTATTAGTCAAACACACAGTATACAACAGAAGTGAGTACACCCATATAGCATCACTTTAAATCACATGATACAACACTATTCAAGTTGAAAAGAATAGTATTTATAGTACAGGTCAGGCTAAATTGTAATGTAGACACATGCATTTTCTGTAAAGCTGCTTTGAGAAGTTAGTGTACTCTAAATAAGGGCATAAAGTGCAAAAACAGCAGCAGTGCACTGACCCTAGACTTGGTTGACATCACCTCTTCATCTTCAAAGACAATCAAAACATCCAGTGGGTTCCCTCGTGACATTTCCTCTTCCTCCTCAGCAGCAATGATGGGGACTGCTGCCTTCTGCACCTGCTCAGGCTCCTTTTTCTAAATGCATTAAACAAAAGTGTTAGTATATGTCACAACAAATCATAAAATTAACCCTTGTGTGGAAAGACATTTAAATTTTGATAAATGAAAATAAAGGTGTGAAGGATCCGAGTAGTGTTTATTCAGTAGGACCTGTGCCCATTTAAAACCCTTTAGTACTTTTCAAAAACTTGTAGTAATTTTCACAACATGTCTTCCAGAGCTGTTGGTCAACTGGATTTAATTGGGAAACACTTTCAGGGGTGTTTCAGCTGAATGTTCTTGAGTTTGAATAGACTTTTTATTAATAAAACATCCAAATAAATATAATTTAATAAATATA
>NW_015547672.1:166100-171004 GCF_001515605.1 Sinocyclocheilus anshuiensis | reverse complement strand
TAACACTGGGTTTGCTAGAAAGCTCTTCTATATATTTTTTTAATTCTTGTCCATTGGCCAACAAACTTCTAGCATTCCATTGCATCAAGAGGATCATTATTACTATTATCCAACCCATGCTTGATCCTGGCTTGCCTGAGCACTGAGGTCATTTCTTACTTCCTCCCATGTCAGCCCACGGATATTTAGATGATGTACTGCTGCCTTCACAATTATTTGTATTCTTTCTGTTTTAGATTTAATCTCCATTGTGGCATTAACTACCCCTGCAATGAAAATAACTAGTTTCTTTAAGTCAACCAATACTTTTTCTTTATTTACCTGTTCTACTTCTTTTGAGATTTGATTCTCCACTCTGTTTCTTTCATTTTTTCCTTCTCTTGGATTCACCATCATCACAGCTTCTGCATATGTGATCTTATTCTGAGTTCTTACCTGTTGTATTTCCCTTTCCTTTTTCATCACTTCACACCCCCCATAAGCCACACTGTGATTCCCCCCACAGTTGCAACATTTTGGCTGTTCATGATTACATTGCCCATATTCATGATCTTCTCCACACCTGGCACATCTCCTTCTGCCTTTACATACCTTGGCTGTATGTCCAAATCTTTGGCAGTTGTAGCACCTCATTGGCTTTGGAATATATTCTCTAACGTTATAGCTCAAAAATCCTAACGTCACTTTTTTGGGTAGCAATTCCTCTTCAAAATCAAGTACAACATACTCACTGTCTTTCCTCACTCCCTCTCTTTATGAATATGAACTTTCATGGTCACTCTCTTCTACTCCTCTTTCAAAACTTTGACTACGCCTGGTTTTCTTTGCTCTAATCCCTTCAAAAGTATTTTCTCTTTTCTCCCTCATTCTTCCGCTTCCTTGACTTGTTTCCATACTATCATCACTATCCACTATATCAGAATCTCCCCACTCTGGTCCATTCACAACACAGCTGTGCTTACCCGCCACCGCTTTCTTCTTTTCATTTGACTTTCCCATTCTTATCATTTTTCCCCTTTTCCGACCTCCAGTTGATAAACATGCTTTTCTTCCAAGATCATCGGTTAAATTTCCGCGATTTTTTAATTTAGAAGTTTTGACCATATAACTCTTGCCAACTGCAGATTCCTCCTGCGTTGTCACGCCACTTCCCCGTCCAGGACCGTACTCTTCACTAAATTCTATTATATAATCCCGTGTCCTTTAAATAACGCATTAAAAATTGAAAGTTTTTATCCCTTGATTTATTCCCCAAAATATTCATCAAATTGAGGAAGGTGAGTCGTGTCAAACTCAGTAGCTCCTGGCAATAGTATAGTGACTTCCCGCAACAAGTTATTAGTCTTATTTTTGTACCTTCCGGCCCGCCATAGTCAGGGTCCCAGTAAGGATCACAGTCATACTCCATTCCTTTGATAATCATTGGAGGAGGGGGTGGTGGAGGCGTGGATTTTTGTGGTGGTGGAGGAGAGGCAGACGTCACTGGCTCTGAGGCAGTTACAGGTGGAGAGAGCGACTTCTGGACAGGGCTGAGTTTGCAGATTGGGTGGTAAGGTGGATCGCAAAGTACAGGTACACCACCAGCGGGAAGGTACACAATATGTGGCTTGCATTGGGGGTCTTTTGAATTACACAGGTACATAACATCCATCTTGGAGACAGGTGGTAAAGTAGGGGGTGAAGGCTGGGTTGTGGGTGGAGGCGTCGACTTTAGTTGGAGGCCGAGGCTATTCTGGTATTTGGATGCATCAGGGCCATACGTGAGCTCCAGATGTCGCATCTGCTGGTAAAGCATTCGAATTTTGTCTATCTCATAGAGCTGGAAGAGAGACAGAGAAAATACAGCTTCTTTGTGCATTTTAATGAACAACACTTCTATTTTTATTTCTGCTGTATATTGCTTGCTGAGGAAATAACTTAAAGGGACAGTTCACCCAAAAATGCAAATTCTGTCATAATTTACTTTCCCCCCATGTTGCTCCAAACCAATAAGATTTTACTTAATCTTTAAAAAACTCAAAAGATTCAACAAGGTCATAAAGGTATCATAAAACGTATCAATATGAATTGAGCGGTTTAATCCAAGTTGTGTGAAGCAATACCATCGCTTCATATAATGAACAGATTTAATTCTTTCTTTTAATCCAAATTGGTTTAGACCGCTCAATTGATATGGATTCATTTTAAGATGTCTTAATGACCTTTTTGGATCTTTTAAGTTTTGAATACCTGTACTTTCAATGAAGGAATAGAAATATCTCAGATGTCATTAAAAATATCTTAATTTGAGTTTCAAAGATTAAAGGTAGGGTAGGCGATTTCGAAGTGGTTAGCAATAGCAAACTAGCTTTGACAGCATAAGATCCCACCCTCCCTGCAAATCACTCTCCAAAGCCACGCCTCCTTCAAAACACTAGTGATGTCCGGTTCGGGAACGAATAGTTCGATTTAACCGGTTCTTCTTAGTGAACCGGTTGAACCAGTTCACCAAATCGGACTGAATCGTTTGAAACGGTTCGCATCTCCAGTAAGCATTAATCCACAAATTACTTAAAGGTGCAGTAGGAGATCTTGGAAAATGCTAACTTTAGCCTGATAGCACTGAAAGCGAACGTCCCACCCTCCCTGCAATCGCCGTCCAAATATAATATCGATAGACTCGATATCATTACGTCATCGCGAATGACGTCATTACGTTAGGGTGTAAAAGAACCGATGAACCGGTTAAAACGAACTGTCCGAAAGAACCGATTCGCGGAAAAGAACCGGACTTCATCGCTACAAAGCAGACCAGAGGCTAACCAGCAACTCAATGAGAGACGGCGTTGGTGGAGGGTCGAATGCAACTACATTTTAGTTATCATATTTAGACAAACTTGTCCTGTTTTTCTTTATTCAATGAAATGTATGAGCATTTTAGTCAGGTTTTTTACTCAATGAAATATTAGTCACATTTTCGTCATTCTGTATAATGGTTAAACTGATAAAAAAAATATTTTTTTTTCAAAATTATAATCGTAATGATTGTTGTCAATTGAGAAATTTACTTTTGCATTTCAGGTATTGCACTTTCACCAGTAAGCACAAATCAATAAAATGTGGACACATACATGGTGTATTTTACCTCATCTAGTGTACTGATTTATTATAGGCTTTTTAATTTATAAATCAACACCAAAGACTCATGCAATCTCTCTGTCTACATTATGAAAACGGCTAAAACAAGCGAAAAATATTATAACAGTTAAATTCCTAGTAATTCCACTAATTCCATAATTGCAATAGTCTATTTCTCTATTAAAACAACAGCGATTGAGTAAGTGTATTTATTCAGCGATCACAATCGCAAACAATACAGTGAGATCTCACGACAGAACATTGACCGGCTGATGACGCTTTCATTTAGATCGCTAAACTCCAGCTTGCTTGTTTTTCAGATCATCGGCGGCGGCGCTTCCGCAATGAGGAGTGAGCGCCGGCGCATGGTTGCCAGATTGCTTAAAATAAGCAAAACACACCGGGAGGAACTTGTATGCATTTAACTGCGAATCTCTGATTCGGGGATTTGAACTCTTGATATCTGGCAACCGCACTCATGAAAGCTGCAATAACATTTTGTCTCCTTTTTTGACGAAAATAAAAAGAGGTTTTTGGTAAAGTTTTTATCTTTTTGAATACATTTTAGTCTCGTCTTATTTCGTCAACGAAATTGCATGTTGATATAGTCTTAGTTATCGTTTATTGACCTTATTGTCGTCTGGTCTTGGGAAAAAAGCTTCTCAACGAACATTTTTCGTCATAGTCTTCGTTAACGAAATTAACACTAGCATGGAGGTATGCAAATACATATATTGACAGGCAGGTAGGACAGCCTATCGTAGCCCTCGGACTGAGGGATGTGATTGGATGGACATTTCATGTGCATATAAATACATTAGACCACTTAAGTGATTGCTATAGGGCTGTGAAGAGACTTTCAACCAGCATAACAAAAAATGTTTTTGAACCAAATCACCTACCCTGCTTTTAACCAAAGACTTTTCTATGTTTGGAACAACATGAGGATGTAAATGATGACAGAACTTTCTATTTTGTATGAACTATCCCTTCAATAACTTAAAAGTTAATTATAGGATAGGGGGAAAAAAACAAATATTGTTCTTCTTACCCCTTCAGTTTGCCCAATACTGCTGTAATAACGATAGTAGGACTGAAAGTCTGGATTATAGTGATACCAGTTGGGGTCAGCTGTTCTTCTTGGACGTGCATGTGCCAGAAAATCATGGGCATGTTCAGAGTCAATGCTGACAGCTGGATTAGATGCTGCAAGAGAAATTAGTACTAATGTATGAGTCAAATTAAATTTTTGATGGAATAGTCTAGAAGACAAGTATCATATGTGAATGGTTTTGCACTGGCAAAAGTGAAGGCACTAAATGTTGTCATGCTTTTGAGATATTTTAGTCTTACCTTTGTCTTTGGAGACTTTTGTTAAGGATGTTGCCTGCGACACTGCGGAAATATTAAAAAGTTAATAATTGTTTAGCTGAATATTTATTTCTTAAAGAAAAGTTTTGTAAATAATCATACCTGGCAGAATTACCAAGTAGTGCAGAGCCCCATAAAGGCACAGCACAGACGCCATCTGAAAACAGATTTGTTTTTTACAATAATTATGAATTTAACTGATTATTCTGATCTGTTAACATTTATTTTATTAGTCAACAATGTTAATATAAAAACATTAACTACATATGAGTCACTGCTATATTAATGGAAACAACTGCATGTAAATGAAGGTCTTATATCTAAGGAATATATACCTAAGTCTATCCAAGTAAGCATAGTATAGCATTTATAGGGTTTTGCTAAATATATTAACATGAATATACAGCATATATATA
>NW_015547672.1:157553-165651 GCF_001515605.1 Sinocyclocheilus anshuiensis | reverse complement strand
ATATAAGTCACATAACATAAGGTCTCAAATACCTAATATTTTATATATCTTAGTAATATATATAAGTTTATATATCTCAGTAAGATTCTATATATTAAAGTATTTTGTTTTACAACATTTATAGATATACTAGACAACTGAAAGTCAACCTTCTCTCATCTTTGTTCTCTCTTCAGATAGGAGAATTTCAAATGGCAAAGCATTTAAATACTGGACTCAATACCAGCAATTGCATCCTTACATTGGTTGTGAAGATCAAGAAGCTTCCCCTCCTACTTGTACCCCCATTAATTTTTACAGACATTTTAAAATGACTTAAAACAACTTTGTGGGCCAAATAATAATAAAAGCTTATCTGAAACTAGCGGTCAAAGACTTGTAAAATGTATATGTACACATTTTGAATGTGTTCCCTAATGACTAGCATTTTTCTTTTATGGTCTCAGTGACCTAAATAGACTTTACCAGTAAGATATTATGAAAACTAGTCAGAACAGATACGACTACATTTCATTTGATTGATCTTGTGGTATTATGGGATCTAGTATGTATATGACATGTTGTAAATATGATCCCAAAGGCATGTTTTTGGTACAGGGTCGAGAAGTCAATGCTTCAGTGCTACATACTTTCAACATCTCTGTCTGGTTTGAAAAATGGCACTAGGTGTGTGTTCAGGTGATAACAAAAGCACCCGTGTTTAGAGACGCCACGCAAAATTAAACCTTTACTCCCACAGAAACAGCTGGAGCTCTAATTTTGGACTCGAGAACATAAAATACCTCTTGAACCAAATCTTCTGAACTTTTGTTTGATTTAAAGATTAAAAATAAAAAAAGTTTAGTATGTTAATTAAGGAAGGCTATATGAGACAATTATATTTTTTTTGCATTTTTTTGGTTGCATATTATGTTGCACATGTGGCGGCAGGAAGGCAGAAGGATCAGAACACTTTTAAGGCGGAGAAAACTAGTGAGCGGTTTGTTAAACAGGTGTGATCCAGCAGAGCTGGAATCTGAGATATGCAGGAAAACAGAGGGTTTCTGGTGATAACGATCAAATAACAGAAGGAAGAAGAAAAAGAAGAAGTGTCCAGCCTATGTACACTCATCTTCATGATAAATAATGAAAAATGATCCCATCATAACTACACCCTACACTCTTAAAAGAAATGGTTCTATTTAGAACCAGAAATGGTTCTATCACCCGCTTCATATATGGAACCCCAAAATGGTTCTATATAGAACCATTTTAATGGGTTCATTAAAAAGAACCCCAAATGGTTATTTGAATCCAAGTTAGATGGTTCTTTTTAGAACTATTTAAGGGTTCTTTATTATTAAAAGTTATTTATTATTTAATAAGAAAATATAACCAATCCAGAAAATTCAAAGTTTAAATTTATTCAATTATACATTTATTCAATTTATTATACAAAAATAGTGTCATATTTAAAATTGCACCTCTGTATATTCTGTATTAGACTGCAAAACTTTAAATTATTTTACATTTAAAATGTTTAATTACATTCAACCATTTAGTTTTCATTATTTCACGTCAGCATTTTCACTTTTTAATAAACATACATAAGCTTGTTTAAGTACTCTATGTACATATACAGTACTTAACTTATACATGTATCTCTGAAATGAGGAAAAACAAATCAATGCAGATAAAAACAATACATGAACAATTAAAACATCTACTAAATGGCACTACAATTTACAATATATATATATATATATATATATATATATATATATAAGCTTGATTCGCACGTGTTAAACCATACTTTAAATTCTTTTGTACCATTTGGTGTGTGACTGTGTGTTTAATGTTTTGAAAGTATATTTACGTGGTTTCTTTTCCGAGGAGCAGTTCATATTCCAGCTCAGTAGATGGCAGAAAACGTTACGGTTAATTAATGCGTGAGTGCTCATGAAGAAGAACAAACCGGCTGTTTACAGTCGTGACAGTAGAAACAATGAAACATTTGAGCAGCTAAACGGGTTTATTTTGTCATATTGCAGAATACAAATGACGGCGGATAAGGAAGCAGACTGATTTTTAATAATATGTTTAAGAATCGTGTGTGCTGAAGAAAATGATCAGTCAGATTTTCATCTTGTCATCAAAGGGAGATCATCTCATATATAAAGACTGTATCCTTACAGCTGGCTTACAAATCTATTAGTGAGATGTTATTGGTTTATATATGTCTGGTTGGTACAAAGATAACATAATAATGAAGCCCTGCCTTTAGTGCGTTTTGGAGTCATATGTCATAAATCTGTATACTTTTTGCTTATTAGTTTTTCTTAATTCTGCTTGTCAGTCCGAGGAGAGGAGAGTAAAGACTCCATCAATGTCTTCTATGAGATGGTAACAGCTCTTAGTGGTGATCAACCTCCGGTTGTCATGGTAAATTCAGGATTTTTGTGTGATCTGATGTCTGGCTTAGTTGTTTCATTATTTTCCAGTGCATTATTTTGCCTATGTTTACATTTGTTGATCTTGTTGCAGTCACACAAAGGTCTTCATTTCATCCATGCAAGGCAGGGTGGGCTTTACTGGGTGGCGTCCACCAAAACAAACCCATCCCCTTTCACCATAATTGAGTTCCTCAACAGGTTAACAAATCTTAATTTTTATCAGTAATATCATATTTTATTTTAATAATACTACAGCTATTTATTATCTGTGTAGATATCATGATAATAAGCAGCAGTTTTATGTCTCACAGATTAGCAGCTCTTACGAAGGACTACTGCGGCAGTTTGTCAGAGAAATCGGTGCGGATGAATTTCGCACTAATTTATGAGCTGCTAGATGAGATGGTGGTAAATGTTTTTTATTTTTTATTTTTATTGTCACACCAAACAAATAAGTCTTAAAAGCACACAACTCTGTTCTACCTCTATGTTTCTGATCACCAGGACTTTGGCTACATACAGACGACCTCAACTGACATCCTGAAAAACTTCATCCAGACAGAAGCTGTTTCATCCAAACCCTTCAGTCTTTTTGATCTAAGTAATGTTGGTTTGGTAAGTAATCTTTTTTTTCCTACCTGTTAAACATATTTCTAAATATATTAGCGTTTTTTGCTTAACAAACAGACAGCTGTGGTCTGCATTATAATAGTTGATTTTACTTTTGAAACGACATGAGGGTGAGTAATTAATGACAGAATTTTCATTTTTGGGTGAACTATCCCTTTAAAGCAGTGGTTTGCGAACATTTTGACTACAAGGTTCACCACTGTCAAAGTTATGTGGATATTTCCGATATTTCTACTCTAACGATAAAGCTGCTGATTTTCAAACTTTCTGTTTATTTGCTTTTATTTAGAAACTAGAAGTGGCAATATAATAAAAATAATTATAAGTCATTAAAATATTTTAATGTGCTTTATGATTTACACTAGGGATGCACGATATATCGGCCACCATATCGGTATCATGAGACCTTTTTTGTAATCAGGCTCTCAAAAAGTATATAAAAATTTGGATATAGATTTATCGGCCAACATATCGGTTATCGGCTTTCAAAAATAAAGAATTATCGGTTATCGGTATCGGCCAAAATTTTCATATCGGTGCATCCCTAATTTACACTTTGACTTTTGATTATTATAAATTTGATTTGATTATTATTGCACACAAATAGCAATTTCTACCCAATAAAATATTTTAAAGCTTGAGAAAATGTACACAAGTGTATAATTTCATATATATGTATATAATTTTATTAATTGCCATGACTTTTCCTGGTCTAGAAATCACACTTATAATCTGGCATGTATATCTAGATTGTCCGAGATCTTGGGGGAAATCTCGTTCTTAAATAAATAAAAAAATAGCTGTAGAAATATAATTCTAGGTCAAATCAGCTGAAATTGTTGTTGTAGCTTACAACAATTGTAAATCTTGTTTTGGCTTATTTGACAATTAATTGTAAGCCAATTTGCGGCCCCCTTTGGAAGTGTGCTGAGGCCCCCTAGTGAGTCCTGGCCCCCTGGTTGAGAATCACCCAAATTAATCTTAATGATAAGTATTTTAATTTTCATATTTTGTAGTTTGGAGCTGAGACACAGCAGAGTAAAGTGGCCCCTAGTGTTGCAGCCAGTCGTCCTATAATGTCCAGTCGAGGAGAGCAGGTGGGTTGTCTTAGATTCTTCAGTTTTACATGTTATCTTTGATGATCTCAGAAATTATTATGAATTGTCCTTCTCTCTGGCTGCAGGGTGGAAAGAATGAGATCTTTGTGGATGTGATAGAAAGGCTGTCTGTGGTTATTGGCTCCAAGGTGAGTACAACTCAAAGAACCATGTTTTGAAATAAAACTGCTAATTGCTTACATCTTTTACATGTTATTCTTCTTTTAAGGGAGTTTTAATGAAAGCAGATATTCATGGAGAGATAAAAATAAAATGTTTTCTCCCGAGCTGTTCAGGTGAGTTGGCTACATCTTGCAGCACATGTTAATGCAGACTGTGAAATGATCTTCCCTTTTATGATTGTATATTTCTTTTGTTCATCCTGTAGAGATGCGGATTGGACTGAATGAAGAGCTCAGTATTGGAAAGTCCCAGCTAAAAGGTTGAGTATGCAACACTGATCAATACACATATCTCTCTAGAGTCTAGAGGATGTATATCTTTAATTACAGCTGTGATTAAGTCTGTTTGCTTCTGTTCTTCAGGCTATAGTTCAGCTGTGCGTGTAGATGAATGCAGATTCCATCAGGCTGTCAAATTGGATGAATTTGATACTTTCAGAATATTGAAAGTTTGTCCGAGCCAAGGAGAGGTAAATTGCTGCCACATGCTCAGAAATGCACTTTAGAATAATTACTGCATGGATAATTGATGTTGTTGTTTTTTCTTCAGCAAACAGTGATGCAGTATCAGCTATGTGATGAGCTGCCGTGTGCGCCACCATTTCAGTTATTCCCCTCTGTAGAGAAGGATTATGTAAACAGGTCTGTAAACTTATCTATGTGTTTTGTCATTCTTATATATAATGTATACATTTGTTAGATTGTGATTATATAATATATGTAGATTATATAATATAACAGATCAATGAATGAATCAATAAAATGAGTATATAAATGGTTAATGATTATTCATTTTTTTTAAGTGGAATAATTAAATAAATTATTATAAATGAATGAATATAAAAGAAAGAAAAATAAACAACGCTAATGTTTGGTTGCTCTCTTGAAAAACACAGACACATACACACAGGTTGCTACGAAGAATCCTTACATACTTGAAATTTAAACTTAATTTTAAATTAATTAAAATATTTTAAAAATGGAATTACCCATTTTTACATGAATTTAATTTTAAGTAAAATTCAATTTCAAATGAATATATATTTAATTTAAATTCAGTTCATTTTTTTATTGAGAGTTGGACATTAAAGACAACATGAGCGACACCGATTGAACTTCAGAATGGAATAATTGTTTATTATTGATAATAAATTGCGCTATTTAGTCAATATTAGTAGTTTTATCAAATTGAATACACACCCCTTGACAGTAAAAAATCACTGTAATGCTCATCCTCTCATGGATTATTATTTTAATAAATTTTCCTTTGCAGGGTGTTGATTTTTCTTAAGCTTAGATGTGATCTTCCACCTAAAAGGTCAGTCATAATGTCATAATGCATCAAAAGATTTGTCAATATGAGTACACAGTTAAATTACAACTATTGTTCTTTATTTTTGCTGCAGTACGGCTCTTAATGTTTCCATCACTGTTCCTGTGCCAAAAGGCTCTACAAGGTCAGATTTTATGTAACGGCATGGTTATTAGTGTTATTTAGTCTTATGGACCATCTATAACCCCTGTTCCCCTCTGTATCCTCTACAGTATGTCTCAGGAGCTCAGTAGTCCTGACCAGACCGCTGAACTGCAGCCGAAGAACAAAGCCCTGCTCTGGGAGATCCCACGTTTCCCAGGAGGGGCGCAGTTGTCAGCTCTGTTCAAGGTGATATTATTATATTGTAATTTGCTTGACACAATTAACGTTATCCGTCACTGATGATGTAAATTCTGATCCCACAGGTGGATGTTCCTGGTCTAAGCTCCGCCTCTTTGCTGGAGGTCGGCCCTGTCAGTATGTCATTTGAACTGCCCAAACAAACCTGCACTGGCCTTCAGATCCGCTTCCTCCGGCTCTCTCCAACTCAGACAGGACTGTCACAACGTTGGGTTCGATATGTCACTCATTCTGACTCCTACACCATACGGATCTGACCTAACCAGATGGAAAGAACAGTGAACAAACTGCTGTGTGCCTCTTCTAGCCACAATTTTTATTATTTCTTTATTTTGTTGGGAAGTCGGTAATCTATGCATATGAACAAATTTGCAGTTTTGCATTTTTTTATTTGAAATATACTGAATTTAGAGATTTTTGGAGATATGACAATATTGTGTCAAGTATGACTGTCAAAATAGTGTTTCTTTATTTAAAATAAAATAAGCCCAGATGTGTATAAATATTGAATATATATAAGTGACTTACGTGATATATATATATATTAGTGCTGTCAAACGATTAATCGTGATTAATCACCTCCGAAATAGTTTTTTTTAACATAATATATGTGTGTACTGTGTATATTTATTATTTATATATAAATACTAACACATGCATATATATTTAAGAAAAATATGTTATGTTTATATATTAAATATATTTATATATAATGTAAAATATAATAATATAAATATATAAATACATTTCAGGCGAGGCGAGGTGAGGCGCATCTCAAACAAGCCTTAAAGCTGCACCAGCTGAGTCAGCCAGCTGTTCTCAAAAACTATTGCGGTACTTTGATGCCACATGTGACAGTGACGTGGCGTCGGCACCGTTCAAGTCGGACAAAATTTCTAACCGGCATGCACTGCTTCAAGTCAGCCGCCGATCGGTCTGCGCAGCGCTGCATGAAGTCGAACGCACCTATTACCTTTTTTTTTGTCTTGAAATCCTTTATTTGGTTGTTTTCTTGCATGTCACTGAGACATAAAACATGGATAACATCTAGAAAAATACTTACAAAAGGAAAATGACAACTATAAACTGCCGCAACTATAGTTGCCGGTGGGCTTAATTAATAATAAAATAATAATAATAAAAGCAACTTCAAAAAATAATAGGCCTAATAAAAATAAGAATGTAACAGGCCTACGTTAACTGGAAAGGCCAAGTCCTCTTAATATTGCCAATAATCGATGTTTTTGACAATATCTCTGGCTATCGTCGATACAAGATCGTCGTCTTTCGACTCAACCCAAGGGGAGGTTATCGCGGGCGCGGGGCCGTCCGCTATGCCACTGGGCAATTCTGGCGCCGTGCCTGGAGACCACAGTTCCCAATGTCGTTGCATTAACAGGTGGATGCATTACAATCCACATTACAGTCAGTGAATTCGCTGAATTAGTAATTTGGTAGTTTGTTTTTGTATTTCTGTCGGTATCGGTAATGATTTGCTCTCGGTCTTCTAAAATAACAACAAAATATCTACGTTTTTAAAATTAGAATGTCTAATCAATTGATTGTTCCCGATCAGATCTAATTTAAATAACACAAAATTCGCTGTTGTTGGCACACTTTGTAGACAAAAAAAAAATGCCTTCACAAAAAAAGAAGACAGACAGAGAGAAAGAGCGAAGGGAGGCTGCTGAAGGCAGTTCAACATTGAAAACATAAATACAAAGCTCCAGCAAGCCAGCAGC
Organism: Sinocyclocheilus anshuiensis; assembly: GCF_001515605.1. Classification (NCBI taxonomy): domain Eukaryota; kingdom Metazoa; phylum Chordata; class Actinopteri; order Cypriniformes; family Cyprinidae; genus Sinocyclocheilus; species Sinocyclocheilus anshuiensis. The sequence goes on along the minus strand of NW_015547672.1, from coordinate 157,893 downwards.
TAAATCATCAGATAGAATATTTAGCAGTTTGTCACACTTTAATTCTTGTAATTAAGTATATTTCCCATTATAATCACTTGTCTTATACTAGTAATCTATAACACATCATATTTTATTAAAACCTAGGCCTATAAATAGTTAAAAAATAATATAAATTAATAAATGACTAAATGTAAAAGTAAATGTAATAAATGCTCTAAATGAGTTATTTATTAGTATATAATATAGATTTATGCTGTAAAATATTAAAAGTCTAATACTTATAAGGGAAAGTGGGGTAAGATTAGCCATTTTTTACTTATGTGGTCCTCAAGATAAGTTAAAATGATGCAGCAGTACA
>NW_015547672.1:150795-156454 GCF_001515605.1 Sinocyclocheilus anshuiensis | reverse complement strand
TTAATAGTAACATGAAAATTAAATTTCTTTGGGAGGGTTTGCCTTCGCCATGCTTCCTGGAAGTAGGGGTAGGAAGTTGACAGCCTCATGTGACAGGAAGGAAGTGAATACCTTTTTTTTTTTTTCTTGAAATCCTTTATTTGGTTGTTTGCTTGCATGTCATTGAGAAATAAAACATGGATAACATCTAGAAAAATACTTACAAAAGGAAAATGACAACTATAAACTGCCGCAACTATAGTTGCCGGTGGGCTTAATTAATAATAAAATAATAATAATAAAAGCAACTTCAAAAAATAATAGGCCTAATAAAAATAAGAATGTAACAGGCCTACGTTAACTGGAAAGGCCAAGTCCTCTTAATATTGCCAATAATCGATGTTTTTGACAATATCTCTGGCTATCGTCGATACAAGATCGTCGTCTTTCGACTCAACCCAAGGGGAGGTTATCGCGGGCGCGGGGCCGTCCGCTATGCCACTGGGCAATTCTGGCGCCGTGCCTGGAGACCACAGTTCCCAATGTCGTTGCATTAACAGGTGGATGCATTACAATCCACATAACAGTCAGTGAATTCGCTGAATTAGTAATTTGGTATTTGTTTTTGGTTTTTGTACTTCTGTCGGTAATGATTTGCTCTCGGTCTTCTAAAATAACAACAAAATATTTTAAAATTAAGGGAAGCTGCTAAAGGCAGTTCAACATTGCAAAAATGAATTCAAAGCTCCAGCAAGCCAGCAGGTAAATCATCATATAGAATATTTAGCAGTTTGTCACACTTTAATTCTTGTAATTAAGTATATTTCCCATTATAATCACTTGTCTTATACTAGTAATCTATAACACATCATATTTTATTAAAACCTAGGCCTATAAATAGTTAAAAAATAATATAAATTAATAAATGACTAAATGTAAAAGTAAATGTAATAAATGCTCTGAATTAGTTGTTTATTAGTATATAGAGTTATGCTGTAAAATATTAAATTAAATGTCTAATACTTCTAGAGGAGAGTGGGGTAAGATTAGCCATTTTTTACTTATATGTGGTCCTCAAGATAAGTTAAAATGATGCAGAAGTACAATGAAAGTATCTATCCTATCCTAATGAAAGTATTCCGATCATTTTAAATGATCAGAATGTATGACAAAGGGTTCTAAAAAATATGGCTTTAAAAAAGTGTTCTCATGGCTCAGTTTGCCCCGGGTTAGAGTCGAGTCAGTGGGTAAGATGCACCATCTGGGTGTAAAATGACGGTGGGGTAAGTTAAAATGCTGACTCAATTTACCCCACAACATTTGGCTCACTTTGCCCCATAGCTGCCATTTTGGAAAAAATAGCTACTGTAGCTTACCAGTTTAGGCTAATATTTAGCTAAATGATTTGCATGGTTTTATATGTTGCTAAATCACCTATCTATCATAAATATTTTTAGACCTGGATAAATTTGCTTTGATGTAACAACCATATCATCTGTTATGCTAAAAATGTTACTTTAACAAGCCAAAAACAGTTTTTAAAGTAAATAGGTGTCCTTCCACTCCTCTCATGTGATTCTTCTTTTCACAGTCTGGCATAAATGATTGGTGGTTCCAAAATACATGGTCACATGTCAGTAAAAGTGTACAGTTGCCAAGATGGAGGCGGGTCAACTTACCCACTCTCCCCTACTTCCATTGAAGATGAGGCAGAAGCAGGCTCAGGCTCAGAGAGTGAGGGAGAGCCCATTCTTATCAAAACATCTACAATAAAGTCTGAAATTATTACAGAGTGTGCTGTCTTCTCTTTTAATTGTATATTTGTAACAACTGGATATTTGTATTAACAAGCACCCACCCCCAGTGCCCCTTTTTTGGTTTGGGCCACTGCCCTACAAAATGTCTGTGCACGGCCCTGATATACAGTAGCCTAGTCAACATTTGAAGTGGATCAAAAAAGTTAATCAAAGTTGTCCTAAGACAAGAATGGGTACGGTTTTGGTTTTAGGACAACTTTGATCCACTTCAAATGTTGACTACTATATATATATATATATATATATATATTACAGTACAACTTCATGTAAAAGCAGGCAAGCAGTTATGAGTGTATTTATGATTTAGATGTATAGAAGCTAAAAGAAGTTGAAATTATGACATAAAAAGTCATAATTATGACAAAATGTACATTATGAAATAAAAAGTTAAAATTATATTATTAAAAAGTCATAAGACAAAAAGTTACAATTATAATGTGATATCTATGCGTTGTAAATCAGACATTTTATTTTTGTCATCATGTTGACTTGTCATCTCATAATTTTGGAAGATTATATTTTGAGGGCCATTTCTGCCCTCAAATAAGATAATTGGTGTGATGACTTTTTTAATTTAAAAATCTGATATTTTATGTCATAATTATGATTTAGTATGCCACAATTTTAACTTTATGTTGTACTTATGTAGACTTTTTTTTTAATGATTTACCAAAGCATGGATTTTTGATTTCATAGTTTATGATGAAACAGTGGATGGTTTGTTTCTCTCTTCAGCTCAATACTGATATAATGCAACTGAGTCTGATAACACAAGCAAAAAGAAATCCCCTCATCATTTTATACCAGCATGTGTTGTGACACCAACAGTGTTCTGTGAAGCTACTCCCTTCAAGCTATAATTATAAATAAAAACAACCATCTACCACATTAATGGCCCAACCAAACAATGATGGTGGAGATATTACACTGACAGATACAGGGAAAACCTCTCAGAGAAAATATCTCTCCTTTGATATCTGGATAGAAATGCATCAAAAGATGACACGTTTGACCCCCTGTGTTATCAAAGCACGGATGAGCTCTAGTGTAACAGGAACTATGCTGTACATTTTAATTTGGGAAAAAAGACCTAGTAGGCTATTATGCTATATTTATTTTGTACTATATATATATATATATATATATATATAATTAATAGCATAATATAATTAATACATAAATAATAGAAATAGAATAGAAGCGATTATTCAGTGTTATTAAATAATGTAGTACATTTTAATTTGGGAGAAAAGACCTAGTAGGCTATTATGCTATATTTATTTTGTACTATATATATATATATATATATATATATAATTAATAGCATAATATAATTAATACATAAATAATAGAAATAGAATAGAAGCGATTATTCAGTGTTATTAAATAATGTATTTCTTTGCTTGTACGCTCTCTGAGCTGCCGCTTTTTTGTGGGTGTCCGATCACGTGACTCAACGGTAGCTCCGCCCACCGCCAGCTACAGGAGGAGCTGCTGCTGTTTACACTCCGTGTGCCATAGCTGTGTGTTTTCCTCCACAAATTCCCGCGGCCAAATTCTCCCTCATTATGGGGGACAAGGCAGGCACCCGGTGAGTGTTTTTTAAAGCTTCAGACCTCAAATTAATTTTGTCTGGTATCATTATTGTTGAAATTATAAAGCGAACAGTAGGAAAGCTAATACTAGCTGGATTGTAAATGGACGTGGATGGATAAGCTGACTGAGCATGATGGAGAAACAGCACTTAATGTGCACGTTAATTATATTAAAAAAAAAATATATATGTATATATAATTGTGTTAGAAATATGTATTAAGCATTTGCAAATGTTTCATCAGAAGTCAGTTCATCCTTTATCATGCATGTCGCATAGCCTGACAGCTAACAACAGCTGCCCATGTAGGGTCTATGCAACATTCTCATGCTGCTCTTTCTGCTTATTTAATAAAACTTAGTATTATTAATATTGTCAGCTTGATTGTAGTAATACCGCAAAACTTGCCATGCTCTGTTACTCTGCAGCCTGGGCCTGAGGACACAGGAAAGGTATTATCACTCATACAAGGCTCATTTTAACACCTTTAGATTTGTCACCTAATTTTGCACACATCCTGTTTGTGAAGCTTTGGCGGACTTGTCCTTTGCTCACCTCCGTCTTTCTCACTCCAGGCCTGTGGTGTGGATTTTGAGATCAGGGCTTTCTGTGCCAAAACGATGGAAGAGAAGAACCACAAAAGGTTTGATTATTTACAGTTTTCTGCCCGCAATCATTTGTTTTCAGTGTAAAAGAGTTTAGATCTTATTTGAAGCTTATTTCTTCCTCTACAGGAATTCAGTGCGACTAGTGATACGCAAAGTCCAGTATGCTCCTGAGAAACCCGGCCCACAGCCGATGGTGGAGACGACGAGGAGTTTCCTCATGTCAGACCGGTCTTTACACCTAGAGGCTTCACTAGATAAAGAGGTATCGTACTGTTTAACCCTCATAACGCATTAGGGCCCGTTTGACCCAGAAGAGATATATAAACATTTCTAAAACCTGCATAGCTTTTAGTGAGAGAATGAAACATTGCAAGTGCTTCAAGATCTTCAGATACAAATCATTTATTTTCTTTCAAATTTTTTACAATTATTTTTTAGAGATAACCATTTAAAAAGATGATTGTTTTGGACCTGGATATGTATGGAGTATCTAAGGTGTCAAATACCCTTTTTGTTAAATTATTTATGAAATTATATTAGTGTCAAAAACATTTGTAAAATATATTTGACATTTTCCCCATAACCCACACAATTTTGGGACTGGATTTTGTTGATACACATGAATATGTATGCCTATTGACAAACCATTGCAGCATGAAAAATAATCACATTTTTTGTCAGAAAGTGAACATTTATGCAATTAAAATGAATTAGTTTTGTTTGAAAACGGACTAATATCTATGTTGTTTTTATGTTCTTTTGTTACAAATAAATATGTTGGTTGCATAAATTTGGACTGTTTTTGAGCAATCATGAGTTATGAAGACAAAGGAATTTAGTAAATCATAGACAGATTTTTAGTGCTGTCAAATGATTAATCGCGATTAATCGCATCTAAAATAAAAGTTTGTGTTTACATAATAGATGTGTGTGTACTGTGTTTATTATGTATAAATGCAATCACATACATGTATATAGTTTAAAGATATTTACATGTTTATATATATTTATATTTATATATAATTAATATTTTAAATAAATCTAAATATTTTATATAAAAATGAGTGCTGTCAAACGATTAATCGCATCCAAAATAAAAGTTCCGTATGTGTGTGTATTTATATATACATAATAAATATACACAGTACAGACACAAAGGATATGTAAACAAAAACTTATTTTGGATGCGATTAATCGCGATTAATCGTTTGACAGCACTAATAAAAATATAAAATTTTTCTTAAATATGTACATGCATGTGTGTGTCTACTTATATATACAAAATAAATATACACAGTACACACACATATATTATGTAAACACAAACTTTTATTTTGGATGCAGTTAATCGCGATTAATCGATTTGACAGAACTAAAATAAATAAATAAGCAGGACAAAATGAATGGCTTCTACATTACATAAAGAGATGTTTGTTTGTTAGTTAAGAAAAAAACCAAAACAACAGATATATTTTACTAAATTATGCAAATATAGCAACTGTAAAAACTAGAGCTGAATGCCATTTATATTTTTTTATTTGCGTGAAATGCATTTAATAAAATCTAAATTCTGTCATGATGACATGCTAGATTGCGTTAGACTTCTCCAAAATGGGCCTATATATTTATTTATGTTTATGTATTTGTTTGCATCCATACAA
>NW_015547672.1:145086-150580 GCF_001515605.1 Sinocyclocheilus anshuiensis | reverse complement strand
ATCACAACACACACTGGCCCAGCTAACCAATCACAGCACACACTGGCCCAGCTAACCAATCACAGCACATTTCCTATTTCAGAAGGCGGGCCTTCATTTGATACAGGAACTATTCAAGCTGTTCATGTCAGACTGGGGAGAGAGGTGTTGTAATGTAAAATATGTGAAAAATAATGTGTTTTTCGAACAACCTAGTATGAGAGCCTGTTCTAGTACACCTCCACAACAAAATCAAGACTTTGTAAAAGAGCATAATAGGACCCCTTTAATTGCGAATAATCATTTGACTGAACTACAGATTTTCACTACATTATGGTTAACACAGATCAGTGCTAGTAAGAAATAATCAACCTATGAATAACCTCAATTTTTCTCACACAGCTGTATTACCATGGGGAACCCATCAGTGTTAACGTCCATGTCACCAATAACTCAACCAAGACTGTCAAAAGGGTTAAAATATCAGGTGAGTTACATCCAATAGTCCTCCAATTGCTGTTTGTAGTTTGACATTATTTTCATATTGCTTTCATCATCTATGATCTGTGTACATATTCTTACACTACTGTTTACATTTGTGTCTCTACAGTACGACAGTATGCTGATATCTGTCTCTTCAGTACAGCACAGTACAAATGTCCAGTGGCTCAGATAGAGGCAGAGTAAGTTTAGACTATATCGAAATTATTATTTATCTCAACTTTTAGTTGTCTAATATTCAAGATTAATCGTTGAGATGTCATTAAGAAAACAAACCTGCCCAAAAATGACATAAAAAACATGTCTTCTTCTTTAGTCTGTTTGCTGACTTTGAAATGATGTGAATATGGGTAACGATACGTTTTTGTTCTGTCTTTGCATCCTGCAGTGATCAGGTGGCATCCAGCTCTACGTTTTGTAAAGTGTACACACTCACACCCACTCTCAACAACAATCGAGAGAAGAGAGGACTGGCGCTGGACGGAAAACTCAAACATGAGGACACCAACCTGGCGTCCAGTACTATGTGAGTATTGCTGTTCTTAATCACCACATTTTACCCATATGCTCAGTGGTTACCATTAAAAACACCTATTTATTTCCCTATAAAATTAGAATTTTGTGGAATTACAAAATACAACTTAAGGGCCAGATTTACTAAACAGGGCAAATTAGCGTTAGTGAGCAATTCCGTAAAAGCGCCGATGGGAGGGAAAATTCTGCGGCTGATTTACTAACAATGCGCACATTAAAGAACACATACGCAGCCAGATCATTTCCGTAATGACCAGCGCAATCTACCAAGAGCAGCGCAAATTACCGCCTACTTTAAGATAATGGCGCAAATACCAGTAATTTGATGAGCGCAAATGTTAGTAAATCGCATTGCGTGGTTTATTTGAATACTCCTCCCATAAATTTTGCGTCTGAAAGGGAAACTCCTACAAATGCATACAGCGCTACTTCTTCACTGCACGTCTTTAGTAAATCCTGACAGTACTATTTTAATGCTGAATGACGGTTTTCGTTGGCGCAAGTTGTTAGTAAATCTGGCCCATATTATCTTAATTAAAACATACAGGCGTATGTGCAAAAAAAAACAAAAAAATCAAGCAAGTAAAGAAATTAAAATATTAACAAAACACAAGTTTCATACTTTGAATTCTACTACTACTACTACTCTACCCTTCAAAACATTGGGGTTGGTAAGATTTTTTTAATGTTTTTGAAATAAGTCTCCTTATTCTCACCAAGGTTTCATATATTTGCTCAAAAATAGTTAAAAACAGTTATATTTTAAAATATTACAATTTAAAATGACTATTTTCAGTTTAAATATATTTTAAAGTATAATTTATTCCTATGGCGTCAAAGTTAAATTTTAAGCATCATTACTCCAGTCTTCAGTGTCACATGATCCTTCAGAAATCATTCTGATATGCTGATTTGCTGCTCAAAAAAAAAAATTCATTTAAAACATTTGAGCTGCTTAATGTTTTTGTGGAAACAGTGATTATATTTTCAATAACCTTACTGACCCCAAACCTTTAAATGACAGTGTACAAAAATGACCCTATTCATTTTTTAATAGACTTTCATTGTCTTGTTGTGCGTGGTTCATCAGTGAAAAACAGATGAATTTCCTGTTTCACAGTATGTCACATTGCAGAAGTGAGTTTTGTGTTGATTTTAATTCTTCAAAGGATAAAGAGTCGATTGACTGATTCTGTTTGTGTGTTTGCCTGCAGTGTGAAGGATGTGAGTAATAAGGAAGTTCTGGGTGTCCTGGTGTCATATCGGGTCAAAATCAAGCTGGTGGTCTCCCGTGGAGGGTGAGTCACCTGATCCTCTCGACAGTCAGTCACACACTGGGGAACAGTTTTGATTGGTCACATGTAATTCATTGTGTGTGTATGTGCACAAGATTCACGATATGATTCACCTGTCCTATAGACACCATGTCAGTTCTCTGTGGATATTCACAATAGTCAGTTTGTGAGGTTGACCTTTATCTTTTTTCGGTTTGATATTTTCAGTGGTGGTGCTTCAATTAGCATGCTGTGCTTTAGCTGTTAAAATTTTGCAGGATGCTGTGAGCCTTGTGTTTTATATTCCCTCCCTGAACCCTCGCCTCTCTGTGCTGCTTCGTTCTGGTTATCAAATCATTTTGTCATTCTCCCATTGTTTTATGTCTCTCTTTCTGTCTGTTTCCTTCCCTTCCATCTGTCTCTTACGTCAGGCTTTTAAGCAGCTTGCTGGAGAGGTAAATACATCCATTGTGCATTCTGGTGTCTTGCTGTAGTGTCTCTTGGTTTGCCCTACGACGGAGATCTGCATGCTGTTCAGTGCTCTGCTCAACTTTACTCTGATGCTTCCTGTCTGATATTCATAGTGGTAGAGCACTAACCTTTACACACATGAAGCTGCATGTATGGATGAAGCTCACTAAGAAATGTCTAGGTCATATTTTTATCTCTAAATCCGAAGAAAGACATTTTATAATGTAAATAATTCCTGATTTGGGCCTCTTTATTACACTAAGGAAAATCATCCTGTATAGATTTTTTTATACTAAAATAATGTATGTAAAACAAATACTACTAGAATGATGTATATTTACAGTTGTACTTCACAAATTTATACAAAAAGTGATTTTTAAAAAATATTTTTCACATGATGAAACCAGCTGAAACATTAAGCTTGACAAATGATAATGGTCAGATTATATATAGTTTTTGAAAGCCTTCATATGTATTTTTATTCCTTTACAAAGACAGTTGAGTTATTATTTTTTTAGAATGAGATTTTATTTTCAGTAATATATAAAAAAAGTGGTAAAAAAAAAAAAAGTTTAAAATATCATGGTTACAGTGAGACGCTTAACAATGGAAGTGAATTGGGCTTAAATGTGATGAACATGTCAGAATCCAAAAAAATGATGGTTCTACAGTAGTTTTTATTTTTGTACAATATACACTACTGTTAAAAAAAATTGGGTTGGTAAGGTTTTTTAATGTTTTAAATGCTTACCAAGGCTGCATTTATTTGATCTAAAATACAGTAAAAACAGTAATATTGTGAATCATTACAATTTAAAATGTTTTCCATTTTAATATATTTTTAAATGTACTGTAATTTATTCCTGCAAAGTCAAAGCTGAATTTTCAGAAGCCATTACTCCAGTCTCCAGTGTCACATGATCCTTCAGAAATCATTTTAATATGCTGATTTGCTTATTCTTTGATAAATAGAAAGTTCAAAAGAAGAGCAATATTGATTTTGGAGTGAAATATGGCCTAGTCAGTTCGTGAGAGATTCATCTTTCTTATAAGCTCTTGCACACCTCAAGTATTTCAAATGATGGCAGTGTTGGTTTTGTGTTGGTTTTCTCTTTCATTCAGGGACGTCTCGGTGGAACTGCCTTTTGTTTTAATGCAACCAAAACCCACAGATTCCACCCTTTTACATTCAACCTCAGGTTTGTGCCAAGAAATGATCAAACACAAATAACAAAAAAAAACTCTTTAATTGCACTAAATAGGCTACATGGAAGTGTAACAGGATCTCCTTCATTAAGTCACTTTTTTTGTTCAACAGCTGCTCCAATGTTGGATCCACCAATTGACACCAACTTGATAGAGTTCGACACAAAGCAAGACTTTTTAAATATGAACAAAGCACACTGATCACGTATGTATTTCTTTCTTGTCTTAAGCATTGTTTTTTCATGTTACTCTTTCTAACAGGAGTTTAACCCCAGATGACGACATTGTATTTGAGGACTTTGCTCGCTTGCGGTTAAAAGGAATAATCGACAAGGAAGAGGACTGCTGAATTTATCATCTCGTTCATCAAGAGCAGAAGCGCTTCTCATCAAATTGTGCATCTCATCTCCTAAAGGGCGTAACAATGAAACGATTCTCAGCTCATTACAAAAGAAGCAGTATTGGGATATTTGACTGAAAACTGGAGAAAAGTCAAACTTATTAACATACATATGAAAAGCTAATGAAGGAAGGGATTCCAGGGAATTTTGTACATTTTTGCATAGGCATGTGAAAAGTATATCTCTCATATTGTGCCAGCTCTTGTTATGAACGGCAAGCCAGTTTGTAAAGATGGTGAAATTTGCTCAATATTTATTACTTTACAGAGACGGTCATGTGATCTATGTACAGTATGGACAGATGGATGGTTTCATTGATGGGCTGTGCATGTTTCTCAGTGCTGCTGTGAGGATCATATGTGATTGAGCACATACTGTTTTAACTGCAGGATGTAAATATATGAAATGCTGCTTTTAATTTGTTGGACTGCTGCATTGTTTTTTTTTTTTTTAAAGTAAATGTATAGAGATTTAACATCCCTCAGGAGAAAGGAAAGTAGTTGTGTTATTACAATTTTCATACCTACAGGATTCACTGTTTGCCATCTTATTTTTATTTTAAAACTGAATTTTTATTTTATTTTTTTTTTAATAAAATAATATGAATACAACATGGCTGTGTCACTGTGTTTATTAAATATGGATGTTAAGAATATTAACAGGAAGAAAATCCAGTGTGTTTGCTCTCAGGTGTACTTACTATCGTTCGTGTGTGTAAAAGAAGCTCCAAAAGCATAGAAAAATTGCCAAAAACATCAAATTAACATTCATAGATAATCAAGTCATAAGAAGGAGGTCGCTAAGTTTTGGATCTGTCGGTTTGTCGGCTGCACACGCTGCGCGAGGTCTGACTCGATACCGCATCTTCAGTCGACCTGCCAAACGTTGCCATCTAGTGGACGATAAATTAATTGCAAAACAATGGAGAAGGGTCTGGCTGCAGCTGGCGCTTGCACTCTCAGGCGTGCACTCTCAGACACTTGCACTTCCGCTAGCGACGTCACTTGCAGTCTTTATTATTTTTTATTTTGTTCTATTTATTGATTACTTTTTGTTTGAATCTCTCAACATTTTACAACAGTAGCCAGGTGGTGAAGACAAGACAAAAGAAACTAAATTACGAAGTCA
>NW_015547672.1:123698-145003 GCF_001515605.1 Sinocyclocheilus anshuiensis | reverse complement strand
GTCGATTGCAAGTGACTTCGTAATTTAGTTTCTTTTTTCTTGTCTTCACCACCTGGCTACTGTTGTAAAATGTTGAGAGATTCAAACAAAAAGTAATCAATAAATAGAACAAAATAAAAAATAATAAAGACTGCAAGTGACGTCGCTAGCGGAAGTGCAAGTGTCTGAGAGTGAAAGCCTGAGAGTGCAAGCGCCAGCTGCAGCCAGACCCTTTTGAAACAATGTGCAAAGTCATTGAAGAAACAGTAATAAAATATTAACAGAATTACATTCACCTTTCTTGTGTTGCATTATATTTATTAATCCTCTCCGCCTCCTCTTTCTTCTCCTCTAACCAGCGGTCGAGGAGCTGCTCGTTCTGGAGGTTTGTGGCCGTCAGCTCCTCTCTCAGTGAGCTGTGCTCCAGTCTCAGTGCTGTCAGTTCCTTTGATTGACACTCCAGCTGATACTCATATTCCTCTAGATCAGCCTTCAGACTGGAAGCCCCCTGGGCCAATACAACCGCTTCGGTCCTGTAGCGGGCAACTCTATGGCAGGAAGACACAGAGGCCTATTAGGACTGCTTGTCTTGATGATTTCGTCGTCTTTTTCAGGATGTACCTGGCTGTTTGACCTACTGTGAGTGACAATATTGTAACTCTGCCTCCTTCAGGTATATATTGCCAGTCAGATCTGAGATTTTCTGCTTGAGCTAGAATAAAGAGAAGAGGACGGATATTCAATCGTTAGTAGTAGTGATAGACTCTGGAAACTGATACATTATTTCAGGATTCTTTGAGGAATAATGTTCAAAAGAACAGGAAGTCTGTAACCTTATAAATGTCTTTATTGTCAGTTTTGATCAATTTAATGCATCCTTGTTGAATAAAAATGTCTTTTTTTTTTTTTTTTTTACTTTTTTTTCCTCCAAACTATTGAATGGTAGTGTGTCAGGGTTTACACCAAAATATTAGGCAGCACAACTGTTTTTAACATTGATAATTCTAAGAAAATAAAAGTTTACAGCGTAGCAAATCAGCATATTAGAATGAATTCGGAAGGATCATGTGACACTGAAGGAGTAAAATATATTCAAATATAAAAGTTACTGTAATAATATTTCACAACATCACTGTTCTTCACTGTATTTTTGATTGAATAAATGCAGCCTTGATAAGCATTAGAGACTTCTTTAAAAAAAAAAAAAAAACCTTATTATTTCAAACTTGCATCAGAATATATACTGAGAATAAATGTTGGAATAAATCTATTAAAAGTCCCAGTTAATGGCTTAATATGCTCAGAAACAAAAGAAGGTAAAAACAAATTTCATATAGATTAAGCAACTGAAACCTTAATTAAATGTACAAAAAAACATGTTATGCACAAAATCTCAAGATCTGGTGGGAAATAAATGATTAGTTTTAGCAATAAGGCAGTTTATTACTGATGTTTATTGGTTTTGAATATTACTCTCACCTGTTGATTAAGAAATTCCATCTCATTCACTCTCAAATAAAGGGTGCCGCCTTCATCTGGGCATCTAGAGCTTCCATTATCTTTGGAACTGAGTCAAATATGACAGTAAACAATACATTTAAATGTATGCATAATCTATTCCAATAAGTCAAGAAATCAAATCAGTTCTAAAATAGATGTCAGGCATTGTGTGTCTTACCTGAGTTTCGTGTGAATGGTCAGCATCTCCTCCAGCCTGGACACTGTCAGAGCATCCAGTCATTACTGAAGCACTACTGATTGCTTTTTTCTGTACATTTGACAGCATCTGTAATAAAACTCACCTTTGTCAAACAGGCCAGAGAAAGGATCTCTCTGCCTGTAGTCTCTGTGAAACAGCTCTGCCCGCACGTGACTCTTCCAGGATTCCATGATCTGTGGTGGAACTCAGTTGGACAATTCACTTGTTTTAGACGCTTATCTAATGTATTATTACAGCGTTTTCACATTAGATATTACGTGCAGTCCTAGATAACTAATTTCTGTTGCAGATTTTCTCAAGATGTTGCGCAAATGGCTTCAATTACTAGTTAAACATCATCCCTGTTTAGTTTTCTCCAACGCAGTCAGCGGGTTTCGCGTTCTGTGATTGTGTTCTTCTGCGGCTTCCGTAGTTCGCTAAACCGTGAGAGCGCTTCGTGTGCTACAGTGGCAGAATATCTCGTCAAATTTAGTTTACGGTGCATCAATATAGATGTATGTAATTTAGTTTTCAAACGTATAGATTAATGAAGTGCGTTTATAATTTTTCAGTAATTAAACTCTCGTATAACGTTAGCTAAAGCGCGCGCGTTTGTCTGCTGTTGATCATTCTGTTTGTTTGTAAGTGTTGAGCGCTTGTATTTTGTATGTTTATACTTATATTTTCTATTTTTTCTGTAGGTTGTGTGTTCGGAATGGCTAACGACAGGCTGAGGGCATTAGAAGATGTGGAGAAGGAGATAGCTTCAGTGCTGCAGAGCGCAGGTTTGTCACTTCATAAATGTATGCATGGATTTAATGTCAGTAATGCTTAATATGTGACCCTGGATATATTTGTAGCAATAGCCATGGGTCAAAATTATCGATTTTTCTTTTATGCCAAAAATAATTCGAATTTTAAGTAAAGATCATGTTCCAAGAAGATATTTTGTAAATTTCCTGAAATTTTGATTAGTAATATGCTTTGCTAAGAACTTAATTTGGACAACTCTAAAAGTGATTTTCTCAATATTTTGATTTTTTGCATCCTCAGATTCCAGATTTTCAAATAGTTGTATCTCAGCCAAATATTGTCCTATCCTAACAAACCATACATCAATGGAAAGCTTATTTATTCAGACACCGTGTCAAATTCTGGGATTTGGATTGCGATTGCATTGTCTTTAAATCATGATGAAATCGTATTAAATATGATAAAACATACAGAACTGACGTCCCTGCTGACGAAAAGAAGCTTAAACCAGCTTAAGATAGTCTGTTACTAAAGTCCTAGACTAGCCAAGCTGGTTTTAGCTGGTCATTCAAGGAATAACATATTCTGTTACACCAAATACACAAAATAATGATCTTTAAAAAAGCATCATATGACCCCTTTAAAATCAGTAAACAGACCATCTAGGCCAGACTGGGAGACCAGCAAACTGGATTAAGTTGATTGATTTATGTTGTTTTACATTAAATTGAGTTTTGTGACTGACATTACAAATATACATATTTAAACCTGATATTTACAGCTTTACAGTGATACTATTTAGAGTTTTGTATGTTTATTCAAGTACACAAATTGAATAGTAGCAATCTGTCTTTCAGGAACGATCGTGCTGGAGCTTTCTAAAGAGAAGGCCAATGCCAGTTTATTAGACCGACAGCTAAACCAGTTCCAGACCTCCGTCAACAGAGTTGAGAGTGAACTGAGTGCACAGATCCGGTATCTGACACAGGTGTGTTCTATGTGTGTTCACATCTATCTATCTATCTATCTATCTATCTATGTATCTGTCTGTGTATCTATCTGTCTGTGTATCTATCTGTCTGTGTATCTATCTATCTTATCTGTCTATCTATCTATCTATCTGTGTATCTCTTATCTGTCTATCTATCTGTCTGTGTATCTATCTATCTATCTTATCTGTGTATCTATCTATTTATCTGCGTGTCTATCTGTCTATCTGTATCTATCTATCTATCTATCTATCTCTGTGTATCTGTGTGTCTATCTATCTGTGTGTCTTGTCTATCTATCTGTGTGTCTATCTGTCTATCTATCTGTGTGTCTATCTATCTGTATCTATCTATCTGTGTGTCTATCTATCTGTGTGTCTATCTGTCTATCATCTATCTATCTGTCTATCTATCTGTGTGTCTATCTGTCTATATCTATCTGTGTATCTGTCTATCTGTGTATCTATATCTATCTGTCTGTCTGTCTGTCTGTCTGTCTGTCTGTCTATCTATCTGTGTATCTGTCATTCTTTCTATTGTTCTGTTGTTCCATCTGTCAATCATTTTATCAATCCATTAATGCTGTATATATGTATAAAACATAGAATTGGAAGAAACATTTGACTACCTCTGTGATGTGATGCACTAACTTCTGTTTCTTTTTTCTTTCTCTCTTCCTTTCTGTTTTTTGAGTAAAGGTGGTAACAGGTCAGCCTCACGAGGGATCGACATACTCAGCCAGAAAGGACTGTCAGATGGCCCTAAACCGTGCAGAATATGCCCGCGTCAAACTGGGAGAGCTGGGACGCACCTGCGAGATAATGCTTGATCCGCAGACATAAAGACCTATTAAATGGACTGTTGCATTGTAATATCTGCCAGCTGACTTCATAAGTATCTACACGCATCGAAACCTTTCTGAATCCCATCTACAAGCATCAACACTTTTTGTTCTTCATAATCTAAAGAAATTTTGTTTGACAAACTCAGTGATTTAAATATATTTCCCGTTGTAATATCACCAAAGCTTTTGTCTTATTGAGAAATGTTACAGGTTTTCTTATTTTCTGTTATCAATTTTTTATAGTTATGACAAAAGAACAATAAAAACATTTTTTCCACTAGTATTTTATTGAAGGGAACATAAGACTCTCCATTCACATATCTTACATTGTTCATCACAAATGTGATAATATCAAGTATACAACACAAGCGTGTACTTCAATAAAAGAATAGACATTTATATTACCACACAAATGTTTAAATATTGAAATTCAAAAAAAAAAGTCAAACATACACACATTCTACATGAACACCATCAAATATCATATTGACTCCTAGTGTTTTATAGTGTCTTTTAGGTTATTCATCAGAAGTCAACTATTAAAGACCTTCTGCTTGTTTTGTTTATTTATATCATAGGGAATGTGGAGCCGAAGATCTGAATATTTCTGAAAAATATAACACATAACATGCATATATACTGTTTTACATGATTATTTCAATATGTATTCATTACGCAATCAATATATCTAGTGTTTAGATTTTGACCTGAAGATGAACTGCCAAATATATCCATTTCAGACAATGTAACAGAACAGACTGTCCTCCAAGATCATTGAGAAGTCTTTTAAAAATAAATAATTATGAAAAATTGCTATTGAATTTGAAATTGTTTGGGTTTATGTGACCATGTACTCCTGGCGCTTGTTAAGGCGAACCTGACACAGAGACACAGCGCCGACACCTACGTAGATGGCAGCAGCAATGAAGCAGTTGATGCCGACTTGGTTGTAGAGTCCATAAATGTTCTGCGGTGGATTCTTGCTGTTGAAGATAAGAAAGCTCACAAGTAAACATTTGCGTGTAGAAATGCCATATTTGGCAGTTCTCATTCGATACATGTAGTCTATTCAAAGTCGTACTTACATTCATATACAACCATTCAAAAATTTAGGGTCGGTAAGTTGGTAATGCTGTTGAAATTAGTCTCGTATGATCACCAAGGCTGCATTTATTTGATTAAATATATAGTAATATTGTGAAATATTACAATTTAGGAGAACTATTTTCTATTTGAATATATTTTAATATGTAAATATAATTTATATAATAAATATAATTTATTCCTGTGATGGCAAAGTTGAATTTTAAGCATCATTACTCCACTCTTGAGTGTCACATGATCCTTCAGAAATCATTCTAATATGATGATTTGGCTCAAAAAAAACAATTCTTCTTATTATTTTGTGATGAAAGGAAAGTCCAAAAGGACAGCATTTATTTGAAATAGAATTTTTTCTTTGTCTTTACAGTCACTTTTAATTAAATGAATGTGCCCTTACTGGGTCAAAAAAATAAATCCTACTGACCCCCAAAAGGTAAATTGTCTTAATATATTTGATCAGATACCTCTCTAGAACATGACAGCATTAATATTTAAAGATGGGGGATAGTAACTTACTCATCACGGATGTCTTCCTCAGTAAAAGGAACATCTTCGATCAGCACAGCAGATTTTGCACTGAAGAAAATCCCCAACATTGACTGGAAAAAAAGCATAATAACAGGATTTTTTATTAATATTCAATATTACGACATTAGGTGGAATTAATTATGGATATTGGAACCCAATACATATCTATTAAAATACACACACACAAAGAAAAAGAAAAGAAAGAAAAGGTAAAAAGAATGTCATGTCAAGGCGGTAAAGAATAGCTATGTAGGCCTTTACATCCCATGATCCCAACACCTGCTGTTATATATAGTCCTCATATCAAGCTCCCGGTATATTCGACAGATAAATACATGACTGAACAAATCTGTCTATGCACATTTATTATAAATGTATGCCCTTTTCTATCAAAAAAATAAATATATCTAAACACAGCAATATTTACTATTATTATACAGGAAGAATGTTCCTGTCGTTGTAGCTACAGCTAGCAAGCAATGTCACGATGGTTATAATCCTTACCAGCATAATGACACCCCAGATGCTTAACACGATCCCACAGGCGGCCAACTTCGGCCCACAGAATAAAAGCGACGGCATTTTATCCGAAATCGCCCACCGATTCTTCCTCTCAAAAAAACCCAGGAAAAGGATGCTACATCCAGTCGGGATGATGTCTCCAGCTTTCTCTCGATCCAATCGACGGGATATAAATCGGCAGCACTCGGGTATGTTCGACTAGTTCCGGAAGCGCATTCGACTGCGCTCGGCTATTTTCGTATGGGTGTTGCGCAGATGGTGTGCAATCATTTGATTGGCTATGCACTGACCAATCACACGCCTCATTTTCGAACCGCATTGTACTCTGGGAATTTTTAGTTCGAACTATTATGTTCCGCTCATGCTGATTATAGAGCCATTTTTATTAGATATATAATAAAGATAAAGATATTTTCCTACGAATGGTCACTGGATGACTGCAGCCGTCATTTTAAACCGGTTTGATCGTTGTAGTTATTAAGCGCAGTTGACTGAGACTCGACTGGACTGTTGTTGTATTTGTCTCCACTCCAGCATGACTTCAGCTTCCACAAAGGTAAACATTTGCATTGTTTTGCATTATAAATATTCTTAAGTAAGCGATCAATCAAAAGCACATATACATGTCAATCAGGTGGGCGAGATCTTCTCGGCTGCAGGCGCTGCTTTCTCTAAACTGGGTGAACTGACCATGCAGCTGCATCCAGTGGCAGACTCCTCTCCTGCAGGGTGAGATGTGGTTTATGACCTGCTTTCCGCTCAAACCGCATCTTCTGCTGTATTTCAAATGTACCGTTGATGTTTAAGTATAGTCGATATTTCATAACTGACTTCTCTCAGAGCCAAATGGACCGACACGGAGATCGAGATGCTGCGTTCTGCAGTTCGCCGCTTCGGTGAAGATTTGAACGGCATCAGCTCAGTCATAAAAGAGCGGACAGTGTGAGTGTTTCTGAAGCTGTAGGTATGATAGAGTTACAGCTGGGTAATAGTAAGATGTTTTTTAATTACAATATATTAAATACTATATATTAATATTATTATTGATATATTAAATATTACAATTCTCAAACATTACATGTAATATAATTTAATTGTGTGGAATATAAAATGCATGATTTTTGTGACAGGATACATTTTCACATTTGTATTTTACATTGTCATTCAGTGTAACAATAGCTTATATACCAAAACATCTTGTCAGGCAAATTTAGAATAAGACTCATTAGATGACATTAATAGACTAAAACGAATTAACTGCAGTTTAAATCTTTACCAATCTTTGCCACTGTCTTTCAAATAACTAGGTTTTAACCATTTGTCAAAGACATTTTTTTTTTAATATATAATGAAATTTAGTATGATCACTTTTTCTTTTATACATTTTAATAAGTACAGGTCAGAATAAGCATGTTTTTTCATACATATATCTGTTACGCCGAATGACGATGGAACATTATTTCACCCATATTTTGACGTTTTATTTTCACAAACATTTTTTGAAATATTAAAGTAGACACTTGCATTTAATATGCTTTCTATGTATATAAAGTCTTTTTTGTCCATTTAAATGGATGCGGACACCAAAATGCCTTTGACCCATATATAAATATGATAAAGAATGATATCAGAAAGTCATTTATATATTCTGTGAAAGTTATGTATGGTGCCATCTTACCCCAGTAATTAAATAATTTTGCATTTTGTGCTCTAACAACTAAAATTAGCTGATGCATCATCACATGATAAACTAAATATAAATCAAATAATCTAAATATGTTACAATTTAAACGTAAATGCACATTGTTCTTAAAGGAATAGTTCATCTCAAAAATGAAAATTCTGTCATCATTTACGCAAGTCATTCCAAACCTGTACGAGTTTCTTTATGGAAGTCAATAGGGACCAACAACTGTTTAGTTCTTTAAAATTCTTCAAAATATATTCTTTTGTGTTCAACATATAATAAGAAAGAAACCTATACAGGTTAGGAATGACACGAGGGTAAGTAAACGATGACAGAATTTTCATTTTTGAGGTGAACTGTTCCTTTAAGGAGGACATCTTCCCCCATCTGACCCTATCTTACCCTAATGCACCACAAAAAAACTTTGTCTCTCTTTTTCCTTTCATCTTGTAGTGCCCAGATTAAGACCACAGTGAAAAGGAAGCTGTATGAGGACAGCAGGGTACCTCTCACTGCAGAGTCGCCTAAAAAAACCATGAAGAAAACCACAGTGACGCTACCGCCGCCTCCTGCATCAGTCGCCCCCACTGTTATCGCTGTGCCGACCTCGCAGGTTGTTGTGACAACTGGGTTGCAGAGTTCTTCATCTTTACAACCAGCAATAAAGAACCCTAAACCAGCAGGTGACTCAATTTCAATGAAAAAGGATAAATAATCAAACAAAATCCAAGCAGTGTGGTTATATGTCTGTCAGTGCACTTACACAGTTTGGCTGTCTATTATCAGATGTGACTCTGAGTGCTCTGAATGACTCTGATGTGAACAGTGATTTGGTGGATATCATGGGACTTGGAGAGGGTTCCACTAAAAAACCAAACTTTGACCAAGGTGAGTCACATTTTGAATGCATTGAAGGATAGAAATGAAAGAAAATGAAATGAAAATTCTGCCATCACTCACCCTTGTTATCATTCAAAAACATTTTATGGTTCATGTGCATTCATTATGAAGCTGGAAAACAGGGTTTTTGCAAGTCTTAATTCACCCCTCCAAAAATGAAGTAATGGCATTAAATCTTGCATGCACGGCAAAAAAATTAATATCTTCCTCTGTATTTTTGTCTTGTTTTCCAATACAAGTATCTAAACATCTTGAAAGCAAGATACATTTACTTCACATGCAAAATGAAGATAGTTGAAGTCTTGTTTTCTGAGAAATTGAACAAAATTAAGTTTATGCCTAAAGCAAGTATAAATATCCATCAATGGGGTCAGAAAATGTTTTCCATTTAAATTAAGTTGCTTTGTCTGAGCCCATTAGCAGATATTTGTTCTTGTTTTAATTGTAAATTCAATTCACTTTGATTTCACAGAAAACAGGACTTCCTATCTTATTGCTATTCATTGATTGAACAATCTATATATTTGCTCTGGAAAATATATTTGCTTTTACAAATACGTCGCAGAAGATAAAGTAAAAGGTATTTCCATGTTGTAGTTCAACTATATATTAAGTAATGGAAATCTGTTGGATGTTTTTTTTTTTTTCAAAATGCTGATGCATACTTATTGTGTGCTCCATAGACACATTTAGAGAACATATTGACGTTCCCTTTAATTTATTGCATGAATTTTCTTTAATTGGTCTTAAAATGGTCTTTAAAAAGTCTTAAATGTACCTTCATAAAACCTGCAGAAACCCTGTAAAACATTCATTCCATTCATTGTAATTGCATGTTTTTTATGCATTTCCTGCATTTTTTGTGTATTATTCAAAATTGTTTCACAGATACTGATATCACAAATAACATGAAGGTGACTACATGGTGACAGAGTTTTCATTTTGGGGTAAATGAATGCATAGGAACAAAGTGTGTTGATTAAATGTTACATTTTCTTTCTTTTTTCTGGCAGAGAGCTTGAATCTGGACTCCAGTCTTATAATGAACTCCAGTGATCTGCCTCTGCTGTCCCGCTGATCTTCACTTGTCAGTCGAAGTGATATTCAGGTGCAACGGGGGGAGCAAAGATGACCAAGCTTGATCATTGCTGTACACCTCTACCACCTTTTCTGCTGTGGCTTCAAACAGCACCAGATCTGTACTACATCGCCAACCATTCTCTACCCACGTTAGTGAAGATGAAGTATTACTCCATGAAAAATAACGGCATCCTTAGCTCTTATTATGCAGCAAAAATAGATAATGGAATTATGTTTTTAGTGGTTCATGTTGTGTGATCTGATCTGCCCACAGCTGAAAAGGGGTTTACAGGACAGTGGTCAAACTACTTGTAAAAATCCTTCCTTTTTTAATTATTAGGCCCTTTTGGCTGAAGTAAAGCTTTGTGAAGTGAAGTGAGATGCTGCTTGTAATGAAACAACATCAAAAATAGTTTCAGGAAAATTTTACCATTTTCTTTCACTGCCACTGTATTAGGTGCAGCTTCTATTCTATGTATATATATTATTTTTTTACCATTACAGAATAATTAAACAGGTCATTTCAACAGCAAACATAAGACATGCCTGCTTAAATTTTATATGTCCAAATCATCCTGTCATACAATTTCTTGGCTCGGCATAAAAAGACAGCATACAAATCAATAAAATTCGTTTTTATTATGATCTTTTTCTTAAGAATATATGGTATAATATACATTTTATGGTAAATGAGATTTCTTCTCTGATAAATGGACATTCATCATGGGCGACTGAGAGGGAATAAATGTACTTTTGCTACCAATATGTCAAAAAATATCCATCTTTCACTTAATTTTTCTGGCTTCCAGAATATATTTACAACTTGAACGAAATCTATCGGCTTTGGCATTTCTTTACAATGTTTTTCGTGCGGTCACACAATCCATTTAGTTTCTTCACAACACCACTCAATCATTTAAGGAGAACAAAGAAAGGACAAATCGTGATTCTCTCTCTCTGACAAACGGATACAACAGAACCTGTCATAATAAGTGTATGGCAAATCTGAAAAAGAAATGACATGGTACTTATTCTACAAATGATTCAGAACAAACAGCTGTCAAGTCTTCCATTCAGGTTCTTGATACATACCTGGAACTGATTATCCCGATGAACTTGACATACTAATTCCAGCAACTTTAATGCATATTGCACATTTGTAATCACTTTTAAAGACCCATAAACATTGGTATCAAACTTTGAAATCTCAAGGACCCCAACAACTGGAAATTGCAAATGACAGTGCAAGTAACTTTGGAATTAAAACTAAAGCTGTAAGGCATTATCACTGAATTAAAAAATGAAATGAGTAAAAATAAAAGGCAATGGCATTATATCGAAGAATGAGCTGCATTCCTCCAGATATATGAATATGGAAACAGAGGAACGGCTTCAAATGTCTGATGTGCAACTTTAGAGACCGACAAGCTGCCGGTGTCCATACAATAAAAACTTTAGGAATCAAGAATTATGACAATGAAGTACATACTGCTACCAGAGCCTTTACACATTCATAAATAATGTAACATGCACCACAATCAACATCGTTTGCATAATGCTGTGAAGTATCATGGTAGATTTGCTTTAGAAGGGCTTCCAGTTCAATTAACTGCAGCGTGTCACTTTTTGGATAATACATTTTCTTAATAAAATCCATCCAGCTCAAACACCACAATTAAAGCCACAATCCAGAACTGCTGCTTTTACAGAAAAATCAGATCGACTTCAAAGATCTGAAAATATTTCCCAAGTGAAAGGATTCAAACATTACAAAACAAGACCCATTACAATAAAAGTAAATATGATCCCACTCATGTAACAGCAACATTGATATCTAACACTGTGCAAACAGTACAAGAGGAAGAGTATGATATCCACTAAAACCGTGAGTGTATCTATGTAGAAACGTGTTTTGTAATGCAACAGCTCATCCCTTGCAAGTATCTTAAGTCCTCAATTTCTGTACATAATTCACAACGTTTAGGAGGGAAAAACAGTTTGACTAATGATTTTGACACTATGTCGTTACTAGGCTCTAGGTCAGTTTTCGATGTGGACTTTTAACTGAAAGTGCTTAGCGTATACAACAACAACAACGGATTGTAGATGCGAAGTGAGACATCTAGTCTTTACAGTACATGTTTTACAGGAATAGTTCAACCAAAAATTAAGATTTGCTGATCATTTTTTCTCATCCTCAGGCCATCCAAGATGTAGAAGAGTTTGTTTCTTCATTGGAACAGATTTGGAGAAGTTTAGCATTAAATCACTTACTCACCAATGGATCCTCTGCAGTGAATGGGTGCCATCAGAATGAGAATCCAAACAGCTGATAAAAACATTACAATAATCCACAAGTAATCCACACAACTCCAGTCCATCAATAAACATCTTTTAAAGCAAAAATCTGCTTGTTTGTAAGAAACAAATCCATCAAGGCATTTTAACTTTATACCATCTCTTCTGGATTATTGTGATGTTTTTATCAGCTGTTTGGACTCTCATTCTAATGGCACCCATTCACTGCAGAGGATCCATTGGTGAGCATGTGATGTAATGCGAAACCTCTCCAGATCTGATCTGATGAAGAAACAAACTCATCTATACTGGATGGCCTGAGGGTGAGTAAATTGTCAGCAAATGAATTTTTGGGTGAACTATTTCTTTAAGTAAGCGATAAGCGAATCAAAATATGGGAGTTGCCTGGTATCGTTTCCAATGATTTAAAGAATATTTTTCAAACTCAAAAAGTTCAGTCCAAGCTAAAAGCTATATGGAAAAATAAACATATTTACAGACTCGGATAAACGCAAGATAGAAACACAAGATTAATACCTACCAAAATAATATTCGATTATTCACATATTTATACACATTTATACAAAAAGTTGACATCTATGGCCAACTGATTTTAATACTCTCTATTCCTTAGTCCTTTTTTCTACGCATTCTGGACATTTTACCAGACCGTTGGACCCTGTTAATGGAAGCTGAAGATGTACCAAGATACAAAAATGTTTTGCCACAACTCGAGGAAAACGAAAGGAGCAAAACTGGTCTTTCTTTTGAGTCTGTAAACTAAGGAAAGGGTCTAACCTGAACACTTTCATTGCAAATGTGTTATTGCAGATACTATTTCATATATACAGCAAACTATTCTGTAGGCACCGAAGTTCCATAATTATTCACAAATTACATGATAGCCTGCAGCATCCATGTTGTCATGTCAGATACATCCAGAGATTTTGTCTTCTTATATTGCATCTTGAAATCAAAGTAACAACTAGTTCGAATTTCCTTCAGAAGTGATTGAGCTGAAATACTCTATTCAAAGCACCAAATTAAAAGCAGGAAAACAAAAAGGGACAGAACTGAGATTAGGTTGAAATTTGGTCTTCATTTTTCAACACCTTGCATCCAAAGCTCTACAAGGTGATGATGTGATGAATACTGGGGTTTAGATGCTGGGGTGGTGAGAGGTGAAGGGGGGCGGAGGGGAGAGGGACAGGGGGGTGGCCTGGGTGTTTGAACCAACAGGAGCAGTCCCAGAGGAAGAGTCCACTGACTGGGAAACACTGTATGTATGAAGAGATTCATTAAGTGCTGAAGTAGATCACATAATGAAGCACGAGATTCTGTTCCGTTTATTATTTAAGCATCATTGTAAGACTCACCTGACTGTGTAACTGGTTATGTGAGCAGGGTCTGTGACTCCAGCGACAAAGAGCTTTTTGGGCGGACCGTCCGATTCCACTCCACCTGAGTAGAGGAAATGGGGGAAAAAAAAACAGACAGATAATGTAATATGACAACAAAATCACTGGAGAAACTGATTAAAAGATGGGAATTTTAATACTGGAACTGAATGATGCTGCCTGCAACAAACAAACAGCATCACTAGTGTAGCTCGATTCACAAACTAGTTGATTCTTTTGAATAAATCAGTCAAAATTACAACAAAATGACTCACTAAGTTTCTGATGACTCATTAAGTTTTAAACTCGAGTATTTTCACCATGTGTTACATGAAATGAACCAAGAACCGTTACTATGTACTTATGAAATGCAATGCCAAAAAGTAACAATACAGAAAATGTATCCTTAGAATTACACAACACTACCATTCAAAAGTTTGAGGTCAGTGATAAAAAAAAAAAAAATTATATTCAGTCAGAATGCATTAAATTGATCAAAAATGACAGTAAAAATTGTTTATAATTTTAAAACTTTAAATTTTATTTTAAATGAATGCTGTTCTTTTCAGCTTTCTATTCATCAAAGAGTCCTGAGAAAAAAAATCGGTCACTGTTTCCACAAAAATATTATTTTTTTTTAACATTGATAATAATAAGTAATTTTTCTTCAGCACCAAATTAAACCGCATATTAGAATGGTTTATTAGAATGGGGGGGTCATGTGACACTGAAAACTGGAGTAAATTCAGCTTTGCTATTCCATTAATCAATTACATTTTTATTTTAAGTTGTTATATTTCATAATATTACTGTTTTACTGTATTTTTGATCAAATAAATACAGCCTTGGTAAGCAAAGCTTTTTTTTCCTTCAAAAAAACATTAAAAATCTTACCAGCCCTGAACTTTTGAATGGTAGTTTTACTTCATACAAAAAAGATACTACCAATAAAATATTAAAAGTTCTAGTAATAAAAATTCTTTCATTGTATTCATTAGGATTCCTGTCCTTTCTGATAAGTTTCTAATGTTCTTTTTCAAATGCATTTAGAAGAAACAGGTTATAAATCATTACCTTTCCTTTTCAAAGGTGCAACTGATGGCCATCTCACTCCAGAGCTCACAGATCCTCTGTTCATTCAAAAACAAATCAAAATCTTTGTTCAGAAAAGATATTTGTGTCTCTTGTATTTTGAAACAACTAAATATGAGACCAAATTCCTGCTGGTATTGACATTTGAAGGATATACATTCTAATACTGTAGTTTTACTCAGGCCTACCCTCGAAACCTCCGAGTTGGACTGGGTGAGGAATTAGGAGTGACACCGCTGTCCTGGGAATGGAATCCCTGCATGGGACGTACAGAGGTGAATAACAATAACGACAATGGATTGAAACTGATGACCTGAAACCCAAAGAGAAATACTCACTGGAGACAGATGGTCATGCCAATGACTGGCAGGAGGGAAGGGAACAGCAGGCGAGGCACTTAGATGAGAGGAAATCAAGTTAAAATAAGTGAATATTTTGATAACATACATAACCCTTTCATTTATGCACAATTTTGTGTTTGGTTACCTTAGTCTCTGTAAACTTCCTCTCAAAGTGAGTTCCATATTCTCAATCTAGACGACAAACATTGTTCAATAAAACATCACTTGACTGAATTAATGTTTCTTTAGATACAAAACAATTGTGCCTACTAATAAATCTCTTCACAAAACTACAATGGATTCTTTCTATCTCTTTTAATTTGAAAGTTAATGCAGGCAACAGGTACTCAACATACTCATGAACTCGTTACTGTTTAAAAGCATCACAGAATCGATTCTATAGTTATCACCTGTCTCTTGTGTTCGGATCTCTCACAAGACAGCGAGAATGGGGACAGAGGAAGGGTCTGTAACACAAATGAGTTATTTAGGTTTATTCGAAGTTTTTAGAAAACTAAATGCCCAAAACTGATATTCACAAACCATCTGAACACTCACCCGTGAGGGACAGCTTGGGTTCACAGAAACGCTGCTCCGACGATACCGAGTCGAACTATTAGAGCTGAATACTGTCGTCCCATCACTGCAGCACCAGCAAACAAGAGTTTAGTTTAAAAGAATGTTTTGGGATTCAATTATTTATCTACATGATTCAGTAGTGTATATTGCTGTTTTAAATGAATTCACAAGGTAATGAATATTGGGTTGCAGCAGTCATTGCAGTTCCCTCACCTGACGTTCGTGATCATGGGGGCGCTGTTGGACCTTCGGAGGGCTCCTCCTGCGCCTGCGCACTGGTCCACCTCCATCCTCTCCATAGCTCGTCCTCTGGCGCCGGGACTGCGCGTCACCCACGGCCGGCCTGAACGCGACCTGACGCGGCCTTACCCCCAAATCTCACCCGGCAAAAGCCCGACCAGCAGGCCTCACGCCAAAATACCCGATCCAATTTAACTGAGTGGACTGCTTTCCCGTGTCTATCGCATTTTGTTGAAGATTTTAAACGAAATAGTGTCAGCTTGATACACTAATTTAAAGAACAGATGTGAGCTCGAGCCACAGCTGGTTTATCGGATCGCACTCAAACTTAGTATAAACTCCTCAGGTTGATTTCGTCGGCGTAAACATGAAGCAAATACAGTTATTTCTGTGCATTAAAGAGACTTTTCGTATTCAGTCCACAAGTTAGGTATATTCAGCACTATTTCCAATGCAAAGCCACCAACTCGACAAGGTCCTTTAGCTTTTTAATCCAATCCAATTTATCCGAACAGAGCAAATAAAAAATCGAAAAGCAAAAACAGCACATAAGCGAATTAACACGGATCAAAGTAGTCAGAAAACAAGCTTTCGGGTCTTTTCGGTCAAATGTTGCGATAAAGGTGAAGCTTTCTGCCACGGCTTATTTTTTCAAGTTTACCTGCTAACGTTAGTTTGTAAAGCAGTCGGAAAAATGACATAACACCATCCCGATCAAACATGTGATCGTCGGCTCTGTCGGTGAAGGCATCCTCAGCTGAAAGTGTCTGCTGATACAGTCCGAAACCCGGGATACATTAAAAGTTTTCGGTCATTTCTTAATTTAGAAAATAAAACATATTTCCCGCAACCAAATAGAGATTGTGCATCCCCTTGTACAACAGCGCCTCGCTCTGGTAGACAAGAGAATTGCACAGAGATAAAGCACTGTGCTCAAGAGAAGTGAGTATGTGGCGTGCAACTATTTACTGCGTATTCTTTCGCCAATTATTCTGGCCTTAATGCAAGATATATAGAGTTTGCTTTTGAGATGTGTCTGAGATGTGTTTTGCTTGTCAAGTGTCACCTTGGGATGCATGACAGTCATACTAAACCATCATACATCAGTAATGCACTACAAAACTGTATTTGGACAAGGTAAACGTGTATATAAAGTTTAATTAAGCTTTTGATGTTTGTAAATGTAGTATATGTAAAAAAAAGAAAAGAAAAAAGATTGTTCATGATTCCTAATGCATTAACTAATTTTAACAAATCAAATCAACCCCTTTGTAAAGGGCTACCAAGTAAATTATGTCAATGTTAATTACATTATAACAAATAATAAAATTTCATGGTAACTTTTTATGGATTTCACACTCTTACATATTCAAGATTAACCATTTACCATAACCGTAGTGAATTCTATCACAACATTCATAAAACAAATATCTACAGTTGTTTATGAAGTGGTGAATTCTTATAAATTTTACACTCCTACATATTCATGCCTAATCACAACGGTAGTCTGAAAGTGTGTGTGTGTTCAAGGTAAACATCAATTTAAACAAAATAAAATGAAGTTATGTATAAAATGTAATCTATCAGCGTGAACAATATTCATAAAAAACAAATGTATGGTGTTGCTTATGAATTAGTGAATGTTTAGGAATTGCAATCCAAGCAGAAAAGAAGCATGGTCATTTACAATGAGCTGAAAGTATGTGATTTTTTAAGTTTGATTTGGAAAAAGTTTGTTTTTTATTTTTAAGATACATTAAAATTAGTTTTTATTCAATACAGGATCTTTATTCAATTGTAAAAGTATGTGCAGTTCGACAGTTTCAGGATCTCGACAGCATACAGGTCATATTAGTCTTGCTAATAGTGTGAGCAAATCGGTTTAATTGTCACAAGATGTCAATTAGTAACTTTTTGCTTCCTGTTTCTTTTGTATTATTATTTTGGCCTGTTGACTGTACTTTACTTCTAGTCAGTCAGCAATTAATAACTTATTTTGTGCATAAGAAATGCCAGTTTTATACTTTCATAAATTCTTATTTCAATATTATTTACTGATTCCATTTTTTTTTTACTCACCAACTCCAAAAACATTATGTTTAAAAGAGATACTTGGTCACAAACTAACATAAAACATACAGCAATACTCAAGATTGTGTGAAATTGCTCAGTAGCATGAATGAATAATAAATAAAATTAAAAGTAGGTCTGTCCCATAGAGACTGTGCATCTATGTTATTCCTTAAGATTTCGAGTCACTTTCATGAGCTTCCTCTGCTTTATGTGAATTGCCTTGCTCTTGATCCTCAGCCTCTTTCTGTCCTCCAAGAATCTGTAAAGGCCAGAGCAGGTGGGTGTTGTGACCACCGCTGGTCCGTCCACAGCACGCTAAGCTTTTGTCTCCTGTTAAGAAATAAAGGAGTGCATTGAGCCAGGAATTGCAGGAAGCCAGCGGCCGAGTGATCTTGTAGCAAATGGAAACCATCCGCATGGTTTGGCACTCGATGGCCTTGGTTTCCTTGAGGACGAGGAAGAGCGTGCGTGTGATGTGGAAGGGCAGGAAGCACAGCGCGAACAGGATGGTGATGGTGATGATGGTTTTAATGGACTTGCGCCGCCTGTTGAGGTACGGTGCATGTGGAGAGCCAGAGATGGACACGGACGTCCTGTCTTTGACCCCTTCGACCCCGCCGCACATTCCCCCTTCCTCTTGCACCTGGGGCTGGGAGTGAAGCGTTTGGAAGATGGTCCGCACCACCTGCGAATAACACCATGCAATGACAATAAAAGGGAAGAAGAAGCCCAGAAGGTGTAGAACGATTCCATAAGGCACGTATTCGGAAAACTCACTATCAATTGCGTCATCCCAACAGTTCCTATATACCTCCACCTCGACTTTTCCAGCATCTCCACTACTTTCCGACCAAGAATCGGTTCCTTCGTTCACCCCACCTCCGATTTTCCTCAAAACATCCCCTGTTTTGGCAAACCGGACGATTGGGCATGTAAGGATGAACACTATGACCCAAACAGTTGCGCAAATGCCCCTAACCGCCCGCTTGCTCTCCAAAGCAATGTTTCTGATCGGATGACAGATTCCCATGTAGCGATGGACGGATATACAGGTGAGGAAGAAGATGCTGCAGTATAGGTTGAAGTAAAACAAGAAACGCACCAGCCTGCACATGAAGTCTCCAAAAACCCAATGGTCACGCATCACATAGCTGGCCACGAGGAACGGCAGCGAGAAGCTGTACATCAGATCCGTGGAGGCCAGATTGACCATGTAGATCAGCGAAGTGTTCCACTGACGGCCGTTCCTGCACCGGTAGGACCGAAGGAGGACGGTGGAGTTCAGGACGAGGCTGAGCAAGAAGGTCAAGGAGTAGCACAGAGGCAAGATGATGTACTTGTAGGACTCGTCGATGCTGCAGCTGTGCGTTGTGCTGTGGTTATGAACATCTGGCTGCAGTGATACGTTGGAGATTGAAGTCGTGGTCTTCATGATCAGCTGTCCTTGATCTTGTTACCACAGAGCCACATCACTGTCTTCTCGAGACCTCTTCAGCTACACATTCTTCAGCCTTCAGGATATCCTGTGAGGACATCGCTCCAAAATGGAGAAAACAGAGGAGCGTTATATGTGATTGCATTGTAAATCTGGACTTTCTTGTAGTCCGTCCTATAGTTTATTTCCAAGCAAACTGCAGGTTGACCAATGACTCAGTCCTTCAACTTTATCTGTCTATAGTGCTGAATCGGCCTCTTCTGGTCTATTACCCCATCAATCAGTAACAAACTATTCCGTAAACCCTTCATTCATCTTTCCATCCCCCATTTTTTGAGTCCCATGTACAGTATTAGACGAGTTCTTTCGCACTGCGGTTTTTCTTCACACAAATTAAGAGGTATCAACACGCACCACTTCCTGACCCAACTGACCCCGTTTGCAATGAAAACTGCAAAGCGTGTGCATTAAGATGCCTAATTTATGGCTAGACATGGCTGATGCATTCATCTATATGCATAGTGCCTACATAACATGGAGCAGTAATGACAAAGTCTCCATGTTTGGTTCATAAAACACTTGAGTTTGTTTAATGAATATGCTTGTGTACTACAGAGGCAGTTTTGGTATTACAATATCATGTGTCCTTGCAGGTATGTTCCAGTAAATAATTAATTCCCATTCATTCAGACAAGAAATGCTGATCGGAAACCCAATGCAGCGTGCAGTTCAACACAAAACCGTACATATTGATTATAAACACCTTGATTTGATTATTAAGTTAGAAAATGTAAACTAGAAAAAATGTGATAGTATTATAGAGATTGAAATGACTGGATAGGTCATCCTTATTCATTTAAAGCTATTTTCTTTTTATAGCATTAAAGCAAAGTTTGTTCTGATACATGTAGACCATTGAAAGTAGATCTAAATGAAATATCTTACCTGCTTAAAGGTCGAGAAAAAAGGTAACTTGAATGTGCAGCCAAAATGCATTAATTTCTTCACGCATTTGATAAAAGGTCAGGACGAAAAGTTCAGTACTTTTTGCTGCACTTCTTGAACTACAGTCTCTGTGTACAAATTACTTTCTCAGTTTGGTATCCAGATCTGCTAGGTTTTACTAATCAGTAATTCTGTGTGCTTTCTTCTTTTCTCTCTGGTCTCTGTGCCCTCTCTCGCTCCCTCGCTGTTCACTGTGCATGAATGGTCAGTCAGCTGAGCTGCATGCAGTTGAGTACATTTATGTACAGCAATCTAACGGAAACACACAGGTTATGTAAAACATACCAGGGCTAAACAAGTTTTGTCTTATGAACCCCCATAACTCTCACCAGTAACACTCAAGTAGTCATTCATTAACATCAAACCAAATATTTTTTCTATTAACTCATATTATACTGTTTATAATATTGCATTGTCATTAATGGAATAGTTGACCCAGAAATGAAAATTTGCAGAAAATGTACTCACCATCCGAGATGTAGATGAGTTTGTTTCTTCATTGAAACAGATTTGGAGAAATTCAGCATTACATCACTTGCTCACCCATGGATCCTCTACAGTGAATGGGTGCCATCAGAATGAGAGTCCAAACAGCTGGTAAAAACATCTCAATAATCCACACAACTCTAGCTCATCAATAAAGATGTATTAAAACAAAAAGCTGCATGTATGTAGCAAACAAAGAATTTAAGGCATTTTAACTTTATACCATCACTTCTGGATTATTGTGATGTTTTTATCAGCTGTTTGAACTCTCATT